>NC_084999.1:25130142-25170142 GCF_963854185.1 Sardina pilchardus
GTGTGTGTGTGCGTGCGTGTGTGCATGTGTACGTGTGTGTGTGTGTGTGTGTGTGTGTGTGTGTGTCTGTCTGGCCAGTGTCTCGGGGGCTAAATATAGGTGCTTGTTAGAGGCACTCAGGCACTATCGATCTCATGGCCTCTGGCATCTGTCAAAGACTTGCTCTGCTAGTCTCCTGCCCAGCTCAGCCCTACCACCCTACCAGCCTACCACCCTACCACTTGCTCTGCTAGTCTCCGGCCCAGCTCAGCCCTATACCACCCTACCACCCTACAGTACCACAGGGAGATGGATGTGGAGGGAAAGGGGCTTTTGTCTGATCTCCAGCAGACGCAGCCTCCCTCTTACACACACACACACACACACACACACAAGGCCACCACGTACAGTAGTATCCACTATCTGCATGGCCATCAGGGGGGTCGTCAGGCAGGGAAGCTGGGGCATCTGTGGCTATCAGGCACTCTGTGTGCTATATGGACTTGGACAGGTATGACTGATCCCCAGGGCTTTTCATGGCTGTGAACCTGCCTCTTGTGGGCCGTATGATGACATGCCAGCGTGTTTGTAAAGGGACACGGCTTGATGAATACAATTTGATTTTGATTCAATTCATTTGCTTTAAATCCTATTCAAATTCCCATTAACAAATCAAGGCTGTCACGAATGTTCATATTTTGTTGTCCCTCTGCTGGATTGCCTGCCGTACGAGTGCTGAGTTGGAGAGCTGAAGTCATGCATAATTCATGTGCAATAATTACTGCAATTAACCAGCACAGGTATCCCCCCAGTGATACACTTGCAAAGAAAGAAAGAAATCTTCTAGTATGCAAAGGTGCATAGATATTTTGGGAAGCACATGAATGTCAACGGCTTTCATTTCAACATGCAGTGTAATTCACAAGTTTACCCTTTCGGTGCTGGCCCAAGCGATGTACATGCCTCCGTTTGACAGGGTCTTTAATGAAGACAGTGTACATGTAATACCTCTTGATTTCCCTTTCAGTAAGTGTAATTCTAAGAAGAGCAGAAGCACTAAGGACAAAACGCATAGTTGTGAGGTACATCCTAGAGGCTGAAGTTTGAGAAGGACTGTGAATATCCTCTTTAGGGAAGTATGAATAATGAGTGAAAAAAAGTGGGTCATTTGTCACATTACTGCATCATTGTTACAACTCTGATAAGTAATGCTATAATTATGTTTAATAGCATTGTAACGTGAACTCACATGTGGGTTCGGATTAGGAGTGGCAGTGGGGTTAATACAGTAGCATATGTGGATTTGAGTAAGAAGCCCTGAGTGTAAATGTTATCATATGAACTCATACAAATGCCTTTAATCTGACATTTCTTTTTCAAAGCACTAGCAATGCCCTCGTCCCTGGATAAGGAAATCTATTTTTACTCCCCAAAGGATGATCGTTCCTCCTGTATTGAAGTACATAGCATTGAAATGTGCATAATGTATAGTTAATGTACTGTACAAATGTTGTATGAGAGATTGTAAGGACGTTGTACTGTTTATGAATGTTTCATGTATTTATTGTTAAGTGTCTTTTAATATGATCTTATTGTACACAGCTCTTCATATTTCTGTAGAATGCTCCATTCAATTGAATGGGCCTTCCCAACGTTCATTTCTGTATAAGCGACTGTTGTCAACTTGTCATCTATAACTGCTGTCTAGGAAAATTGGTTTTGTGCTACAGATTCAAGTCCTTCATGTCACTCTGAAAGTAGTTCTGGTCATTTCTTGCAATTGATTCAAGGATTGATATTAGGACTTATTTTCCCGATAATGACCGGTATTCTATACATTATCCCTTCCACAGTATACAGATAACACGTATAACTGATGGTGGAAAAGCACATTTAATATCCTCTTCCCCGTGCTTGTTAGATATATCTCCTTATTAACGCTTCAGGGTGTGGAGTGTGCCAGACTCAGGCGGTGGAACGTGAAGTACGCCATTAAAAAGCTAAAGAGGCCGCCATCATGTCCTCCCATGGGCATCAGCACTGCATAACAAATAACTCCACACACACACACTCCTACTTCATCTCCTCCCACCTCTGTGTGGTTTCTAGGTAACTAGAGCAGAGTCAAAGGTCGCGACCGGGGACCGCTTGCTTCCACTGAGGCAGTAAACCCCATGGGTGCGTGGGGATAACGAGATGGAGACGACTCTATTACCCCCTCCACCCCTCCACCTCTATCTCCTCGCGCCCACCAAGGTCTCATTCAGCGCGGGCCCCGTGAGAGGGAGAGAGCGAGAGAGCGGGCCGATCGATACGCAAACGTGCCGAAAACGCAGACGAGACGAATGGGCCCCGAGTGGGGAGGCGAAGTGGGAAATGGATTTTTAAGTTGCTCGCCACCGAGCACATTTGCAAGTGGCATTTTAAACAGGGCCAGTCTATGAGAAGAGGCTGCTGAGCCAGTGAAGCACCTCTCCATGCCAATATGCCACACGTCCGTTGTAATTACGCTTGCACCTCACCCGCGCGGGCACACTTAGAGAGCCTGAGCACGTGTTGATCCCCCCCACCCCCCTCCTCTTTCAAGCGTAGTCGTAAAGTGCTTCCCGATATTAAATGTCATCCTGTTGCGCATTAGAAGGACGCTGATAATTATGCCCAAAGTAATGGGGACACGAGGTTGCTGCTAAATGACAAAACCAATAGCTTGATGGTGAATTAACTTCGCACTTTTGCCGACAATGAATGCGGCCATCAATTTTGGGGACCTACTCGTGAACAAAGACCTGTGAGCTGCCTTATCTCCAGTGGTTGGCCATTTGGAAAACAATTGGATTAGAATGCTTCAGCTGTATCCAGGACAAGATGGAGAGAGAGAGAGAGAGAGAGAGAGAGAGAGAGAGAGAGAGAGAGAGAGAGAGAGAGAGAGAGAGAGGTGGAGAGAGTGTCAGAGAGAGAGAGAGAAATGGAAAGACAGTGTTTTTAGGAATGAAAGAGGGCAAGAGAGAAGGAAATTGACAGTGTCTTTAAAGAAATAGAGGAAGAGAGGAAGAGAGGAAGGAGAGAGCATGAAAGAGAGAAAGAGAACAGTGGAGAGAGAGATGAAGTGTTTTTGTTAAAAAAATAAAGGACAAAAGCTATGCTCTGTTTCGACCTTTCAAATACACTCATCAATCTCCTACATTTTAGTGAAAAATTCTGAAAACGCTGCACACTGATAACGCTATTATATTAAAATTCAATTATTAAGCACAGATACTGTAGCAACACTTTTAAAAGAGACACAAAACTTCTAGTCCACCCCCTCCCCCCCCCCCCCCCCCCCCCCCCACACACACACACACACTTACACTTACTGTATAGTCTTCTATGACAGCAACACGACCATCTTAACTCAACTTACGACTGGTCCAAAAATAAACAGCTTTCAGGAAACGCTCATTTTTTTTCAGAGCAAGATGAGTGAAAAAGACACATGCATTAAATATGAGCAACTAAACGGCCGTTTTTATTGATCAATAGAAGGCCGTCTTGCCTGATCTATACCTCAATCTTCAGCCACAGATCACAGATGTGTGGTTTGCTGAGATGAGATGACCGCTACAAGCGAAGGTTAAATGTTTATAGTACTTTGATTGGTTCTCTTCGATTAGCTTCATTAAACTTGGTGGAGGCACCTTTCCTTCCACTGATATTGACTCAAGAGATCAATCCATATTTATAACTTCATTTTCAGGCCATTGATTGGCCTTTTACCCAACACCCCTCCGAAGTTTAATATTCTCTCTGCATGTTATTGGTTTCATGACAAGACTACATGTTTTGAAATATCAAGCAATGTTCAATTAGAAATGGAGCTTGTGAAAAGAAGTCCATTAAAGATTTCATATTGTTCTAGAATACCCAGAGCTCATTTAACCAACACACTTGCTGAACCATAGGCTACTGGGCACGCAGACGGATATCCCATTAAAAGCAAATTCTTCGCTACACTCAGCACTGACCAACAGGTCCTAACGCTGAACGTCATTTTTGGTGGAAAAGGTCAATTGAACCATATAGGTTGAGGCGTTTTCATGTTATAAAAGACCATGTAAGCCTAAAATGAGCTGAAGTAAGAGCTACTGTATGTGCTGTGATCTGTTGAGCTGAAGAGCTAGGAGCTGTGTAAGGGGTCAATAGATCTGAAATGAAAGTATGCAATACAGTACTGTTTTCAGTATGGCAAAATATTACCATTAGCATCAGATGAGAAAGACATATCAGCACTGATAATCCTAGGACAGACAGACAGTATGAATCAAATGAGGTTTTTCTAGTCCAACATGCACGACCTGTGGGGGTGTAAAAGTAATCAAGCTTATTGATTTAAACAGAACACACACATCTTGTTATGATGTTCAGAACATGTGGTGTGTGTTGTCCTTAATTGTCTTTTTGTTGTCCTCTTTGCAGGGCGTGTAGAGGGAGGCATGTATTTGAATGAACTCATCAGCATGCAGCTCTGTAGCTGGGACTCAAATCATCTTTATGAAATCAGCAGTGAACAAATGGCATTTGCAATGTCTTTTTTTACACCACAGATCAAAAGGTAGTTTAAAGGGATATTCCGCCATTTTTGGAAATACGCTCATTTTCCACCTCCCCTCGAGCAAAACAATCGATATTTACCTTGTTCCCGTTCATCCAGCCATTCTGTGAGTCTGGCGATACAACTTTTAGCTTCAGCCTAGCATAGATCACTAAATCGGATTAGACCATTAGCTTCTCGCCTGCTAGCTTCATGTTTAAAAGTGACTAAGATTTCTGGTAATTTTCCCATTTAAAACGTGTCTCCTCTCAAGTTAGAAAGTGCAATAAGACCAACTGAAAATGAAACCTGGCGTTTTTCTAGGCTGATTTGACATGGAACTACACTCTCATCTGGCGTAATAATCAAGGCAACTTGCAAACGTACCATAGGCGCAGTGATATCTTACGCAGCATCTGAAAATAGTCCCCATAGACAACAAGCAGTAGTGGTGCCAGTAGCTGCAAGTTGCCTTGATTATTACGCCAGATGAGAGTGTAGTTCCAAACACATACACACACACACACACACACACACACACACACACACACACATGTGTATCAAGCTGAACTCATCTCGCTGTGCAAAGCTAAACATGACAGCACGTGGGGAAATTGGCACACAGCAGCAAGCCTCAGACGAACAAAGCAGTCTGGATTACTGCATGATCACACCGCTCACATTTGCTATTCCTGCTCCAAGCTGTTTCCAATTCGTCTAATCTCCTCATAGTCTCTCCTGGTCCTCTGCTGCGTGAGTTTGTGTGTCAGTGGTATGGCGTGGGGAAACAGTCAGAGGGAGCCATATGAGACAAGACTAAATATGTTTTTATTATGTTTTTAAGTAATGGTGTGTGTGTCTGTGTGTGTCTGTCTGTGTGTCTGTGTGTGTGTGTGTGTGTGTGTGTGTGTGTGTGTGTTTGTGTTGAAAGTCCTAAAACCTCTTCTCCTCTGTAGTCTATGCGACTCATTTTAAGTTGTTGTTGAAGTGGCTAAAGGGGAAGTGGTTACTAGACACTCCAAGTCTCCAACTTCTCCAACTGCACTATTAACTGGTAACTCAACACAAAACAAGATGGACATTGATACCATGCAATAACTTGACCGGTGTAGCACTGGGAGCCCAAAGGCAAGCTGGCTATCCATTGTCCAGTGATGGCTAATCACAGTTCGACGACTATAGAGATTACAGAGCAGCACGAGCTCCTGGGTGTTCCCATCCTGCCTTCCGCGGTGATTTCATTCACGCTGCTAAGGCAGTCTTGACTGAGATAGGGGACCAATCATAGAACAGGGGGGAAAGCAAGACCATGATGAGCTAGGCACAGACGCATTTGATAGACATCCGAGAATAGAATAGAATAGAATAGAATAGAATATATACTTTTTTGATCCCATGAGGGAAATTCAGTTCTCTGCATTTAACCCAATTGAACCGAATTAGTGAACACACAGCACACAGTGAACACACAGTGAGGTGAATCACACAACCCAGAGCAGTGAGCTGCCTGCCCAACCAGCGGCGCTCGGGGAGCAGTGAGGGGTTAGGTGCCTTGCTCAAGGGCACTTCAGCCATGGTGGACTGGTCGGGGATCGAACCGGCAACCCTCCGGTTACAAGCCCGGTGCGCTAACCAGTACGGTGCGCCCAATGAAGGGATTTGCGCATTTTTTCAAATACGAGAAAATGAACGTCTGGTTGCCAGGCTAGAGCAGCAGCACAGAGGAATGAACAGATCTGTTAAACTAAATGTTTTGCTGAAAATGACAGTTATTGTTACACAAAGCAAGAGAAGCATGGCTTCCCTTAGCTCTAGGGAGGAAACACCTCTGGTGTGTGTGTGTGTGTGTGTGTGTGTGTGTGTGCGTGTGTGCGTGTGTGCGTGTGTGCGTGTGTGCGTGTGTGCGTGCGTGCGCGCGTGCACGCGTGCCTGTGAACAGGTGTCTATTTATCTCCCGTCTCTGTTTTTCTGTGAGTGTGTGTGTGTGTGTGTGTGTGTGTGTGTGTGTGGTGTGTGTGAGTGTTTGGTCCCTGCTAGATAGACATGGTCTGATTTGCTGGAGATAATACACTTAGATGACAGCTACAAGCTCAGATATAACTGCAGTAACGCCGTGGGATATTCAAAACTGAATTTGTGACACTGTTTACAAGAACTTCTGTCCAAATGTATGCTGTCAGCTTACACGAGAGAGAGAGAGAGAGAGAGAGAGAGAGAGAGAGAGAGAGAGAGAGAGAGAGAGAGAGAGGTGTAAAACATGTTTTGGTAACACTTTATAATAATGGTACATGAATTCTCATGAACTAATGCATGAATTAATGCATGAATTACGCATTAGTTAATCCATTAATATATCATGAATCATTATGACTTAACATGAATTCACTGATTACCATTAATGAATTAATACATAAATAACTCATCATCTTAAGCATTAAGTACGGTTGGCACATCATCATGAATCATGATTAATTAAGCATGATCATGATGACTTTTTGTCAGACAAAATTTGGGACATCACTGTCATGGAGAAAAAAGAAAACTAATTACACATGAATTCATGTTAACTAAATGTCATGAGTTATCATGAGTTAATTCATTAACTCATGCATTAATTATACATGAAAATCTCATTAATAAACATGAATTAATAGTATGTCATTAATGACATCAGGTATGGACAACAATTCATCTTGAGCATTAGGTACAGTGGGTAAATCATTATGATGATGATAAATTACACATGATCATGGTGATTTCTAGGTTTTTAAGTAAACTATACATTAACTCATCATGAACTAATTGAGACCATTTTCAGAGAATATCGAAGAATCCACATCGTTCAAATATAGGCATGTCCTCATTAGCTAAGCATTATCTTTTCATTAGTTAATCATGTCTGTGGCCCCTCAGATAAAGTGATGAACAGGTGGTGCTTTAAATGCATGAAGTTTGAAGTCATGCAAAAATGGTCAATTTACATTAATTAATGATGAATTACTCATGAGTTCATCATGTTTGTGGCCCCTCACCTAAAGTGGTAAATGGACCCTTCTTTATCACTGGCCAAAGAAGTGATTTTAAAAAGAAGTAAATTGTTATATTACATGAATCAAAGATTAAGTGCTCATGAGTTCATCATGTGTGTGGCCCCTTAACTGAAGTGGTAAACAGGTGCTTATTTAACATTGATGAATAGTGTTATTAACAATGTAGAAACTGATATTTACTTTGTTATTTTTAATTCCTGCCAACAGGCGCATCAGTGCATGAATCCTACACACATCAAAACACTACTTTTCATACAAAGTTGTAGCACACGAACAATGAAAGAAACAATCCAAGGTTCAAATCAAAGGTTTAAACCTATAAACTTATTTAAAGTCTCATTCTCAAAACGTTTCCCTGGGAACATTTTTGCAGACCCAGCAAAACGTACCTCTAGGTACATTTCCAAAACGTACCTCCAGGTACGTTTCTGATGCCAGCAGGGGGTGCTAAAGAGTGACGTTTACACATTGTTTACTACAGTTAGGTCTGGTCAAATATTCAAATGTAAACATGACAAATAAAGTATCACAGTATCAAATCCCTCACAATACAAAAACAATGTCATGGTGAGAGCAAATTCAGTTCCGTTGGATTCAAATAATAAGCAAAGTCCCTTTTGGTATAAAAGAAAAAGTAGAAAGTCTCGTTTGGTATAAAAGTAAAATTCAAACATCCCTTATGGTATAAAAGCAAAATTCAAAAATAGTTTCCGATGTGCTCCCTCCTGCGTGGGAAAATAACTGCTTCTCCGTAATCCACGTGCGATGCTGGAAGTTCACGCAGACGGGGAAGAAACCTTGCTGCAGTTGGCCACACATTCCAAAACGTACCTCCAGGTACGTTTCTGATGCCAGCGGGGGGTGCTGCTGGGTGGGTGGTCGACACGCGTAATCTCTTGGGACAGGCTCGCCATCGTAGTTGGTCTGAAATCCACTGAATCTCTATCCCGTAATAAGAACCAATCTACACAGAAAAGAGTAACAGTTACCATCAGACATTTATTTTCTATGAGATCTCATTTAAACTTTCTTTTCTTATAGCATCAAACTCTCAACAGGCATAACGCCGTAATACTGCCATAAGGAGACAACATCTCAGCTGCAGCGTACTGATAACTAGCACAATTGAATAGAATAGAATAGAAGAATATATACTTTTTTGATCCCGTGAGGAAAATTTGTTTCTCTGCATTTAACCCAATTTAACCGAATTAGTGAACACAGCACACACACACACACACACACACACACACACACACACACACACATACACACACACACACACACACACACAGACACAGCGAGGGGAATCACACACTAACCCAGAGCAGTGAGCTGCCTGCCCAACCAGCAGCGCTCGGGGAGCGGAGAGGGGTTAGGTGCCTTGCACAAGGGCATTGATTTCAGCCGTGGTGGACTGCTCGGGGATCGAACCGGCCCTAACCAGTACACCACGGCTGCCCCAATAGTTAGCCAGCACGGCTAACAAACCTTGAGCAGACAGTATGTACTAGGGCTGAACGATATATTGCATTTGCGATAATATCGCGATATGATGAAGTGCAATTTTCTAACCGCAAAGGCTGCGATTACCCTCTGGTCACGTGACATGAGAGCGTAAAGTAGCAAATATTTGAAACAGTATCAGAGAGTGAACTCGGCAAGCTGCTCGATAGAACCATTGAACCAACATTTTTAACAGTGCGATTGAAACAAATTCTAGGTTGCACTGGTGCACCTGCGCTGCTCGGGTGAAAGCATGAATGTCTTTCGCAAGTTTTCATTGTAGACTATGCGTGCAAATTCACCAAACGGTATAGATTCAAACCCCTCTCCTTGGCCCGCTTTCTCTCCCTTTCCATCCATCCTCTCTCTCTCTCTCTCTATCTCTCTGTCGTGCGCGCTCAATGGACACCCGCCCCTCGACATGCACATTCAATCCAAATAAAACATTCACAATCGTGAAAGCAATGACGCATAGAAGACGATTAGCTAAGTTATATATAAAATCCGTTTAGCATCATTATTAGCATGCTGCAGACATCTAAAACTCTTGCGTTCAAATTGACTGATCATCTCAATACAGATGTTTTCCAACTTAAAGACTCAAAAGGGCTTATCCCAAGGAGAACAAAGTATTTATCTACCTTGAAACAGACGTGGGGAAACTGACCCGTCCAACCAGTAGACTATGATAAGATAGCCAACTATGGTCCGTGTGCTTTGCAGTGCTTTGTTCTATTTGCAGAATTCACATGAAAAAATTGGAAAATGGGTTCAAAACTTTCATTATCCATTTGTCAGACTACTCAGCAAATGGACAATTGATGCTATTTTTAACTTTCGAGTGTGGTTTTTGAAACGGTAAATAATGAATTTGAAACAAAACTAAAATTGAGTCCATTTTCCAATTTTCCATTTCTGCATCGTGGTTGGACTGAACCAAACGTGCCAAGGGATGTAGGCCTACGGGTGGCGCCTCTGGCCAGTTGCAGAGATAGGCTATAAATGATACAGATCGAGTTATCAAGTCAAATTCATGCCAAGTGAGCTCGAGACGTAGGCCTATCTACCAGACCGACTGGAGGCGATTGAGGACCGCTCAACTCCCTCACCTGCCGCGCCCTCGATGGCCTGATGGGGGGGGGGGCTGACGCTTTCATGCCGCCTATGCAAGCCTATAGCATTTGTTCACGGTTGTTGACTGTTTGAATAAATGTGAGCAACCCTACCCATGAACAAAAACCTCTCCAACAACATGCCTACAGAAGCTGTTAAACAACAAGTTGACAAGAGTAGGCTAAGCCCATTAATAACATCCCATTCTTAACCCAAGCAGACATCGGGTGAAGTGAAACCTCTGGGCCACAACGCCACTCTCCGGTAACCCCCAGCGTTCATGATTCAGTCCAACCCCAAGCGCAAAAACAGAAAGTTAGAATATGAGTCAATGTTTGACTTTCGAACTTCCGAGGAGAAAATTCCAAGTATACTCAATGCAAAATATAAAACACGCAACAGTCATCAATTTACCGAGTAGTCTGACAAATGGATAATGAAAGTTTTGAACCCATTTTCCATTTTTTCATGTGAATTCTGCAATTAGAACAAAGCACTGCAAAGCGTTACACGGACCAACTATGCTACTTTGTTTACAATATTTTGAGGCTTCCAGACAGCTGAATTAAAGGGACGGAGTTGGAATAGTCAGTGCAGTGTGCTGTGCAGCCATGAATATCAGGAATTTCTGTATGCAGAACATATCACGTTCATTAAAGTGAATTATCAATAAGATTTAGGCTATTCATATTTTCATGTTTTTGCAATCTGCACTTTTGTTTGTGTGACTTGTTACTGACTTTCATTTTAATCTTTACACCAGGCTTCCTTGTACTAGTAGCCTACTTTATGTTCTGATATGTAGGCCTAGGTTGAAAGTTCAAAATATAGGCCTACTATTGTGATTGAAGTAGCTATTACGGAGAAGCAGTTATTTTCCCACGCAGGAGGGAGCACATCGGAAACTATTTTTGAATTTTGCTTTTATACCATAAGGGACGTTTGAATTTTACTTTTATACCAAACGAGACTTTCTACTTTTTCTTTTATACCAAAAGGGACTTTGCTTATTATTTGAATCCAACGGAACTGAATTTGCTCTCACCATGACATTGTTTTTGTATTGTGAGGGATTTGATACTGTGATACTTTATTTGTCATGTTTACATTTGAATATTTGACCAGGCCTAACTGTAGTAAACAATGTGTAAACGTCGCTCTTTAGCACCCCCTGCTGGCATCAGAAACGTACCTGGAGGTACGTTTTGGAAATGTACCTAGAGGTACGTTTTGCTGGGTCTGCAAAAATGTTCCCAGGGAAACGTTTTGAGAATGAGACTTTAAATAAGTTTATAGGTTTAAACCTTTGATTTGAACCTTGGATTGTTTCTTTCATTGTTCGTGTGCTACAACTTTGTATGAAAAGTAGTGTTTTGATGTGTGTAGGATTCATGCACTGATGCGCCTGTTGGCAGGAATTAAAAATAACAAAGTAAATATCAGTTTCTTCATTGTTAATAACACTATTTATCAATGTTAAATAAGCACCTGTTTACCACTTCAGTTAAGGGGCCACACACATGATGAACTCATGAGCACTTAATCTTTGATTCATGTAATATAACAATTTATTTCTTTTTAAAATCACTTCTTTGGCCAGTGATAAAGAAGGGTCCATTTACCACTTTAGGTGAGGGGCCACAAACATGATGAACTCATGAGTAATTCATCATTAATTAATGTAAATTGACCATTTTTGCATGACTTCAAACTTCATGCATTTAAAGCACCACCTGTTCATCACTTTATCTGAGGGGCCACAGACATGATTAACTAATGAAAAGATAATGCTTAGCTAATGAGGACATGCCTATATTTGAACGATGTGGATTCTTCGATATTCTCTGAAAATGGTCTCAATTAGTTCATGATGAGTTAATGTATAGTTTACTTAAAAACCTAGAAATCACCATGATCATGTGTAATTGATCATCATCATAATGATTTACCCACTGTACCTAATGCTCAAGATGAATTGTTGTCCATACCTGATGTCATTAATGACATACTATTAATTCATGTTTATTAATGAGATTTTCATGTATAATTAATGCATGAGTTAATGAATTAACTCATGATAACTCATGACATTTAGTTAACATGAATTCATGTGTAATTACTTTTCTTTTTTCTCCATGACAGTGATGTCCAAAATTTTGTCTGACAAAAAGTCATCATGATCATGCTTAATTAATCATGATTCATGATGATGTGCCAACCGTACTTAATGCTTAAGATGATTAGTTATTTATGTATTAATTCATTAATGGTAATCAGTGAATTCATGTTAAGTCATAATGATTCATGATATATTAATGGATTAACTAATGCGTAATTCATGCATTAATTCATGCATTAGTTCATGAGAATTCATGTACCATTATTATAAAGTGTTACCCATGTTTTTTCCCCTTCGTTCTCCCTGCAGGGCCTCAAGGAGCGTTGCAACTCTTTGAATATGGGTTAAGTAGGGAATAGACGCGGAGAGAAAGCCTTTTAAAGTTATTTATTATTAGCAGTACTTTTAACAGGCATCAATGATTCAAGAGAATTTTTTATATTTGTTCACTTAACACAGAGACACACAAATGTTCATGCGCTCACACGTGCACACACACACACATAAAAACTAACTCAGCACAGCATAGCGTACAGTTGGTCATGAGCAGTTTTTCCCAACTCAGAATGTTTGAAAACATATTTCCCACCCCACACTGAACTCCAGTGTGCTGCACTGGCCCATTAATCTCCCTGGAGAGGAGCTGTGCCGGCCGCTGGCTAGACTTAATCCATTATCTAACACCCACAGAAACAATATCCCCCAGAGCCGCAGTTCTGGGGTCCTCTCTCTCTCTCTCTCCCTTTCTCCCTCTCTCTCTTTCTCCCTCACACTGGTGGTTTTTGTTGCTATCACTCTTTCCCTCGCTGTCTGTCTGTCTTACTTTCTCTCCTTTTTCTCTTTCTGTTTCTATCATTCTCTCTCTCTCTCTCTACCCCCCCCCCCCCCCCCCCCCTCTGTCTCTCTCTCAGTGAGGCCTGTCTGTGCAAACTGGACCTCAGCATTAACCTTCTTGGTCGCTTCATCTCTGGAAGACCCTTTGGTCCAAACTCCATTTAAATCACAGCAGCGCAGCCTCTGCTTAATCTGCCCAAAGAAGAGAGGTGCTGTCTGCTGGCTGCTGGCTTCGCCAAAATGAATGGCGTCTAATTTTCCTCCCCTCTGTCCCCTGGTCCTCCCCGCCGCCGCCTGCCCATCTGCGTCTGTTCTCCCGCTCCATTTTTTTTGCCCCTTTCCGATGGCGTCAGCAGTCTGCGGGGGGATTGGTAAAGCCATTTCTGCCGGTGGGACTGTTTTATAACCCCGTCTTTGTGTTGAGCGAAAAATGGGGATCCCGGAAGGGGCGCCGGGTCCTCTGGGAGCAGTTAAGCACCACCTCTGGAGTCGCTGCAAAGTTTCACAATTTTTTTCTCTCTTTTTTTTTTTTTTTTATTCACTCCGTTGAGGATAGTGCTCAGTTTCGGCGTTTCAGCAGCTAGCTATCTGCGTTCACAAAATGTGAAGCTCCCACTTGGCTTGTTAGTCATTTTGTAAAGCAGAACAGACTTGGGGTTGGGTGCTGCTCGGATCAAAGGAGGCTGATATATAACTTTCAGCCTTCCTTGACGGCAGACATCTGTGTTGTGTGGTTGGGTGTGGAGTCTGGGGTATGGGCACCTGTCTGAGTAAGGGCTGTTTGATTGATTGCTTTGCGCACCAGCCTCTCTGTTTGTTTTTTGGCCGACACCCTAAATATCGACCGCCCAAGGAGTCTGGCAAGTCTGGCAGTCCACTCCCGATGCTGATCCAAAAGTGGACAATTAATGCTTTTCCATTTATTTTCCCTTCTTCAAGTCAGTTGCTTGTATTCTGGGGAATTTATGATGAGTTTTTGGGAAAGAGTCAATACTTTGTAAGAATATATACATTTTCTTGGCTGCCGTTTATTTATCTTTTTTTTCTCTGCAGGCTGGAGAAGATGAATGGCCTATGCCGCGTGCATATTCATTTCTCTCCCCCGTGGCTTTAGGGGCCACACCAGCAAGTGCTATTGACAACAGACTAACCATGTCTGATGCTGTAGGCTACGAGAGTACAGTATCTCCAGTGCTATTGACAACAGAATAACAATGTCTGATGCTGTACAAGAGTATCTCCAGTGGTACTGACATATCTCCAGTGGTACTGACAACAGGCTAACAATGTCTGATGCTGTAGGCTACGAGAGTGTCTCCAGTGGTACTGACAACAGGCTAACAATGTCTAATGCTGTGGGCTACGAGAGTATCTCCAGTGGTACTGACCACAGGCTAACAACGTCTGATGCTGTACGAGAGTATCTCCAGTGGTACTGACAAAAGGGCTAATAATAGCTGATACTGCACAAGAGTGTCTCATATAGTACTACTAACAACAGGCTAACAATGTCTGATGCTGTATGTCTGATACTGTACTGTACAATATCTCCAATGGTACTGGCAACAGGCCACCAATGTCTGATGCTGTACGAGAGTGAGATGGAGAAGTGAGAGATGGTTCCAGAGGTAAGGCCCACAAACACACAATACACTTAGATGTATGCACACACACACACACACACACACACACACACACACACACACACACACACACACACACACACACACACACACACACACACACACACACACACTCTCTCTCTCTCTCTCATGCTTGCACACACACAAAGACTCACCGATATGTACAAGTATACATTTAGTATTCATGTTCATTCCTCATTGCTGTCATATACTACTGCTGGTGCTGTAGCAACATCTGACAGTATAAAGAGACTATACAGTTACTTTGGAGGGTAAGACAGCACAATGAGTTGTGGCATTTACAGTATTCCAGTCATGTCAAATACGCGGGTTTCACAGCAAGAAGGCATTTGATCTCCTAAAGTGAACTTGTTGCACGCTGATTGTTGCTCTCCTCCATCAGACATGGCATGTTGTCACAACGCCAATTAAAATGTACACTTGAAAAGCCACGCAGGCCACATCACGCTCTCGTACTGTAATCAGACCAGTCATACTTGGCCTTTCACGCTGGAAGACGGTGGTGGAGAGGTTTCGGATGTTTTCACATATCTGCCAGACAAACGCAGGGGAAACATTAGCTATTTTACCTCCAGCAAAGCTGCAGTTGTACTGTGTGTGTGTGTGTGTGTGTGTGTGTGTGTACGAGCACAGCACTGGGCTCTCGGCTCTCGGCTCCTCTCCGCGCGGAGGTCAAGAGCTGTGTGATAAAACAAAGAGAGAAGCATAACTGACAGCTCTGTGGGGAGGGCACTCCGGTGAGCCGCGAGCAGCCATTACTGCTGCAGCTGCCTGCCTGCCTGCGCTGCTCTGCCCTCGGGCTCCACTGCAGTGTCAGTTACATCAGAACATATTCAACATGATGGGCCTCTTCTCCAAATCACACTTGCCAAGGTTGTTCTGATGATCATATTAGGCCGCGAGCTAGATAGGCCTACCGTGCACCCCCCCCACCTCCCAACAAAACCATACTTTTTTGAAAGGTCTGGGTGTGTAGAATATGAATCTGAATGTTAACATTGAAAATTTTGGGATGCACTACCTGTTTTAGCCCTATGAATAGGGAAACCCTAAAAACCGATTATAAGCGATTCTAACACATCAAGATGGTCCTAGTCAATCAGAACAGCTTTTAAGTGACCTATTACACACTCAAACTTCACATATGAAGACTTAGGTCAAATGTCTACCATGCTGCTGATTGGTAGGTGTCTTAAATTAACATAGGTAAAGCCTTATATTGATATAATGAGCCTATTTCATGTATAGGCCACAAAGTAGATACGACTACCATACACCGCCTACCCCCTTTTCTAACAAAATCATGCTTTTGTGAAAGGTTTGGATGTGTAAAATATGAATATGAATGTTAACATTGAACATTTTGGGTTGCACTACCTGTTTTAGCCCTATGAATAGGGAAACTCTAAAAACCGATTATAAGCGATTCTAACACATCAAGATGGTCCTAGTCAATCAGAACAGCTTTTAAGTGACCTATTACACACTCAAACTTCACATATGAAGACGTAGGTCAAATATCTACCATGCTGATTATTGGTAGGTGTCTTAAATTAACATAGGTAAATCCTTATTGATATAATGAGCCCATTTCATGTATAGGCCACAAAGTAGATACGACTACCATACACCCCCCAAACCCCCTTTCTAACAAAACCATGTTTTTTTTAAAGGTTTGGATGTGTAAAATATGAAACTTAATGTTAACATTGAACATTTTGGGTTGTACTACCTGTTTTAGCCCTGTGAATAGGGAAACCCTAAAAAACGATTTCAAGCGATTTTAACACAGAGATTATCCTAGTCAATCAGAACAGCTTTTAGATGACCTATTACACACTCAAACTTCACATAATGAAGACTTAAGTCAAATATCTACCATGCTGCATATTGGTAGGTGTCTAAATTAACATAGCTAAGGCCTTATATTGATATAGGGAGCTAATTGTATAGGCCACAACCTAGATACGCCTAACATACACCCCCACCCCCCTCTCCAAATAAAATCCTGCTTTTTAGAAAAGTTTCAGTCTGTGATGAATCTGAATGTTAACATTGAACATTTTGGGTTGCACTATTTGTTTTCACCCTCTGAATAGGGGAAAAAAACCTATTTTAAACGATTTTAACAGAGGTTGTCCTAGTCAATCAGAACAGCTTTTAGATGATCCATTACACACTCAAATTTCACATATGATGAATTAGGTGAAAGAACACCCTATACTGCTTCTTGGTAAGTGACTACATTTAATATAGTTAAGGCCTTGGGCCCTATATTCATGATGCAAAACCTGGCAGAAAGTGTGTAATAATAACGCAAAGCTTATTCCTATCGTAGAGTTTTTCGCCATGCACTTCTCTTTTATTGAGCAATGTGCCAAGGGGTGTGGGAATTAATGACTTAAGAACGGGTCTGGCACATTATCTAAGAATCATTATCTTACATTAACTAAAACGCATTGCACTACTGACCAAGAGAAACCTGGTCAGAAATCAGTGGCGAGTGGTTATTATTTTAAGAGTGCATTATCAACAATGATACGGGCGCTGTTCGTTAAGTTGCGCTGCTTGCTCTTAAAGGGAATGACCGATGACACTCGCATTAGTTTAAAGGATGTTTTGCCCGAAACACACCCATCACTGATTAAGAAACATAGGAATGCCTTGTTGTGCCATTCGTTATCCATTTGATAACGAAAACACTCCCAATGTGGACAGGACAGCCTACTAAATTTAAATAAACTTTAAATAAGTGACCATGAAGTGTTGTAATACAGCCCCTTATGTTGATTTCATGAGCCCATTTCCTACCCAGCATGCACATACACACACAATGACTATACAAGAACTATCATACAGCATGGAAAATAACTATACAGCATGCACACACAAAAATGTGCAATACAGCATGCATACAGTCACACAATAACTACACTGAACAAAATTATAAACACACCACTTTCACAACATTTCTCCCAAATATTGTTCACAACTCTGTGTTAGTGAGCACTTGTTCTTTACCAATATAATCCATCCACCTCACAGGTGTGGCATATAAAGATGTTGATTAGACAACATGATTATTGCACAGGTGTGCCTAAGCCTGGCTACAATGAAAGGCCACTCTAAAATATGCAGTTTCACTGTATTGTCTTCACATACAGTGATTTTGCCTTTTGACACCGATGTTCTAGGCATGTCAATAATTCCTTCGCATAGAGTTGATCAGGTTGTTGATTGTGGCCTGTGGAATGTTGGTCCACTCCTCTTCAACTCCTCTTGCTAAGTTGCTGGATATTGGCAGGACCTGGAGCATGCTGTCGTATATGCCGACCCAGAGCATCCCAAACATGCTCAATGGGGGTGACATGATTGGTGAGTATACTGGCCATGCAAGAACTGGGATGTTTTCAGCTTCCAGGAATTGTTTATAGATCCTTGCAACATGGGGCTGTGCATCATCATTCATGCTGCAACATGAGGTGATGGTGGTGGATGAGATGCTATGGATCGATGCCATCAATAAAATGCACCTATGTTCGTTGTCCATAACACATGTCTGCCCATCCCATAAAGCCGTATGCTGTCTGCCATCAGTCCTGTACAGTGAAAACCGGGATTCATCTGTGTAGAGAACACATCTCCAAAGTGCCAGACCCCTTCGAATGTGAGCATTTGCCCACTCCAGTCAGTTACGATGACAAACTGCAGTCAGGTTGAGACCCCAATAAGGACGACGAGCAAGCAGATGAGCTTCCCTGACACGGCTTCTGACACTTTGTGCAGAACCGATTGTTGCAGCAGCTGTTCGGGTGGTGGGTCTCAGATGATCTTGGAGGTGAAGATATTAGATGTAGAGGTCCTGGGCTGGTGTGGTTACACATGGTCTACTGTTGTTGTGAGGCTGGTTGGATACAGTACTACCAAATTCTCTGAAATGCCTTTGGAGATGGCTTATGGTAGAGAAATGAGCATTCCTGCAGTCAGAGGGAGCAGCTAACTGTAGGCTCCCTTGAAGCTTGCAACATCTGTGGCATTGTGCTGTGTTATGGATCTACACATTTTAGAGTGATCTTTTATTGTGAGCCTGCCAGCCTAAGGCACACCTGACATCTTAATAGGCCACACCTATGAGGTGGATGGATTATATTGGCAAAAAAGAAGTGCTCACTAGCACAGACTTATGAACAATATTTGGGTGAAATAGGCCTTTTGTGTATAAAGTCTTAGCTCTTTGAGTTCAGCTCATTATAAATGGGGGCATAAAACAAAAGTGTTACTTTTATAAGTTTGTTCAGTGTAGTTACAGTGTCTGTGTACATGCTGTAGTGCATTTGTGTGTGTGTGTGTGTGTGTGTGTGTGTGTGTGTGTGTGTATGTGTGTGTGAGAGAGAGAGAAATGAGAATGCTTTATAGTTCTCTTGTATTAAGTTATTGTGCATTTGTGCTTACCATACACCCCCAACCCCAAAGCAGAGGGATTGGGAGTGTATGGTAGGCGTATCTACAGTATTGTGGCCTATACATGAAATTAGCTCCCTATATCAATATAAGGCCTTAGCTATGTTAATTTTAGACACCTACCAATATGCAGCATGGTAGATATTTGACCTAAGTCTTCATATGTGAAGTTTGAGTGTGTAATAGGTCACTTAAAAGCTGTTCTGATTGACTAGGACCATCTTGATGTGTTAGAATCGCTTATAATCGGTTTTTAGGGTTTCCCTATTCATAGGGCTAAAACAGGTAGTGCAACCCAAAATGTTCAATGTTAACATTCATATTCATATTGTACACATCCAAACCTTTCACAAAAGCATGATTTTGTTAGAAAAGGGGGTAGGCGGTGTATGGTAGTCGTATCTACTTTGTGGCCTATACATGAAATTAGCTCCCTATATCAATATAAGGCCTTAGCTATGTTAATTTTAGACACCTACCAATATGCAGCATGGTAGATATTTGACCTAAGTCTTCATATGTGAAGTTTGAGTGTGTAATAGGTCACTTAAAAGCTGTTCTGATTGACTAGGACCATCTTGATGTGTTAGAATCGCTTATAATCGGTTTTTAGGGTTTCCCTATTCATAGGGCTAAAACAGGTAGTGCAACCCAAAATGTTCAATGTTAACATTCATATTCATATTGTACACATCCAAACCTTTCACAAAAGCATGATTTTGTTAGAAAAGGGGGTAGGCGGTGTATGGTAGTCGAATCTACTTTGTGGCCTATACATGAAATGGGCTCATTATATCAATATAAGGCTTTGCCTATGTTAATTTAAGACACCTACCAAAAAGCAGCATGGTAGACATTTGACCTAAGTCTTCATATGTGAAGTTTGAATGTGTAATAGGTCACTTAAAAGCTGTTCTGATTGATAGGACCATCTTGATGTGTTAGAATCGCTTATAATCGGTTTTTAGGGTTTCCCTATTCATAGGGCTAAAACAGGTAGTGCATCCCAAAATGTTCAATGTTAACATTCAGATTCATTTTCTACACACCCAGACCTTTCAAAAAAGTATGGTTTTGTTGGGAGGTGGGGGGGGTGCACGGTAGGCCTATCTAGCTCGCGGCCTATATTTGCTGATACATTTTTGTAAAAACACAAACTCAGAGATATGATAAGATACATGTATTACTGTAATTACAAGATGCCCCATCACCCACGTTGTACACCATTGCTAAATGACATTATACACAAACAGTAAATGTGTGTGCTCAAGAGAAGGGGGTGGAGAGCAACCTCTAGACACGGGTTAGGAGACAGGTCAGGACACAGGTAAGGACACAGGTGAGAGTGAGGGGAGGAGAGGAGAGGACACAAGTGAGGACACAGGTGAGGGTGAGGAGAGGAGAGGACAGGTGAGGGTACAGGTGAGGGTGAGGAGAGGAGAGGACAGGTGAGGGTACAAGTGAGGAAACAGGTGTGGGGAGGAGAGGACAGGTGAGAGTGAGGGGAGGAGAAGACACAGGTGAGGGCACAGGTGAGAGTGAGGGGAGGGGAGGACACAGGTGGGAGGAAGGTTGTGCCCTTCAGCGAGAGAGCAGCTCTTCAACAGACAGCTCACACTTTCACACTCCTGTAGTCTCTCTCTCTCACTCTCTCTCTCTCTCTCTCTCTCACACACACACACACACACACACACACACACACACACACACAGTCTCTCTCATCATAGCCCCTACACCCCCCCCACACACACACACACTAAATACAGACACAGACAAACACAAGAACACGCACGCACGCACGCACGCACGCACGCACGCACGCACACACGCACACACACATACTGTACTCACAGTCACAGGTGAAGCCGAGGTTGAGCTGACAGGTTCAGTATCTCCTCCGCTCACAGACTGGCTATGACAGGAAGGAGGGCAGGGAGTGCAGACTGCCATGGAGGAGCAACAGGGTGAATCAGGGGTCAGAGAGGAGAGGAGGAGTGGAGAGCAGAGGAGTGGAGGAGAGGAGAGGAGAGGAGGAGATGAGAGAAGAGAAGAGGAGGAGAGGAGGAGAGACCAGAAGAGATCAGAGGAGAGAAGGGGAGAGAAGAGGAGAGGAGATAAAAGGAGATGAGAGTAGAGTGAGGAAAAGGAGAGGAGAAGAGAAGAGGAGAGACCAGAGGAGAGAAGAGGAGATGAGAGTAGAGTAGAGTAAGGAAGAGGAGAGGAGAGGAGAGTAAGGAAGAGGAGAGTAGAGGAGAGGAGAGAAAAGAGGAGTGGAGTGGAGAGATGTTGACCAGAGAGGGAGAGGAGCAGAGAAGAGAGGAGAGGAGAGGCGAAAGGGATAGGAAAGGAAAGCAGGGAGTAAAGAGGAGAGGAGAGGAGAGAGAGGAGAGGATGGCTGATGCTGAGGCGGCCTGACAGACTTCCTCCCTGTCAGCAGATGGAGGCCATCTATAATTCACACTGGAGGCTGTTGCATGCTGTTCTGCCTCAGCTTAGCCCACCACTACACTCACACACCCCTCCCATGTCACACACACACACACACACACACACACACACACACACACACACACACACACACACACACACACACACACACACACACACACACACACACACACACACACACACACACAAACACACACACACAGTCCCAGCTGAGAGTGACCGACATCCCAGCATGTCCTGCCCTCCGTAATGGGGCGGTTCACACACCTGTCAGGGCAGGTTAACGATGCTCACTCCAGTGGCCTCTGCCCACTCCCATACCTCTCACCGGTGGAGAGCGAACGAGGGACCTTACCTGCCTCTGTGGTCAGACGAGGAGCGGTGAGGGACCTTACCTGCCGCTGTGGTCAGACGACAGGTGCTTGCAATCATCCTTCTCTTCAAAAGGCCAGAGATGTTACATTGAGCTTTGAAATGTGTATACGGTAAATTAGCATCGGTGCTATTAGCATTGCACTTGTTCTTCTTACATTCGTCTCACGTATAATAATGAATGTACACATTTGTAACAAATACCACTACAAACAAACAATACTACTACTACTACTACTACTACTACTAATGATAATAACATTATTATTATTATTATCATTATTATTATGAATATCACTATTGTCATTATTATTCTGAATATTGTTATTATTATTGTTATTATTATAATTACAATACAGCCATAACAATACATGTAATACACGCACACACACACACACACACACACACACATACTGTAAATACGCACACATTTGGTCTTCTGTTCAGTCTTACCTGGCTTCCTCTCTTGCTTGAGCATTGGGATGAAGAGTGCTAAAACCAACCTGAGTGGTCAGTTACACAGGAAGGTAAGAGCAGTTTTCTGTTTCTGTTTCTATTTGTTATTATTATTATTATTATTATTATTATTATTATTATTTCATTTTAGTATTCATGATTATTACACTTTGCCCTAAACAAAATGACTTTACTGATCATACTTTAATATTGCCATCATCTCAACATATAGTATAAGACCACACATAAAACTACACCACCCAGAATCCCTTGGCTTTCTACCCTGTCACATGACTAGAGAGGAGCAGGTGGCCCTTGGTCATGTGATGTTGTTAGCCGAGCAGCTGCGACTGATCTGAATGCTAGGGCACCACGCTCTCACCAGAGGAAGGTAACGTGCGTGAAATCCTTTTCTTCCCCTGTTTCGCAGGATTAGCATGGACATGTCTCCTCAGTTATTAGAACGAGAAGCGGCAGGAGGAGCAGGAGAGAGAGGAGGAGGAGGAGAGAGAGAGAGGCGGGGAGAGGAGGATGGAGAAGGGGGGAGGGGAGGATGCTAGTGAGGATGCCTCATTTCCCCCTCTCCTTGTATTGTCTCTGCTAGTTGTTGTGCTAGCAACAATTAGCACCATTCAGGAAGCAGCAGTGATTGTGGTTCTTGTGGATGCATTCAGAGCAAACACTGCAGGACTTACTTAGTGTGTAGCTTTTGTGTGTGCTTCTGAGTGGCAAAAATTATATTGTACTAAAACAGAAAAAGGTAGATATGAAATGACATACAATGATACAGTACATATTCCAGCCAGTGGCTTTTCTGATTTATTATGATGCGACATTCCTGGTGTTGTCAATGTGGGTGCTTCTGATTGTCTGTACTTGTATGTGTGTGTGTGTGTGTGTGTGTGTGTGTGTGTGTGTGTGTGTGTGTGTGTGTGTGTGTGTGTGTGTGTGTGTGTGTGTGTGTGTGTGTGTGTGTGTGTGTGTGTGTGTGTGTGTGTGTGTGTGTGTGTGTGTTTGGGGGTAAAGAGGCCTCCTCTATCTCAGTCCTAAATCACAAACATGGCAAGCAGCTTGTGTGTACCTGTCTCCTAGCCAACCAATCTCTGTGTTGTGACTCATCATTGCCCTCATCCCACCCTGCCCAGTGACATCATGTATTCCTACCTTTCCTGTGTGGGAGCCAGGGCTGTGTGCCGTGATTGTTGACATAATGTTTGCTGCCTGAAGAGTGACTCCATACACACAAAGACACCTGCTGAGGAGACTAAATGGTCCTGGATGTTCTCCCTTCCTTTGGAGGCTCATCATCTTAGTGACCTTAGTGTGCTTTGTATTGAGTGCTGGTAATGATACTGAGTCCAGTATAATGCACATAGGTATTGTATGCTGTGTGTTTATAATGTATACTGTACATGGTGCACATAGCCTATTGCATGCTGTGTAAGGGATAATGTAGAACGCAGGTCATTATCGGGAAGATAAGTACCGACAGGGCGAACTGGACCCTGACGCGAAGTGGAGGAGTCTTGTTTCGCCCTGAAGGTACTTATTTTCCCAATAATGACCAGCGTTCTGTACATTATCCCCCTTATTATATGGCTACTTGCCAAAACAAGAAAATAAACTTACCACAAAGTCTCTTTTGAAATTGCAATTTGCAATTGCAATTAGCTGCTGTTTCATGGCTTCCGCTAACAAAATAAATAGTTCGCTACACAGATAGAACTTGACTGTTTCAGATGTTGCTTGGCAACATCTTACTAGCTGTCTTTCACTTTCAATGAAAGACCTGAATTAGAAGCTCAAACTCCGTTGCCATTGACAGTCCGGAGAAGGTGGGGTACTGTTGCACTCTAGATGAAAGTCTTTTTTAAACAGGTGCGTCAAACCAAAAGACATCAGAAATAGGCAGGAAGATTCGCACTCTGAACAAATAGTAGACAAAGTCTTTGCTGAAGAAGATTTCACTGAGGGTCAGCAGACGTTTCAGCCATTATGCTATTCTCAATGCTCGCACTGGTCCTCTATCAGAAAATAATGACCGGTAGAACTTTGGGAAATCCCATTCATGTCAATGGAGCGTTCTACCTGCATTGTGAAGAGCCGTATAATCAGTGTTCAATGTACTGTACTTGGTGCACATAGGTATTACATGCTGTTTATGATGTATACATGGTGGCGATTTCCACTACCAACCAGCATTTGTACATGCAACCAGCTTCCTATTCATCCGTTTCTTTCTTGTTTGGTCTTGTTTGTTGCCTCAGTTGTTTTGATTTGAATTCTTTATTTCACCCTTTCCCGAGCTGTCAATGCTGTCAATGTCTTCCTTTCTTACGTACTCTTTCTTTCAGTCATATGCTGGCTGCATGTGTGGGTGTGTGGGTGGCTGCATGACTCACATCTCTTAGAGCTGCCCACTTCAGTGCCTTTCTAGCTATGTGTGTGTGTGTGTGTGTGTGTGCGTGTGTGTGTGTGTGTGTGTGTGTGTGTGTGTGTGTGTGGTCTCTTAGAGCTGCCCACTTCAGTGCCTCTCTAGCTCTCCCGTCTTAGCTGTCCTCGCCACACACACACACTCTCACACACACACAGCCCTCACTCAGCATTCACACACCACTCACACAGCTAACGCAACTTTCACACACCTAACACAACTTTCACACACCACTCACACAGCTAACGCAACTTTCACACACCTGACCTAACAGAACTTTCGCACACCGCTCACACAGCCAACACTATACTCATACCGCTCACACAGCTAGAGAATACACACACACACACACACACACACACTGTTCACTCAGCCAACATAAACATAAACTGTTCAACATAAGCCAACATCCACGCATCACTCACACAGATAACACAATATACTCTCAGGCAGATGTTAGGCACGGCACTGTATAGGGAAAGCACTGATGTACGGGGCTTCAGTGATGTCACTACCTGTGGCTAATTTATTAAATGAACACCTGTCCTGACTCCCAGGCTTATCATTAGTTTAAGGCCTTTGCAAAGAGAATGACATCCTGTTTTTTTTTTCCTTCAGACAATTTACCCAGTGAGCGAGGAAAACGTGGACTTCCATTTTCGTTTATTTGGAATATCACTAAAAAAGACTGAACTCAACAAACAACCGACGCTTGTGCTGTCCAGGAGACCCGTCGGAGATACAGCTATACTGGGCAGTGAGAACCACACACAGGTAATTGACCTTGCACTGGAGCTCTGCCAGCCAAACGGGGACGTCTGGTCACCCTATATGCCAAGCTGACAGACACATTTCAATCACACAGCTACAGTAGGTCTTACTCCCTAGTAGGCTAGGGCCAGAGTGTTGGTTAACGTTTGGGTTTTGCATGACATAATGTAGCAGACCAAGGTTTCAGCCATATTATATTCAAAACAACGAAGCTTAGCTTTTTGATGCTGAGGCCTCAGTCACTTAACAACAGACATCATATCTAACACACATTCACAAATCACTCACGCAGCTAACACAACTCTTTCACACAGACCTCACACTGCACATTCTCAAATCACTCAGTCACACAGCTAACACTGTCACACCACTCACACATACCTGACATAATGCTCACACACTCTCGGTCCTCACACAGTCATCTCAATGCTCTCACACAGCCAAAACAACCTCCTCACACTGCTTACACACACCTTAAACACAGCTAACATTCCTCACACCTCACAGAGAGAACAACATGCATGCACAGCTAGCACACCTTACACCTAGCTAACACATCTCCCACAGCTAACAGAATGTTCCGGTTCAGGCTAGGGGAGAGGGAACATGAGTAGAGGTTTGCACTGACAAACAGGGTGTCATTATAAAAACAAATGTGCAAGAATATAGATGCTCAGGGGTTTGTTATATCACTACATCGCTAATCACTCTTTTGGCAAAACCATGAACATTTTTCACATTTGCAAATCTCATAGACTCTTTCTTTGCAAACTCTAAACACATTCTCATGCAAGAAAACACATTTTACTCTGTGATATACCTGTGATGCATAATGGCATAATGGTAAACCACAAGTGGCAAAAGGTAAACAAGAAGAAAGCACAGGTGGAATATGTTGAGCACTCAAAATTGATCACAAGCAACAAGCAACATAGCTAGGTTAGAGTGTAAACAGGTTGCTGAACAGTGCATGTTCATACAGTATATCATCAATGGACAGAAACTATCAGTGAGTGTATTGTAGACTGTAGACTGTTACGAAAAGTCTACTTCTCATTTACGGTACTGTGTAAATGCCTGTAGTTTCCAGTAGAGGTTGTTAGAGGTTTTGTGGATGTAGTTTGAGATTTGGGGTTTGTGTTTACAGTTTTGAGAAAGGAGTGTAAGGCTACAAAACAAATTTGAAAAACTGTAAATGTTAGTTCTGCCCATATACATTCTGACTGATGGGAAAGTGGCCCGGGTTTTTCTGTCATAACATTTGATTACCTTGACAGCTGAGCACTCTTTTTTTCTCTCTTGAAGAAATCAAGAAAGTCTCTTATGAATAAGAAAGTTTTTACACGGCCTTTACTGCACTTTAACCACACAATCGTGTCCTTACCTGTTATATAAGCTACATGTTATAAAATCATACTTGACCTCTATTCTCTATTGTGCACACTGTACAAAGTACAGCACATTGGCGGAGTTAGGCTATACTGTACATCAGATATCAACAATGAATCCTGGGATGCTCTGGGACTGAAGCTACCAAACGCACCAAAATGCGCTAGTTAAGAGATACTGATTCTGCTGATGTTGCGTGTCGTTAAAGTGCTCAGTGAGCTGTCTGATCCATACTCATCTGCTACTGTGTGTAGATAGATAGATAGATAGATAGATAGATCATTTTATTAATCCTTTAACAGGAAATTACAGGTAAGGTGGACAACTATTCGTGGTAGACATCCTGTTCTCTTGGACCTTAAGGTAGAGAAAGGGCCTTTTTTGTAGCTGAAGTGGATCTAATAGAATTCTCTATCTCCATGGAGGGGAAAAAAAAATCTAATATTAACGAAAGGATTCTTAGTATTAGAAGGACTGAATTGAAACAGATCAATACGCATTTAGGTTAAAGGTTCTGTTCTCAATTATGCATACTCTTGATGAGATTGCTGAAGAAGGCCGCCACAGTGAAACAGTAATTAAAATAACAATCATCACATATCGAAGAAGAAAAAAAAGGAGGGCACATCATTAAAAATAATTTTCCTGCCAATCCTGAGATTATGTCAAGAGTGAGCGCCGGAGTGAGATTGGGTTGTAATTACCTGATTGCATAAGTAAGTGACTCGGAATCGGGGAGGGTAATTGAGCACCATTGTGTGCCAGTCAGAGAAGTAAGGTCTGGAGGGTCTTGATACACGGCAAGATGGCAGGTCCCTGCAGCGCTGATGGCAAGGTGGGGAGCCGCTGATCTGTGCATAATTGCCGGACAGCGTGCTCGGCTGTAATTAAAACAATCAGCTGGGCCGAAGATTCAGAACTCCGTGCAGACGGGGGGGAAGAAATGTCCCTCGTCTGACACAGAGGCGGGGGCCTGTAGGGGTGGCGTACTGTAGACTGGAACACGGAACCACACTTGGCTGTCGAGTCCTCCAAGTGGCCTGTGCGGGCGTGAGGGAGATCTGCTCCCCATCCTCGAGGATGTGGCATGGGTCCAGGGGGAGGGCTGGGCTGGGCGGTAGAGGCGGCAGATGGGCTTTTAGCTGAAGTGAGTGTGAAGACCTGGAATTTTAAATGCTAGTGCTTCCTTCACCTCATGTTGACCCAAAGCTGTAAGGAGAGTGTCTGGACTCTTGTCATTCCTTTATTGCTGATAATACCTTGCCAGCCATTGATTGATCTTTTCTGTCAGTAGCACAGGTACTTGATATTAAAAAACTGTTGATAGATGAACTCCACGCTAGTCTTGGCAATCTTGAAGTGCATATCTGCCAGCTCAGACTGTAATAGTGGAAGACATGATATCAACATTATATCTACATTATACAATGCAGTATCAAGTCATTTTAGTTTCCACTGTATTTTCACACAAATGTAAGCGTATGTTGTCAGGGGTATGAAATTGCCTTTATGGAGGACAACAGCCATGGAGGACACCATGCAACACAGAATATGGTCTCTGTTATTCATTGACATGAACATGTTTCATTTAGAACTTACACATATGCAGTTTTCACACACACACACACACACACACACACACACACACACACACATACAGACACCCGGGCACACGTGCGCGCGCACACACACACACACACACACACACACAATACAAATAATATACTTCAATACACACCTGAAGAGACTACTTTTGTTGGTGGACATAATTGTGTGCAGAGAAGTTTGTTAGTGTCCATTTAGGTGACTATTTAAAAGTGTGGTATACTGTTGACATGATGGAGGGTCAGTCAATCAGGACAGATGTGTGTGAATGACTTCTAAGTGCACTGTGAGCAGGTTGTGAGATCTTATTAGCCTTGTAAGTGCACTGTGAGCAGGTTTTGAGGTCTTATTAGCCTTCTAAGTGCACTGTGAGCAGGTTGTGAGGTCTTATTAGCTGCTCTGTATTTATTAGTGTTTTGGTGCAAACTGCATGCAGTTGTGGGATCTTCCTATAGCTGTGCTATCCAATGAGAGGATTTGCAGACAGAAAGCTTGCGGATACCATATCAGACAGTGTTGCAACTGTTCAAGGTGTTCTCTCTGGAGTGTTCTTCTCTCTTGGCAGAAGAACAAAGCTCTGCACTTACTTTTTTGGCCATTTACACTGTGTGTAACAGTGTGTGTCAGTAGCAGACAGAAAAGGTGTAAACACAACGATAATGAGTAGTTAGGAGACGCCTTGCAAATCTCTACGGCAACGTGAAAGAAAATGCAGTTTAGTCCTTTTGCTCACTGTTTTTCCCTTTATTTGGGTGCACCATTGATTATAAGTGAATAGTTAAGTAATTGATTGTTGCTGGTTATTAACCTCTGAGAACTTTGTGCTCAGTGTTGCACAGAGTGAAGACAGCCTTTAATCACTCACAAATGGCAGCCTCTAATGAAATCAGTTCCTGGTTCTGCTCTCTAACTTTATTTGTTCCAGGAAGTATTGACAAGGGCACCAGAGTGCCAAAGTTTACTTTAGAACAGCATATAAGGATGAAGGACAGAATGAGGAGGGGAGGGAGGACAATAGTCTTATGGAAGGAGTGGGGCATCAATAGAGTGATTTCCTCTGAGGTGATTGTAATGATAATAATAATAATAATAATAATAATAATAATAATAATAATACATTGTATTTAAAGTGCCTTTCATGACACCCAAGGTCACTTCACAAGCAAAAAAAGGTTGTAGAAATTCTAATCATCTCATAAGAAAAGGAATTAGAAAGCTTAAGAATGTCAACATTGGCTCATCTTACCCTGTCCTCCCCCAACAGAATGCTGCATATTCAACTGTATACACACATTAAGGGCTGAAATGTTTCATGTCATGACAGTGAGATACATTTAACTACTAAAGCAGAAACGGGTCTCCCTACTGTTTTTTTTTTATTATTTTTTTTTACAGAAAACAGAAAACATGTATGCAAGAAGAAAGTGTGCCTCTTTCTCAACCACCCCCTGTCTGCCACTGGCCATATGCTCCGTCCTGGTTTTGGCAGTCAGGTTTATCTGGCTGTTACCACTGCTAGGTTGTGGTCACTGAGCCCGTTGAGGGTCAGGATTAGCCTCTGCTTCCTGTGTGGACAGAAAGGATTTTAGTCAACCAAATTGGTGCTTTGGGAACACTGCTAATCTGAATGTTCTTGTTTTTGTTAAGTTAGTTAGCGTAGCTTAGCTGCAGTACCAGCTACCTCAGAGGGCTACTGTACCTTTCTGGGTTCTGTCTCAGTTTTTTGTACCTCGAACTGGATTATATTTTTGAGTAGAATTCTTAGGCACCACATTCATTTTAGGATTGATTAGGCCACTAGGGTTACAGGTTTACTGTGATGCCAACTGTGTAACTAAGTGCCTCGGTTTAAACAATGAAATTTGAGAATGTGTGGAATAGAGATGTAAGCTAATAGTATGTAGGGATTGATGAGCTGCGGACTGACTACAATAGTTTAATGAGTAATTGGTGCATGTTCATTACTCAAAATCTATCACGATAATGTTTTTTATTTAATTAAAAAAGAACTATGGAACAGTATTGTTTTAATCATTCACATTAGGCTATAGGCTAACTGCCAACTTTGCGACTGCAGTGCATTTTCAAATGAAGAATTTCATGAAAATCCCAAATATTTCCTGGAACTTCCTGTGATCTAATGGCTGATGACTGAAGACTAATGATGCGAGTGAGATTGACAGCAGACACAGCCATCTGCTCCGTGGCGTCAGAGGTCTTCACCACGCCTCTTCAAACCCATGTCACCCACACCACTGAGACACACTGACAGACCAACACTTGTGCACATGTGAATGTAGGAGCTTGTGGGAAGACCATCACCTAGTATACTGTGTGTGTGTGTGTGTGTGTGTGTGTGTGTGTGTGTGTGTGTGTGTGTGTGTGTGTGTGTGTGTGTGTGTGTGTGTGCGCGTGTGTGTGTGTCCATGTTTGTGTGTTTGTGTGTGTGTGTGTGTGTGTGTGTGTCGTCCATGTTTGTGTGTTTGTGTGTGTTTGTGTGTGTGTGTGTGTGTGTGTGTGTGTGTGTGTGTGTGTGTCGTCCATGTTTGTGTGTTTGTGTGTGTGTGTGTGTGTGTGTGTGTGTGTGTGTGTTCTAATACCCTAGCTTGCGCTGTGCTGAGTTATGTGTCGGTACATAAGCATTTAGAGGCATGCCTGTACATTGCGTAGCCTATATGTCTGTGGTGGGAGGTGTGAGAGTGGGCTCCGTTTCCATGTACTGTAGCGACAATTTATTCACACTGATTGAAAGAGATTCAAATGGTGTTACCTTCATCATGACTTAAGCTCATGGTACCTACAGTAGATAAGGATTTTATAACACATTCTTAAATAGTCAATTACATGTTTTAAAAGCAGTACATACGGCTTCATCAAAAGCAAAGATCATTATTTATTTCCTATATGAAATGATAATTTGTATAAATACAATTCATGTACAATATCATGTCCTATATGAAAATGTTATATGAATACAATTTACTAGATGAAAACAGAGATGCCTAGGGGTTAAATTGAATATGATCATTATGTGAGGCCTGATACAAAGTTGAAATAGATCAAATAGAATAGTGTATTTTTTATGCAAGATATTTGGTGCCAATTCCATGGCTTCCATGTGTGTGTGTGTGTGTGTGTGTGTGTTTGTCTGTGTGTGTGTGTGTGTGTGTGTGTGTGTGTGTGTGTGTGTGTGTGTGTGTGTGTGTGTGTGTGTGTGTTCGCGCATGTGTTTGCACATGAAACCCATATCCTTGGAATGCATTGCCAGCTGCATCAATTTTTGTTAGACCATTGTTATATCTACAATATCTTGTAACCTAAAGAAAGTGGCGGTCATTCCTAATTAGGAATCACCCCACATGCTTGGTGAGGACCTCAGACTTTGCAGGTGGATGTTAAAGAAATATACAGTAAAGGGACCATTTGTATTGTCTGCACACGCTCATTGTGGGAACATGGGCAGCTTCTGCACATGCTCAGAGATGATTGGAACTATTTTGAAAAGAAGGCTGCCAGCACTTTTACCTTTCAGGATTTGGACACCTCCCAACAGGCCAGGTGTGTGTGTGTGTGTGTGTGTGTGAGAGAGCGGGAGAAAGAGAGAGGTGTGTGTGTGTGTGTGTGTGTGTATGTGTGTGTGTGTGTGTGTGTGTGTGTGTGCGTATGCGTGTGCGTGTGCGTGTGCGTGTGCGTGTGCGTGTGTGTGTGTTTGTGTGTGTGTGTGTGTGCACACTTCTCTATATGACTATCTGTCTCCCCCCTCCCCTGGTTGGGCTTTGGGATGTGTGGAGAGAGCCTGTGTGAGACTGCAGGCAGGTTGTCCCCAGGAAGTGTTGTCTGCTGGGTGAAGCATATGTGGCTGAGGGGGACAACCAGAAGGGCCTATCCTGGACGTCCAGTTGTCCATCTGCCATCATCTCTACCTGCAGCCAGAAAGCCATGAATGCCCAAGGGAGGGTTGGCCCCTCTGAGCCCTGGAGCTCTGTCACAGCCAGCCATTACAATCAACCTCAGCACATTATGTGCCCCCCCCCCCCCCCACCCTTTTGCCATTGTAACATTTACGGTGAATAAACCAATCAACCAACAAATGCAGAGCCTAAAAATAATCCAGAATACTCTATCATTCAATACAATGGACTCCAATCTAGAAATAATTGAAAATACAAAATACATACATTACATTATGTTGATTTACCCTCTATTTTGAATAGAGAAAAAGAGAGGTAAGAAAAAAAAATGCATTATGTGTTATCATACTAAATAATACATCTGAAATGCTGTAATAACAATAGCTTGAGGTAACTTTTGGAGAACATTCATAAAAGATTACATGAATGCTTCATAATACATTCAGGAATAAATAATGATAATCTAAATTGTTATGGAATGTTATGTGAAGTGATTTGTTTTTTGAGCAAAAGGAACAGTTTGCCAAAATACACTTGCTATAAAACATTGCAAAGATAAAACCAAATGAACATAATGTATCACAAAACACTATTTTTCTAATATTCATGGACTTATTCCATATAGGTGAAGTGTACAGTACATGCTCAGCAGCCTGTATGCAGTAACTCCGTTTGCAGACTGCCGTGAACTATTGGTATAAATCTAGAACCTCGAGGCCGGACTGAAACCCGAGCAGTCCAGGAGTCCGCGGCAGGAGGAAGCGGCGGCTCTATGATTCAGCATTCGTTTTTATTTGGACGTAGAGATATGGATCTTGGACCCGCGTTCCACTGCATGAATATTTGATTTCTACGTCTTCAAAGGGTATTGAGGTTGTATGTCGAGAATTTTTGAGATAGCGGCTCTTATCTTTTTGTTTTAAGGGTGAAATATGTATTTTTCTTTCCCTTGGGAGGCGGGGGGGGGGGGGGGGGGGGGTGCACAATTGTTGCCTATACCTCTTCTCGGCTCAACCTTCCACTCTTCCAGCTCCAAATACACACACACACTCTCACGCTCACACACACAGACGCACACACAGACGCACACACACACACACACACACACACACACACACACACAAACAAAGTGAATGCAGCTGCTCTGAAATTTGCCAAATAACCCTCCATTTGTCTTGAAGCTTGGCGTTGGAGCCCGTTCTTCAGCTGGGCATCCATCAGGGCAGGTGGCAGCTCAGGACGGTGTGTAGAGGCGCTTCTCTGTCGAGCGTGTTGATGAGCGCCCTGCATGGCCCAGGGCTTTGTTATTTAACCAACAGTTGTTGTTTTTCATTTCTTTTGGGAATGAACTGTGTGCTTGGCCAGGGAACTGCCACCGAACAGGGCGAAGAGGAGAAGCAGCTTTTCTACTGTGTGCTGAAGATAAGTTTGTCTGTGGCCTGCAGGCTAACTTGAGACAAGAGACTAGATACTGAGCTATTTAATTTCTTAACTGGTAAAAGAGAATAAGCACAAAGAGGGCAATGGATCCTTCTTCAGCATCAGCATGCACAGACATACTTGTACTATCCAAGCAGAGCATCTAAAAGTGTCCTTTTCTTGCCAGGTCATGTTCTAGCCAAACGGAGACTTTAAGTCTTGAGTCACAAAACTTTGCAATGGTTTGTCGTTCATTATCTCGCCAGACCGTCAAGGCAATGACGCAAAAAGAGCAATTCACCAGCCTTGATGAAGCAGAGAGTCGACGCAATAATGAGCAGCTTCCCGGTGAACCACCAAGTCACGCTCGGAATGCGCTAGAACAGCCTCCTGGCGAATGCCACACCGCGCTCAGTATACATGCCAACCCCCTGGCGAATACCATACCACATTTTGTATGCATGCCAACCCCCTGGCTTTCTCCTCTCCTCCCCTCCATCTTTCCTTCCATCCTTCCTCCCTTTCCTTCGTTCCTTCCGTCTCTCCTTCCAAAAGAAATCTGTTTGTCTTGTCCTCATCCGCCATTGACAATCCAATCAAACGAGTGCTCAGAGGAGCCGCTCCTCGGTCCCTCTCACACAAATGAAATCATCAAGGTCCCTTCCCCTCGTGTCGGCCCGGGGGGAGCAGCGGAAGGTCATGTGACCGCGTTGTGTATTCCCCTCCGCACTGCCCAGAGGACACGGGGACGCACCGGCTGCGGAGTGTTATTGATGCTCACCTGGTGCACACGCCTGTCTACACACACACACACACACACACACACACACACACACACACACACTCACAGACACACACACACACACACAGACAGACAGACACACACACACACACACACACTCACACACACACACCTTGCCCCCACCCCGTCGTTCAGATCACGCATCTTGGCGATAAAAGCATTTGCTCATTTGCAGTCACATGCAAAGGGGATTAGACATTGCACGATGACTGAGTCCTTTCATCATATTCTCTCGCTGTGTTCGTGCATCTTGTCCTAGTGTTGCTCTGAGAGAGACACTAATGTCTACAGTACCGACTGCAATCCAGAGCATCTCTTCTCCTCTATAGTCTTAGACACTTCAGCATCTGCAGGTCTACAGTCTCAAGTTCACAAGATAATTCATAAAGAACATTCAAGAAGAGTAGCTGTGTGCACATCCCACCTTGCAGGTGCAGGACAAATGGAGAGTAACTTAGGAAGGAATGTAATGTCCGCAACACTGATAAATTGCTTCCGTATAATGAAAAAATGCAACGCTTCGACCCTACTAGGTCTTCATCAGGCAAAATCAAAATCATTCCTTCCATAAAGAACATGCCAAATATTCCTGTAAAACAACAATGAACAACAACGTTGGGTCACATAATTACCCAAATAAACCGTGACACGCGTTTCAGATAGTGATTTGGAGTTGCTTGTCTTTTCATCTGAATGCTGACAATATTGACAGGATGTTGATGGACAACAAAATAATGAATGACATTAAAGAGATGGCTTTTTTTTCCTGTTCGGTCCTTTCATTGCTTTGACACTTTCATTTTTCTGGCGTGATGAATTTCCACAAAACCTCCTTCCTGACTTTAAATGAGCTGCTCTGAAAAAAGAATTTCCGCCTGGTGTTTCATGCCTCATAATGTTTCTTCAGTCTCCTTCTATTGGATTTGAACACCCATTTTAACAAGGCCCTCGCAACAGACAAGAGCCCACATTTCTGTGTCTTCAGCGATTGTTTCAGCTTGTAGGGACATGGGAAAGGAGAGCACCAGCTTGAAGAGCACCAGGAGTTTTATTTTGAAGTGAAGGTGAACCAGAGGTGTCCTTTGGTGTCCCCAGTAGTCCAGCGAGGATGCCTGCCAGACATTATTCCTCTTTAGACTTCGCCTGCTGTTCAAATCTCGTCATGTCATCCCCGTTCATGTCCTTTTCACACTTTTACACTTTTTTTCACCTCTTTCATCTGTTTTTTTGTCTTCCACATTTTTCTACCGGTGTCTGCCTCTGACTGCGGAAGTGTCCCTTCTCTCAGGAGTCGCAGACAGAGCCCTGCCGCCCGTGCGGTTTGAAGGTGCTTGTTAAATTGGTGCGGGGACCAACATGTCTGCCGTTTCCATGGCCAATTAAGCCGTTGGTGTGATGAAGGGAAGGAGCTGGGGCGTAGCTGAGTAGGAGAGGAATCCAGCCTGCCCAGCTGCTGTCTGCTCGCCTCCACAGAGACAGCTTCATGTCCCTCATCTGTGTGTGTGTTTGTGTGTGTGTGTGTGTGTGTGTGTGTGTGTGTGTTTAACTGTTTGTTGTGTGCATATGCCTGTAGTGTATTGTTGCCTTTAGACCCTTTTTAAGTTTTCTATTTCATTATGAATGACTCATCTTAACCCTTAGATGCATAAGTGGGGTCAAAAATGACCCCAGAGGTTGTTTTCTTGCAGTATCTTCTTCATTTTAATTTTTTTTCATTTAACCTTCTATGTATTCCTCAAATAGGTTGTCTTTGACATGAGGCCATTTGGATTTGTGTCTAACTGTTATATTTTTAAAGTAATTTAATGTTTTGTATCAGTACCACCGATCCGCATAGGTGGGGTCAAAAATGACCCCAAGCATTTTTTATGGAATTTCAAAAGTTAACCCTAGGATCTTTTGATTTTTATCAACTGTGGCAGTCAAGTATACATTTACTGTTGATTATCACATCTCATGTCAGCAGTTTCACCATCCTGAAGGCTATTTTTACACAACAACATAAATCTAAGTATCATCATATAATGTGGCGGCCAAGTGTTCATAGCGACGTCGCTTTTTGATCCTTCGATGTCCGCTCTTCCTATAATTGTGAAGCAGAATTCACCAAGCGATATTTACAGAGGGATTTGTTGATATAGCGTTCTTGGCCTGATTTGTATGACTTTTTATGCCTAAAAATAGGGCAAAAATCAATTTTTTTAAGCCAATTGGCAGTACCTTCTGATTTACTGGATAACAAAAGAAGATATTCATAATCACCTCTGTAAATGTTTTTTCATGTGATATATTAACACTACAAAAAAAATATTTTCAACCTGGCTTTTTCCAATGGTCATACTCTTCGCATCAAAACATATATGCAAATTAGCGCATATTTAATTAGACATGATCTAATTAGCATATTTAAACATAAATACAGAAAACTTGCAATACGTTTCTTTCTCGTATTTATGTGAGTATTCAACTGGTAAAGTTTCATGAAGATATCTCTAAGTTAAAAATTTTACCTTATTCACCTATGTTGAGATCATTTTAGGATGTTTACCTTTTTTGCCTATCTAAAAGCTGTTTTGTAATAAAATGTTAATAAAAAGTGATGCATCAATATGTCCAACATGAAATAAAAACATTTTAGACAAATATATAATAAAAATCATCATCTTTAACCAAAATGAGAGACATTATTTGAGTTTACAGCAAAAAACGCATGCATTCTAATTGGGGTCATTTTTGACCCCACTCATGGAAGAGTGTAGGTATTGGTAGCCTATGCATCTAAGGGTTAAAATGGACTTATATTTTGGAGTGTTTATTTTATTTTATCTTATTTGGTACAAGTAAAAGACTGAAATATCACATTTACATAAATACTCAGATCCTTGCGCTGGGGGTAGCGGAAGCAGTGGATTTTCTAATATTTACTGTGTTTCGGCAGCAAAACAATTGGCACCACATCTATCTCACAGTTGATGTGTACACTGCTTAGCCCAAAAAAGCAAAAAAACAAAGAAACCCTCAAAATGTCATTGGACCACCTTTAGCCTCGATCACAGCGCCCATTTACCTTGGCATTGTTTTGACAACCTTATGCAACATTTATTTCAGTCAAGAGTTGCATTCATTTTTTCGCCCCAGATCTTAAACGGAAAGCCAAACCGTGTACAGTCTTCTCCTGCACATTCCACAGACTGTTCTTGAGTTTGAGGTCAGGTCTCTGTGTAATGGGCAATTTTTGTGTGAAAAAGATTTCTGTGGAGAAAATGGCATGTTCAAACAATTTTGTTGTGGTGTGGGCGACTCCTTGAGTGATCTGGGATGAAGGGCCTGTGGAGATGGACAAACCATACAAAAGGAGTAAGTTGCCAGGCAGAACGCTTGCCTCACTCTATAAAAGCACATGTCAACCCAATGGGAGCTTGCCCCCCTAAAAAAAAAACATCTGAACCACCTTTAGACCATGACAAGCCAAATACCCTGGTCTGATGAGACGGAGATTGAAAAAATGTGACTACCATGTCCAGCAGCAGTGGACTAAAACACTGCCTCCTAGGCTCTGAAACATCACCTCATGAAAAGCTTTTCCTGAGTGCTCCAGATCTCAGGGCTATGGCCAAGCTGTCCGTTTCAGCAAAACAGTGGCCTGAGGCGAGCTGCTAAGAAAGCGGAAAAAAAGTGGCTTTGCGAAAACACCGTATATCGCCTGCAGTTTCCCCATCCAGACTCCAGACCCACGAGAGAGAGAGAGAGAGAGAGAGAGAGAGAGAGAGAGAGAGAGACCAAAATGGCTGTGCAGCAACACTCCCCATCCAATCTGGTGGAGTTCAAAAAGATTCTACTGAGAAGAATCTTCAGAAAGAAAGCTGTGCAAAGCTTATGTGCAATACAGCTTGTCATTCCCAAGAAGAGTTGAGCCTGTTATTTCTGCTCAAGATGCTTGAACATAGTACTAAGTGAAGCATCTGAGTTCTTTAGCAAGACTAATGTGTTTTGTTTTTGTCATTTTGTTCTTTGCGATTGTAGAGCACTGTGTCTAGATTGATGAGGGACAAAAGAACACAATCCTTGTCTTGAAAATAATAGTCAAATGTGGATTTGAAAGATTTTCCCCAGAAGAAAGTGTATGCGAGTGTATTAAAGTGTGTATTCTGTGTTTAAGTGAGGGTGCACAAAGGCCTACAGTGTAGGTGATGCAACTATTTTACTTATTTCACCTTTTCATGATTTCATTGCATTACAGCTGTTCTGTTCGGCAGCTGACAGCTCCTTTCATACTGAAGGGCCTTTGCCCTTGCTTTTAACGCAGAGATGACGAGTCAGATTATGTCAAACAAAAGACATTTCAAAGCCACACACAGACACACTCATAAACACACACCACTCATACACCTGACACACCACACGACACACACGACACACACACACACACACACACACACACACACACACACACACACACACACACACACACACACAGACACACACAGTCTCTAAGTACAGAGAGGCTTTTGATCAGGTGGACATTTCCTGTTCACTAGTTATGAATGAACCACTCCTGGAGCTCTATGAACCAATTATTTCATCATCATGATCATCATCATCATTATTATTATTATTCTATTATTATATCTCCACATCATCAAATGGGTTTCCAAATAAAGTGCAATACATGGTTATGGTTATGGTCATGGTTATGCTATTTGGCAGACGCCTTTGTCCAAATACATACAGCTAGAATCACAGCTTATGTCATAAATAGATAAAGGACATGTTTTAAGAGGTCCTCATTGCCTCTCCTTACCCAACCAGTGAGAGAGTGCTATAGGCTTCTGTGAATATTTGGTTACTATGTTGAATCCACACACTTTGCAGTTTGACTTTGGTGGAGTGACGCTTTTGAGGAATTACTCCAGTATCAGGTTTGCATGTCCTCATTTTTGGGGTGTGTGGAAAGAGACTGTGCTGTGCAAGATGCCATGTCTGATAGTCAAGAGTGCGTCTTATTTTCTTTTCAACCTCTGTAGTAGAGCACAGTTGGCACTAGTGGAGTCAAGTACTTCACACATACAGTACAGTACATGCAGAGATGTTATGGTA
>NC_084999.1:25172642-25185142 GCF_963854185.1 Sardina pilchardus
AACTATATGAAACAGACACACACACACACACACACACACATACACACACACACACACACAGACACAGACACAGACACAGACACAGACACAGACACAGACACACACACACACACACACACACACACACACACACACACACACACACACACACACACACACACACACACACAGACACACGCACACACATACACACACGTCCATGCGGCTGCATAGTGGATGCAGTGTGGCGTGCTGTGGCCACTCCATTGTAAATATGGCGTATATAAAAGGCAGCAGAGGCCCGGGCGGAGGCTTATTTCCGCTCAGTGGTGCGGCTCCCTCATGCTGGGCTAAGCCACAGAGGTGATAATAGGGGATGGCACAGGGGCCATGCAGGAGGAGGAGGAGGAGGAAGAGCACTCAGCCATCTCCTCTGCCTCCCTCCAGGGTGTCTCTAGCCATCCAGTCCCATGACTGCAGTATTTAGGTGGTATAAAAGGCGCCGTGCCTATATGACACACACACACTCACACACACACATACACACACACACACACACACACACACACACACACACACACACACACACACACACACACACACACACACACACACACACACACACTCACACACACACACTTACTGCAGTATTTAGGTGTTATAAAAGGTGCCGCACCTATAGATGCACACACACACACAGAGAGAGAGAGAGAGAGAGAGAGAGAGAGAGAGAGAGAGAGAGAGAGAGAGAGAGAGAGACACACACACACACATACTTATGTATGCATATTAGCACCAAGATTTCCAAGAAGGAATTGGCTATGCATTTCTCTCATGTGCTTTCATCTCATGCTGTTGCAGAGAGGGTTTGTGTGTGTGTGTGTGTGTGTGTGTGTGTGTGTGTGTGTGTGTGTGTGTGTTTCACCGGTGATTAAATGTATTGAACAATTTGAACGATGCCATTGAAACACTTGTATTGAAATTAACTTTTATACTGTACTATACATTACTACAGGACCATTGAGCAGTCTTATATTTATATGAAGAGTATGTATAGAGAGTACATTATATATAAATCCAACGGGCATTCAGAGCACTACTGTCTGGGATGTGCTTCAGTGCCAATGCTCTATTTTTTTCCAATGCCAGTCTCAAACATTCTGTGGACTGAGTGAGGGTACCAGATATCAGTCAATGCAAGCATATCAGAATATCATGCATATCAGAATACAACAAGAAACACACTATGTGAAATAGAACAAACGGCAGTTATTGTCGTTTCAAAGCTAACTGAGATTTATGGTGTTTGTCCAAGAGTTGAGGCATTAGAGAAAAAGAAGGAAAAAAAGCTCACCGAGTGAGCATGAATCTCATCAGTGGACTCTTGAGTGTAGTTGAGTGGTGGTTGTATGGCAGTTACAGAACATGACTGTTTCTGATTTATTTCTAATTAACCTTTCCGTTATCTCACCCTTTTAGAAAAAAAAAAACAAGATTTTATCTGCTGAAGGGAATGGGGAGTCTCCACTGGAGTAAGTGCTAATTGCCCTGTCCCTGGTGATTAGCAACGAGCGCTAAATGTGTGTGACACGTAGTAAATGCAGATGATGAAAGAGGTCTTTCTGTTGTGTGTTTTGAAAGGGGGGGGGAGGGGGGTATAGAAAAGTGTTGTCATACAGTACATCCTCAACTGATATCTCTCACATCTGGAACACCAGGTCAACAAACAACTATCTACTGTAAGGTTTACAAAGGCCAGTGCTGTACTGTAGGTGTTAAAAGCTATATTCATTCATTTTGAAGTTGACAGTAATTAATGTACTTTTCTGCAGTTATTAACATGTAGAGATGCATTCTGAGACATTATTTGTCAAAATGACAAATAAAACATTTGTCTGTATAATTAGGAGCTCATGAGTGATTTCTACGTGTTTGTTGTTCTACTGTATATGTGGGCTGGCTTGTGCGGAGGGTTTTACGTATGATAATCTCAGGCGTGGTTTATACTCGTCCATTTGACTGATGGTGTTTGCAGTGACTTGATGAGATGCCTCATCCCTCCTGGCTGTTTCAGTGGAGCATTCTAAACTCATTTGCCTTCATCTGTGCCATATATGTGGGGTTGAAGTCTTAATCATTGAGCCTATGGGAATGCAAGCTTCACAGATCTGTTGTCAAATAATGGTGTTTATTAGACTGTGTGTTCCAACGCTCTCTCTCTCTCTCTCTCTCTCTGTGTGTGTGTGTGTGTGTGTGTGTGTGTGAGAGAGAGAGAGAGAGAGAGAGAGAGAGAGAGAGAGAGAGAGACTGAGAGAGAGAGAGAGAGAGAGAGAGAGAGAGAGAGAGATAGTAGCCCAGATTCACTTCCCACGTCTCATGTCCTCACGCAGGCAGGAGAGCAGGGTGGAGCGATGACTAAACGCGACACTTCTGGCTCAGACTGAAGTGATTTTTATAATGTTGTTTTAACAGTTAAAGCTTTGCAATAACTTAGAAATAACTCGTTAGTTTTGCCAACCATTTGATAATGTGATGATGAACACTACAGGGAAATAAGTGGCCTTACGAGATTGGTTAGGCAGGGCATACATTATATCTATCTATTAAACCAAGGAACGTCTGTCTGTGTGTCACTCTGTCTGTCTGTCTGTGCCACGCATAACATCCGACTGACCTAAAATTTGACACGGGTATTGCTAATGCCATGCGTGAGTGCAGTGTGAAGTTTGGTCGTTGTTGGACAACAAATGACAAAGATATCGTTAAATTAAGCGAAATACAACTCTACCGCAATCCCACAATTCTACCGCTCTCGCACTAGCCACTCCCCCTCACTCTCACTTACTCCAGCATAGAAACAAAAAAGCCCCTTTTGCTGACACTCACGTTGCCAATCATGGAAATTACTATGTCTCACGTAAACAACGGACCGTTTCAAGATTGTTCATGTTGGATAAACATGCTGAGTCTGACACACATGCACCCGGCTGTTACAGTCACATGCACCAGGCTGTTACAGTCACGTAACATTGCATAGCTTAGGCTACTCAACAACCGCGGTTGCCTAGCGCTTCTGTTGCCTGATCAGGCCGACACACACGTCGGTAGCATTCTGTTAAAATTTGCATTTAAAACAGCGGCTCTTCACTCCATCTGGACATCGGCTACAGGCATAACATTCATTCAAACATCACTCCGAGTTCATAGCACTGGCATATGTCAAGTCAAGTCAAGTTTATTTATATAGCGCATTTCATACACAGAGGTCATTCAATGTGCTTTACATAAACAAAAACCAAACAGTAATAGCAGATAAAAGCATAGATGAGCAGAGAGGAATAATAATAATAATAATAGTAATAATGATAAAATAAAAAAATAAAAAGAAAGCAATAAAGAATAATTAACATAAAAGACATAAGGTGGAATAACAAGAAGACAGGTCTGTTTTTAACAGATAGACTTCGCCAGAGTCTAATTTAGCAAACCAGTGATAGTGATCCTTCTCAAACACCCAGAGCTGTTGCCACTCTTTGGAGATTCGTTGACGTAGGCCCATCTGTGTGCGCACACAATATTTCCTTTCTTACTGGGGAGACCTTAACGTCCAGGGCCGATAGCTCAGCCGTCCCTGACGCTGACTACCACCCAACAAAAACTATCCCCAAACGGGGGCCCTACTCACCTGAATCTCCCTTTGCCCAACCAGGGGCAGAACGTAGTACTTAAAAGGAACAAACCAGTACTACTCATCATGAGTGCAATTCTCCGGCATGTTGAGGGATCACACACATCAGGTTTCAATTTCCAAAACAAAATAAAAACTTATAAGGAAAGCATAACATCATTTAAAAATAAAGATTCATAAAGAAAGCATAAAAGACTCAAGGTGAAATAATTAAGACATTTAGCAGAAAGCATCTGAGAACAATTTTGTCTTAAGTCTAGATTTAAAACTGGCTGCAGTTGGGGCCTTTTTAATGTCATCTGGAAGTTGGTTCCAAAGCTGAGCTACATAGCAGCTAAAAGCTGCTTCACCATGTTTAGTTCTAACAGCGGGATTTACTAACAGGTTTTTCTCCTGAGACCTGAGAGGACGAGAAGGTGTGTACTGCTGAAACATGTCTGATAGGTATTTAGGTCCTGCTCCATTTACTGATTTATAAACAAGCAGTAGTGCTTTAAAGTCAATTCTGTGACTTACTGGAAGCCAGTGCAGAGATTTAAGAATTGGAGTAATGTGCTCAGTTCTTTTTGTTTTTGTGAGAACCCTAGCTGCTGCATTTTGAATCACCTGAAGCTGTTTGATAGTCTTTTTAAGAAGGCCTGTGAACAGTCCATTGCAGTAATCAACCCTGCTAGAGATAAATGCATGAATGAGTTTTTCTAAATCATGTTTTGACATTAGCCCTCTCAGTTTGGCAATATTTTTGAGGTGGTAAAAAGCTGATTTAGTTATCATTTTCATGTGGCTGTTGAAATTTAGATCACTGTCGATTAATACACCAAGATTTTTAACAGTATCCTTTGCTTTCAATCCTTTTGTGTCAAGGAGAGTGGCAACCTTAAGTCTTTCCTCCTTTTTACCAAATACAATGACTTCAGTTTTTTCTTTGTTCAGCTGAAGACAATTTTGAGACATCCAAGTGTTGATTTGTTCTATACACTGACACAGAGAATCAAGGGGACCATAGTCGTTAGGAGACAGAGCTAAGTAGATTTGTGTGTCATCTGCATAGCTATGATATGAAATCAAATTATTTTGGATGATTTGTCCAAGTGGGAGCATAAAGAGGTTGAATAATAGTGGCCCCAAGATCAACCCCTGGGGAACACCACAGGTCAAGGACGTTGGTGTTGAGGTACAGTTGCCGATGGCAACAAAGAAGCTCCTCTGTTGTAAATATGATTTGAGCCAGTTGGTAACTATGCCTGTAAATCCAACCCAGTGTTCTAGTCTGTGTAGTAAAATATTGTGGTCAACAGTGTCAAATGCTGCACTAAGGTCCAATAGCACTAGGACTGATGTTTTACCAGAATCTGTGTTGAGACGTATGTCATTGAAAACCTTAATGAGAGCTGTTTCAGTGCTGTGATTTGCCCGAAAACCAGACTGAAAGTAATCAAAATACCCATTTGACGTTAAGAAGGTTGTTAGTTGATTAAAGACTACTTTTTCAATAATTTTGCCAATAAAAGGTAGATTTGATATGGGCCTGTAATTGTTTAGCTTGGAGGCATCTAGGTTATTCTTCTTGAGCAGTGGCTTTACAACAGCTGTTTTTAGGGACTTAGGAAAAGTGCCAGACAGCAGTGATGCATTTACCATGTGAAGGACATCTGCGGCTATAAGGTGAAAAACAGTTTTGAAGAAATTTGTAGGCAGGGTGTCTAAGACACACGTGGAGGAGCTGAGAATCTGTACTGTTTTTTCAAGTGTTTCGTAGTCTATCAAATTGAACTCTGACATCAGGTTAAGTTTCCCTCTATTTGTAGCTGGAAGTTCCGGGTATTGAATGAGTAATTTAGCAGATATATTGAGTCTGATTTTGTCAATCTTACCTTTAAAAAAAGATGAAAACTCATTGCATTTATTAGTTGAGAGAAGTTCGGGTGCTAATTGTGAGGGAGGATTAGTTAACTTATCTACAGTGGAAAATAAAACACGAGTGTTATTTGAACTTCTACTGATGATGTTAGAAAAGAATGATTGTCTTGCTTTGCATATTTCGGAGTTATATGTGCGGAGCATCTCTTTATGGATTTCATAGTGGATCTGAAGTTTGCATTTACGCCATTTTCTTTCAGTCTTCCTACACTCTCTTTTTAGGAGTTTAACCGCAGGAATCTGCTTCCATGGTGCTTTCTGTTTCTCCTTAACTTTCTTGAATTTTAATGGAGCAATGTCATCCATAATACTTGCCATTTTTGCATTAAAGTGATCCAGTAAGTCTTCTACAGAGTCTGACAGATTACTTGACGCCTGTGAGAGTGCTTGCTCAAAAAGAACACTTGTCTGTTCATTTATGACTCTCCTTTTTACCAACATAGATCTGTTCTGACTGTGTGGAGACATAGACACATCAAAAAACACGCAGAAATGATCGGATAACGCCAGGTCTTTAACAGCTGTAGAAACATTGAGACCCTTTGTGAAAACGAGGTCGAGTGTATGGCCTTGAGAGTGTGTTGGCTCCTGTATATGCTGTGTTAGGGAGAAAGTATCGATTAGTGCGATGAATTCCTTGGCATAATTGTTTTCAGGATTATCCACATGCAGGTTTAGATCCCCTGATATGATAAGACAGTCAAACTTTATGCAAATGACTGATAGCAGTTCACCTAGCTCTTCAAGAAAGACTTTAGCTGAATGTCTTGGAGGCCTGTAAATAGTCAGTAGTAAAATCTGAGGAGAAGACTTAATGCTTGCACATAGATATTCAAATGAAGTAAATTCACCAAATGATGACTGATTGCACTGAAAGGATGCCTTGAAAATTGTCGCTATCCCCCTCCTCTTTTATTTGCTCTGGTAGCACTCAAAAAACTGAAATTTGGGGGAGCTGATTCAATGAGGGTAGCAGCACTGTTTGCTTGGTCTAACCATGTCTCAGTTAAAAGTAAAAAATCAAGTTTGTGTGTGCAAATAAGATCATTAATTAAGAATGATTTGTTTGAAAGAGATCTGATATTTAGGAGCGCTAGTTTTGCTGTAAGGATTGGGGAGCTGTGATCCACTGGGGATATCTGAGGCTGTAGTGGTACGGATAGGAGATTTGACTGGTTTACCCTGTAGTCTCGATGTACTTGTCTTCTATTTCTTGTCAAAACAGGAATAGAGAATGACATAGGCTTACATATGGCCATGGTCATGCGGTTAACTTTAGACTATAATTTACCAACAACAGCAAAAATGCACGGATACGTAACATGTGTCTAATATTGCCATTAGCTGCAACTCAATTGCCTTTCCCCTTCACGTTTTTACTTTGCAAAGACAGTAAAAAGCTCTAACTGCACGGGATTCTACATCATCACCAATCTAACATGATCTACCTGCATCAACGTCATTGGGTAACATGTTTCTTGGAAAACATTGTTTGCACGGGCACTGCCCTAGTAGGAATAATAATAGGAAAGCTGATTGGTCAGGCAGGGCCATACAGTATACTGTAGGAATAACAAGAGGAAAGATGATTGGTCAGGCAGGGGCTTACAGTGTATAGGAATAACACGAGGAAAGATGATTGGTCAGGCAGGGCCATAAAGTATATAGGAATACCAAGAGGAAAGCTGGTTAGTCAGGCAGGGGCTTACAGTATAGGAATAACAGGAGGAAAGCTGATTGGTCAGGAGGGGTATACAGTATATAGGAATAACAGGAGGAGAGCTGATTGGTCAGGCAGGGGCATACAGTATATAGGAATAACAGGAGGAGAGCTGATTGGTCAGGAGGGGTATACAGTATATAGGAATAACAGGAGGAGAGCTGATTGGTCAGGAGGGGTATACAGTATATAGGAATAACAGGAGGAGAGCTGATTGGTCAGGAGGGGTATACAGTATATAGGAATAACAGGAGGAGAGCTGATTGGTCAGGCAAGGGCATACAGTATAGGAATAACAGGAGGAAAGCTGATTGGTCAGGAGGGGTATACAGTATATAGGAATAACAGGAGGAGAGCTGATTGGTCAGGCAAGGGCATACAGTATAGGAATAACAGGAGGAAAGCTGATTGGTCAGGAGGGGTATACAGTATATAGGAATAACAGGAGGAGAGCTGATTGGTCAGGCAGGGGCTTACAGTATAGGAATAACAGGGGGAGAGCTGATTGGTCAGGCAGGGGCATACAGTATATAGGAATAACAGGAGGAGAGCTGATTGGTCAGGCGGGGTATACAGTATAGAGGACTAACAGTAGGAAAGCTGATTGAAAACAAAAGTAACTCTGACCTCTAAACTCCTCAGTACATAAGCAAGCATGGTATTTGTATTGTACACGTAGAGTGAAGGCATGACAATTTCTGTGACAGCTGTGTGTTTGTTTGTGTGTGTGTGTGTGTGTGTGCATGTGTCTATGTGCATTGTGCATGCTTATGCATCTGTGTGTGTGTGTGTGTGTGTGTGTGTGTGTGTGTGTGTGTGTGTGTGTGTGTGTGTGTGTGTGTGTGTGTGAAAGACACACAGCTGGACACACACAGACAGCCTTGGCTTTGGAGGAGCACAACCTGTGCATGGGCTGTCATGGCTAATTAATCTGCCTTCTCTACAGGGATTAATTGGAATATTTGGCTGTGCGCTCTCGCTAATCTGATCTCCTGAGCCTTCCATCTCTCAGCTTGACAGGAGCCATCTTTGCGCTTTTGCCCTCTGTACCCCAAACTAAACTTGTGTGTGTGTGTGTGTGTGTGTGTGTGTGTGTGTTTGTCTGTGAGCATCAGTCACCTTTATCATACTTTGTTAATATGTACACAGTTCAGGTGTGTGTGTGTGTGTGTGTGTGTGTGTGTGTGTGTGTGTGTGTGTGTGTGTGTGTGTGTGTGTGTGTGTGTGCATTCCCACTGCATTAAAACCATCAAACGTGCAATGCCAGAAATAGTTTTAAAAAAGGCAGAGACTATTTGCACCCGGGTGTAAATAATGAACATTACTATTTACACCCGGGTGCAAATAATCAACATTACTATTTACACCCGGGTGTAAATAGTGTAATAATCAACATTACTATTTACACCCGGGTGTAAATAGTGTAATAATCAACATTACTATTTACACCCGGGTGTAAATAGTGTAATAATCAACAATACTATTTACACCCGATGTCTAACATCCATGTTCTCTGTCAATAGGCCTGTGTATTTACCAGCTCTACAGTAGGCTAGGCCTAATAGTTTTGAACAGTTTTTAGCTGTTTTGCCATGTCTGGGTTACTTGGAAGTGATTATACAAATATTAGGGTAATGAGTGGTCATGTGGTAGCTTCATCAAAGACAAGCTACTTTAAAGAGTTGTTTTCTGAGTTGTCTTCCAGGCAGCGCTGCCACTGTTGACTTAAAAACACTTAATCCTACTCCTAACCTTAACCCTAACCTTAACCTAACCTTAACCCTAACCTTAACCTTAACCCACGCCTAAGCGCCTTCCAGGCAGCGTTGGGGGCTCAAAGTCAAAACACAACCTTTCTAACAACTACTGAAGCCTACTTCTACTTAACTCTACTCATAACTGAAATAAAACCAGTAAATCTTTGACAGGTTCAAAAAGCAAAAACTCTTATTTGCCGCGAGGTAAGGTCATCTAAGAAAAAAGAAGTCATGGTGCGTACTTTGGCAGGCAAAAAAAAAAAAAAAATTATCTGAGGTTCGAACCCAGCACCTCGAGCATGGTTAATCAGTCACTTTACCGCTGTACTGCGCCCCGTCGTAAATGATGGGGAGAATACTAATTATTGACTCACTTGTTGGGGTTGCTAGGTAACGGTAAACAAAACAAAAAGATCGTGTTTCTTGATTGTGCTTGCAAACGGACGGCTTTACCCGTTCACTGAATAAAGTTTGTGGAAATTTAGCACCACTTTACCATCTCAAATATAGTTTTAATAATCCTAACTTGTTAGATTTAGGTAGGCCATCTCCTGCCAAGATGGTCCCGCTATGTTGGATAGCACGCATTTCCGGTTTGGGTGCAAATAAGAAAATGCCTCCATTCCACTATTTACACCCGGGTGCAAATAATCACTCCGTTCAAAAAATTGATGATGCAATGATTTACAGCCTTTCTGCTGTACATAGTGTCTCCTGACAGCTGACAAGAACATTTTATGTACATTATATACTGTATATGAATGTGTCTGTGTGTGTCTGTGTTTGTGTGTGTGTGTGTGTGTGTGTGTGTGTGTGTGTGGTCTCTTGAGAGCAAGGCATTACTGCCACATGGTCTTTAACCATTCCTGAACCCCCCCCCCCCCCCCCCCCACACACTCACACACACCGAAACATACACACACACACACACACACACACACACACACACACACACACACACACGCTTCTTCCTTGGCAGAATTGGGTAATACACAACAAGTGTGCCTGCGGGGAGTGACTCACGCTTTGAATAATGTCACTGTGTCACTGGAGGGGGTTCATACACTCTCTTAGAGTCACTCTCACAGTCACTGGGTGATAAACAAACACACACACACACACACACACACACACACACACACACACAAACACACATAAAGGCACACACATACACACGTGCGCACACATGTACACAGACACGTACACTCGCGCACAGACACACACACAGGCTCAGGGACATATGAAATGGAGATTTATGGAGAAACACAGACACACATACACACACACACACACACACAGACACACACACACACACACACACATACAGTAGTGTTACTCATCTGAATACTGTATACACATAAATCCTAATGATCACTGACAAATCGATGTTCACATGCATCTATAGCATATAAAATACATAATTTTTGTGTGCACGAACGCACACACACACACACACACACACACACACACACATATACAAACATATATACACACATACACACACAAGAAGCTATTCATATCAGGAATCATTGCTGTTAAACAAGCCCTTTAGGGTCATACATCAGCCATGAGACACACACACAAACACACACACACACACACACACACACACACACACACACACACACACACACACACACACACACACACACACACACACACACACACACACACACACCGTTATTTGTCGCTCAGGAACACACAGAAACACACACACACACACACACAGACACACACACACACACACACACACACACACACACACACACACACACACACACACACACACACACACCATTATTTGTCGCTCAGGAACACACAGACACACACACATAAGCACACAGACACACACACACACACACACACACACACACACACACACACACACACACACACACACACACACACACACACAACCCTTGCTTTGTCACTCAGCAACAGATCCTGTGTATCAGTCACCCCATCAGTCAGTGTGCTGGTCTTGCTCTAGCAGAGGCTGTGGCTGCTGGCCCCTCCAGTGGCGGAGCTGTGCAGCTCCAACCCCACTTCATTAGCCACACCCCTCTCCTGCCCCACCTACTCACCTGAGCTCGCTCGTCAGGAGGCTCACCTGTGGGGCGCCGGGGCGCTCCCTCGGAATTCACTAGTTCGCCCATCGGTATGATTGGTTGTGCTTGGGTGTAACGTTAACAGCATGTTTGGCTAGGTAGCTGACCGTGGTCCTGGAATGCCTGGAGCGGAGATCGCGTTGAAGCGATGGGCACTTGCACCCCCCCTGTGTAAGGAAGGAGGATGAGTGACTGGGCTATCAGTGAAATGGAGAAGTAGGGGGAGATGGAGGGGTGACTTTTGCGAACGCCGGGGCGTGTGGCATAATAGAGAAGAAGGCCGGCTTAAATATTCTTGGAGTGGGAGGCGCGGTGAGTTAATAGGTGTCAATCATCACTAAGGGCTCCTCCCGAACTTTGTTTTAGAAAACATCATTAATTGCGGGGGATCCCCACACGGCCCCTTCGCCCGTCCGTTTGGTTTGGGTCGGCTGTAGCGACGCTGTGATTGTCTGGCTCTCAGAGAGCCGTGCTCCGCTGAACTCAAGATGTACTGTGGTGTGCTAGAGGACTGATTTCACACGAGCACAAGCAGCTCTCTCCCAATGGCAGCACTGAGCATGTGTGTATACACGCTTAATTCTGTCATGTTTTATGCAGCTTCAGTGTTGGTGTGGTTGTAGAGGTGAGAGTCACATGGCCTTTTTAAAAGAGTAATGCCTTTTATTCACCGTCCTTGAATACCTCAGATGAACTACCTCTCAATAGTCTAATACATTTAGCAAAGGATTTCGAGGTACGTCCATGTCTATGACCTTCAGTGATGGATAATTAGTACTTTGATGATGCTAGAAAACCACCGTTTTCATAAACCTACTAAGATATTACTGGTATATTTATGGACCGTCTATAATTACTGTTGCTGCAGTTTTAAATTAGTGCGTATTTTCTTCTTGCAACTTCAGGAATAATAAGCATCATTGCATTCTCATGGGGTCGCGTAGGAGTGAAAAGAGTAAACTAACCCGCCTGGTTTTATTTATGTGTTTTGTTCCAGAGTTTTCTACCTGAATCAACTGAACAGAAGCCCTGAACATGTCTTACGGGTCCATTGATGGAGGAGCCTTTGGGAGCAGGAACCCTTTTGGAGGCCCTTCCAGACAAGGCTACCAGCCTGTTGGTAAGACACATACACACACACACACACACTCACACATATACACACACACACACGCACGCACATGCACACACACCATACACATAAACGCACACACACACACACACACACACACACACACACACACACACTGTCGGTAAGCATCTGTGTCTATTGCTCTGACACCTCTGTCGGGGCTGTAGTATTTCTGCAGTCATGTGAATGTATCACA
>NC_084999.1:25190142-25202642 GCF_963854185.1 Sardina pilchardus
AAACAGTGTTATCGAATGTGATGGAACGTCGACAGCAGAGTCCTCGTACTTGTGATCACTGGGAAAGTGCACTGTATAGATTTTCTTAAAGCACACCAGTCGGGGTGAGAGGCCTTAGCACTGAACACTCTGATTACACTCCCTAAAGATCAGGTGGAGGCAGAGGCCCCTGATTGGGCCGTAATTACCCAACCTGACGTAGTTTATGAGAGAGAGAGAGAGAGAGAGAGAGAGAGAGAGAGAGAGAGAGAGAGAGAGAGAAAGAGAGAAAGAGAGAGAGAGAGGTTTCTTTTATCACATGGCTTAAAAGGAATTGTGTGTTTGTGAGGGAGGGAGCTGCTCGTTCGTCAACAGGCTTCATCATTAGAGACAATTACAATTAAACTTGATAAAAAAGGGATTTTAGTGTGTGTGTGTGTGTGTGTGTGTGTGTGTGTGTGTGTGATTGATTGTTTGTGTCTGGGTGTGTGCGTGTGTGTGTGTAAATGTTAATTCTACATGATAATGTGGAAGAGCTTAACGTGAATCAGATTTGTTTTAGGGGTCTGCCCTCTGAGATTGATTGTGAGGCTGACCTCATTACTCTCATCAAGCAAGAACCATGTGGCACAATCGTGATATAGACACCTGAGCATACAGGTAATAGGTGACACAGGTAATAGGTGACATATGTGGACATACCAACACTAGTTATAAGAAAAAGCACTGGTTCAAATGGAACTCTCAGTCCATATAGCAGTGATTCATACTATTGCTTAGATATGGGGTCTGCACATCAACAACAAGGGTCAGGATTTACTCATCAGTCAAAGAATAAACATGAATCCTAACTAACGTGGATCTAAATGTCGTCAGCGTTTCAGCTGCGTACTGTAGCATGACGTGCCATCTTGTCCTCGTGCTGCCTTGGGCACATGTTGAACGTTATATGTTTCAATGAGCATATTGGCCCAATTAAGTCAAGGCCCGTAGTCACAGTTTCCTGTCCTCTCCCCACCACAGCACACAGCGGCATGACGGAGACAAACACACACACACACACGTCATCTCGGGTTAGGGTCGGCGCCGCGCTAATCTCCACCAATGACGACTCCTCACAGCGCTGCGGTGTTGTTGATATTAGCCAGGGCAGGATTCCTTCTTTTTTTTCCCCACTCTCAACGCTAAGAATAGTAGGTCATGTCTGGATGCCAAAGTGCCATCCATTTCTAATGCCGGGGTAACGGCAGGATCTGTTTCCCCCCCCGCCTCCTCTGATTATCGTTAGGGCCGGCGGCGGGCGTGGGCGCGGAGCGCGAGGCGTGGGCGCGGGCATGGGTGCGGGAGCGGGCACGAGAGACATCTGTTATTTTATGAATGCCCGTTTCCGCCGTGTGACTCATGCTGGCTGCACACGGGAGTCGCTTCCAGAGAGGTCAGAAGGACGGGAGGCAACGGACCAAACCCGGCACAGCGTTCAGCCAACCTTTAAAGACACACACACACACACACACACACACAACAGACCAAACCCAGCACAGCGTTCAGCCAACCTTTAAAGACACACACACACACACACACACACACACACACACACACACACCACAGACCAAACCCAGCACAGCATTCAGCCAACCTTTAAAGACACACACACACACACACACACACACACACACACACACACACACACACATACACACACACACACAAACACACACACACAAACACACAGTCATACATCCAAACACACATACACACACACACACACACACACACATACACCCACACACACACACACACACACACACATGCTCTTATACACTTAAGCACGCATAAGGCACACGCACATGCACAGGCAGACTCACACACACATACAAAACACCTATGCGCACTTAACACCTATTTCTATGAAACAGACTCAGTTTTTTATGCGCTGAATACATTGTACAGCAGTACATTGCTGCAGGGACAATACACACACACACACACACACACACACACACACATTCAGACAGTGCACTAGCTGCATATTAATGATCACCCCAGATTCATCCTGACAAGCAGGGTCAAATTATGCCCTTGTGTAACCTTTACTCTTGGCAGTGTGTGTGTGTGTGTGTGTGTGTGTGTGTGTGTGTGTGTGTGTGTGTGTGTGTGTGTGTGTGTGTGTGTGTGTGTGTGTGTGTGTGTGTGTGTGTGTAAACAGTGTGGAGTGTTTGGGAGAAAGTGTGTGTTGGCTGCTCAGGACCGTATGAATATGGAACATGAATCTATCACCATGATAGAGAGCATGGTCTGGAAGTTACTGTGTGTGTGTGTGTGTGTGTGTGTGTGTGTGTGTGTGTGTGTGTGTGTGTGTGTGTGTGTGTGTGTGTGTGTGTGTGTGTGTGTGTCTGTGTGTGTGCGCGCGCGTGTGTGTGTGTGTGTGTGTGTCTGATGTAAGGCAGGACCCACCAGGCTTCTCTTCTGATAAATGACCCAGCATGAAAGTCTTCCCCCTCTTCCCCCTCACACCCGTCTGCCTTACCTGATAATTACAATATGACACAGTCCTCTATCTCCACGCAACCTGCCATGCCGCTTTTTTCCCCCTCCGCAGATGACAGCTGATGACAAATGGCTTTTAATCGGCAAGGTTGACATAGGCTGTATTCTTTATGGAGCCAAAGCTATTCATACAAGACAAATCGATGTGGATGCGCTGTATGCATGACCACTATGGATCAAAATGAAAATTTAGTCTTCATACCATTAATAATGGAAGAACATTACATGGGACTTCTTGTAGATGGATTTTGATTGCATTTCACCTTCTCTATACTGTGACACGGCTGGTGGTGGTGGGGGTCGGATATCTTCCTTTTTTTGGATGAAGGCAGAGGGCTGGAAATAGCCATTTGGCTCTATGCTTACTTAAGTGACCGTGGTCAGAGAATGGCTATTTAGGGTTTGGTTGGATGGATCTGAGGTTGGCAATACATGATAACTCAACAGAAGGTTTAGAGTGCCCCCTCTCTATGAGAAATACACACACACACATACACACACACACACACACACACACACACACACACACACACACACACACACACACACACACACACACACACACACACACACACACACACACACGCAAGTACACAGATTATACTGAAAATAACTACTGAAAATACTGCATCTTGTGTATATTAAGATCACAGCCAAAGGTCAGATAATGATAGTGTGTCATCACATAGCTCAAGATTCCCTTTGTCATGAGGAGTCAATCTGCCGCTTAGAAAAAAAACAGCATCAATTACAGTCATTTAGTGGGACTGTCTCATGAGGAAGCTTGTTGACAACTCGTACACAGGGAGCGACTCCACAAGCACAGTCATGTCTCCAGCACATGGCCTGAGTTTTACACTGTCACCCTTCAATCCTCTCTCTCTCTCTCTCTCTGTGTGTCCTGTCATATCCCTCTATCTTTCAGCTCAACTCTCTCTCTTTCTCTCTCTCCCTCTCTCTCTCTATCCCCTCTCTTTCTCTCTCTCCCTCTCTCTATCCCTGTCCCTCTTCTAATCAGTCCTCATGTTTTCATGTAACCCCCCCCCCCCTTTCTGTGACTTTTCCAGTGGTGTGAACGCTGGACACTGAGCCCGGCTTGTTTGTGTTCTTCGTGGCTGCTCCCAGCTCACAGTGATCAGGCCTTGTGCACTGGACTGCTCATCTGCACGTTTCTTTATCTAGCTCTCTGACAAAGAGGCACTGAAGAACATAAGGAGGCTCTGCATGACTTGTCGCTGAAATTCCTCAACCTCATTTTGAGGACGCCCCTTGCGCGTGCAAGGCCATGGACGGCACGTGTACTGCACGCTTAACCAGCCTGTTGATTGTCTATGGTTTATCTATTGAGTGCCGTGCAGAAGGTTGTGAGCGGTGATTGTACTGCACATCGTCATTTCCTGTGTAGTAGCCACATTGTGTATAAGCCGCAGGAGGACAGTGTTTTATGCCAGTTAAAATAAACAAAACCATATTGACACCATATTAACTGCCCCCGCGTATTAACCTGCAAAATCAATGTACAACCCACGGCTAATAGTTGGGAAATGACGGTAACCGTTCTATTAGTCGTCTATGGCGTCATTACTGTTTACGTTTCACACAACTCCGGCTCCCAGTGACAATATCTAGTCCTTGCCGTTATGAATCGCACTGAACAAAAGCTCAGATCAACTTCTCAGATATATTTAGTTTACTGAAACATTCTACAGTGGTTCGGCAAAAGGCAATTTCCTGCTCAAAAAGGGGCATCACTTTAGTTGTTTTGTCTTGACTTTGTCTCCCCATGTCCGGGGAGATGAGAGTGGAGTCAGTGGATGCGAGTTCAATCAGACTATGCTGACAGTGATGTGGCAGGTCATGGATAATGAATGGCAGCGCTGCAAGATGGATGAGAAATGAAACAGAAGTGTGTGTTTGTCTCTGTCAGTCTCTCAGGTGAGTGTTTGTGTTTGTCTCTTGTCAGCCACACAGGTGAGCGCCTCCGAACTGCAGGATGTGTTTCAGGAGACCTCCTCCAACATCTTCCAGATCAACGCTAATGGTGGGTTTGTGTGTGTGTATGTGTGTGTGCGTGTGTGTACCTGTGTGTGTACCTGTGTGTGAGCATGCATTAGCATAACTGTGTGTGTGTTTACATTTGCGTTTATGCTGACAGCATTTTCTAATTGCTTTACTTGGTCTCATTTCTACCTGGCTTGATTCTATCATGTGGCTTTATTAATGGATATCACAGCTGGTTAATGACTCTCCCTCATTATACCTTTTCCCCCTTCCTATCTGCATTCAATCTCTCTCTCTCTCTCTCTCTCTCTCTCTCTCTCTCTCTCTCTCTCTCTCTCTCTCTATCTATCTATCTCTCTATCTCTATTCCTCATTGCAGTGGTGGCCTTAGAGAAGAGCCTGCAGTCCCTGGGTACGTCCAGAGACACTGCTGAACTGCGACAGAGCCTGTGAGTTTATTCACGTGTCTGACACACAGAGATACATACAGTACATGAACAAATAAACTAAGAAATACAGAAAACTCATAACTGAAACACCCTACACACACTTTAACACTTAACACACTTGCAGTTGAGTCCAGAATTGTTCACCCTCGGCAACAGACACACACACACACACACACACACACACACACACACACACACACGCACATCGTGAGGCCTTTTGTATGACAGATTATGCTGTATGGTGACTGTAAGCCATTGATTACTCAACCTTGGCCAGACACAAGTGAGCAGCGGCTGAATGGCGGTTGTCCAGATGGATCACGCTGAACATTCCGTCTTGGGAGCGATTCTGGTCCTCCTCCCCGCACACGCACACTGCTGAAAGTTTGACTGCTCACTTTTTCTCTCCTCGTCTGGCTCTGGCTACCCCCTTCCAGCGCAATATTGATTATTCTCTTTAACTTGAGCTGCCAGCAATTACCAAATTCCAGTCTGATGACAAAGTGGCCAATCTGAAATGATTGTGCCTGTTTAAAATGCATTACACCTGCTTCCCCCCGCTGGCATGTCATCAATCTCAGCATCAGGCGCTCTCCCTCACATAGACAGGGATTATTTCATCCTCTCCTTTTGCCTTTCCTGATCAGCTGAGTTGAACGCACACACTCATTTAAGGGCTCTGTGTTCTCCGCCTCTCGGACAAACGCACATTCCTGCAGGGGGTGGTGATGGCAGTGTGTGTGTGTGTGTGTGTGGGGGGGGGGGGGGATTCAGTACTGTAGTTGTTTTGGAATGTGGAGTGTGTGTGTGTGTGTGTGTGTGTGTGTGTGTGTGTGTGTGTGTGTGTGATTCAGTACTGTAGTTGTTTTAGAAAGTGGTGTGAAGTGTGGAGACTGTTGATATGGTGAGTTTGAGTGACAATTCCAGACGTTGGCAGTTCCCGTTTTTGCATATGGCAGTGAATCAGTTTTGAGGAACGACTGGACATCACACTACTGCAATATCTTTATTGCACTCTGTTCTTTTCTTCTCCTCTCGTCTCCTCCCTTCTCTCAACCCTCTCTACAACCCATCCCTCTGCTCTCCCACTCTCTGCTCTCTCTCTCTCTCTGCTCTCTCTCTCTACAACCCATCCCTCTGCTCTCCCACTCTCTGCTCTCTCTCTCTCTCTGCTCTCTCTCTCTACAACCCATCCCTCTGCTCTCCCACTCTCTGCTCTCTCTCTCTCTACAACCCATCCCTCTGCTCTCCCACTCTCTGCTCTCTCTCTCTCTCTCTACAACCCATCCCTCTGCTCTCCCACTCTCTGCTCTCTCTCTCTCTCTCTCTCTCTCTCTCTCTACAACCCATCCCTCTGCTCTCCCACTCTCTGCTCTCTCTCTCTTTAACCCATCCATCTTCTTTCTCTCTCCATCCTTCTGCTCTCTCTCTGTCTATATATATATACAGTATAACCCATCCCTCTGCTCTCTCTCTCCATCTCTCTCTCTCTCTGCTCTCTCTTTCTCGCTCTCTGTCTATATACACACACAGCATAACCCATCTCTCTCTCTCCATCCCTCTCTCTCTCTGCTCTCTCTTTCTCTGCTCTCTCTTTCTCTCTCTCTGTCTATATACACACACACAGCACCCATCTCTCTCTCTCTCTGCTCTCTCTTTCTCTCTCTCTGTCTATATACACACACAGCATAACCCATCTCTCTCCATCCCTCTCTCTCTCTCTCTCTGATGTGGGGGATGGCTGTGACTCTGCAGTGTGTTTTTTCTCCTCTTGTTTATCTCTTCTTGTGTTTGACCTTGACCGCCCTCTCCCCCCATGTGCCAGTTTTAATCCTCTGCGCCCACTTCTCACAGCATGCCTCCCTCCATCCTTCCCTCCCTCCCTCCCTTCCTCTCTTTCCCTCCTTAGCGCTCATCTCTCCTCTTTTTGTCTCTATCTGTCCATCCATGTCCCTCTTCCTCTCCATAATCTCCTCTGCTCATCTTTCTCTCCTCCTCTCCCTCTCTCCCTGTTCCTCGGCCCATCTCTCTCGGTCACCTGTTCGTCTGACTTCTCTTTGCTTTTTCATGCCTCTCCCTTCTCTGCCTGGCGTTGGCCCCATCCCATATAATTCCATTACGTGGTGTTTCCACGGAAACCTCAGCAGTCTGGGGGTCATACCTCCCAGATGGCGTTCTGTCGCCCAGAGGCACTGGCACCATGCCCCCCCCCCCTTCCCTTTTCCTCTCAGCAGGGTGGTTCTAGCGAGGTGTCGAGCCGGTGCCACCATACCCCCCCCCCCCCTCACTGACAGGGCTGGGCACCAATTGGTGCCAGCTCAGAGAGGGCACGTTTAAGAGTGGCAGTGCCCGACGCTAGTGTGGAATGCAGAAGTGGCAAAGATGGCATCCGCTCAGAGCAGACGTTGGGGGTGGGGGGTTTGCCAGCGGGGGTGTTGCCATGGTGTGGGGATGTCAGAGGCATGTGGAGTTTTGCGGACACTGCGAAAGTCCTTTGTTCAAAAAAAACGCCTGACTTTGATAAAAAGAAGCGAGAGATGAGATTATTTTATGAACCCTCTCTCTCTCTCTCTCTCTCTCTCTCTCTCTCTCTCTCTGAGTCTCTAAATGTTTCCCCTCTGTCTCTCATTGCCTTGATAAGAAAGGCATCTGTGCTGCTGGTAGCGTAGAGCCACACTATGGCCGGTCAGATCCCCTTCACTCCCGCTGCTGACAGGAGCTCACTCGGTTAATTGAATTTGACCCGGCTCCCTAATCGGGGAAGCGCACACGCCGCAGATCTAAGTGGATTATTCGCCCGCATCCTTTGAGTGGCATTGTCTTTGTTAGCCACATTAAGCCTCCAAACCGACACGACCGTCCCGGACTTTCTCCAGGGATACCAGGTCGTCGGTTTTGGTGGCTGTGTTTTCTCTCTCTCTATCTCTCTCTCTCTATCTCTCTCTCTCTCTATCTCTCCTCCCTCCCTCTCTCTCCCCCCCCCTCTCTCTCTCTCTTTATCTATCTCTCTGCCCCCCTCTCTCTCTCACACCCTCCCTCTCTCTCTGTCCCATGCTGTCCTCTCCTCTCTGGGCTCTCTCTAAGTTTCCCCCTGTCTCTGCAGGTTCCCGGGGACAGAAGGCTCACCTTATGTTGTCTGAGCCTGGAAAATACACTCCCGAGTAGATGAGAGTGTTTACACACCACTTTAAATGTCACCAGCAGTAATTGAACACACTCACATAGTTTTTGTGAATAAGCCTTGGCTGAACACTCATGTTTGGTTAGTGATGGACTTATTAAGCCTTTCTGACCTGATCATTGTAATGGGTTCCATTAATTTCCTAGAATGCACTTAAACTAAAACTATACTAAAACAACGAACCAATCAAATAAACAAACTAACAAACCAAAAAAAAAACAATATTTGCATGGAAATGATTTAATGTTTGGGTAACCTTGAGTAACATAATAGGATGGCACATTATGTAAATATGATATTCAGGGGAAAAGAGATCATCGGTCCCATATAATGAAGGGCCAAGTTTGCTGTATTTGTCTATTGAGTCCATTGGAGGCGCATAGTGGAACCGATCACTAATGACTTGTTAAACTCGTGGATATGAGGATAACTATAAACATGTTTCTCTCTGTAAACTGTAAATATTAATATACACTGAGGTAGATATTTGTCTTGATTAGACTGCAATTGCATCTCTTCTAAGCAAGAACATAAGTATACCAATGCACAGTGCTGATTGTGAATCTGCATAGCTTGACTGTTGACAAGGCCTGCTTGTCTGGCTGGGAAATTAGGCTAATTTAAGAATTCACCCTCAAATTAATGGACTGTGAAATATATTATTCAAAAAAATGATATGTGCCAAATACATTTCTAGCGGATGCTAAAACACACAGCATGAATATGATTAGCTAAATGAAGTTAAGACTAATGGGAGGCTGCATTAATCCTCTATTTTACATAAAGCCCATTCTTCTTCCCTCCCTAATTTGCTTTTTACTGTCAGCACACGTCTCAGTGATTATTGGAGAAATCCATTTTGTAAATACAGCTTTCCCCATTCTGTGCGTGCACAATCACCGGGCACTGTAACAACGCCCAATGCAATGGGTTTTACTGAGTTTGACACAGTGATATTTTAAACATACTGTAGATTCATCACTGACAACCCACATAGATGTTAACATTTGCCATGAGCAGATTCATTAGCATTGACAAGTTTCTCACATGTAATTCGAGTGCATAGTTTGAGGTTGCAAATATTGAATACGCTGAATGAAATGGTGGAACATGACAGATGTACAAATAGTCCTCTTGGTAATAAAGAAACCAGAAAGTTGTTTTTCCAGCAACCATGAATGTAAAGAAACCAATCAAGTTGTTGCTCCAGTCTTGAAAGTAGAGATGAAACTGGTTGGCCGTTGGGCTGAAACATCTAGAGCCTTTAGCTCTGATCATTATGAAAGAGAGAATCTGCCACCTCCCTGTAGACCTGTAAACTTTTTGTGCACACACTGTTTGTAATGTATCCATCCAAAAGAGAAGTGTTCTACATAATGCACATTAGCCACACTGTGACTTCACATTAAATGTGAATGTTTACAAACTTGTGTTGTATCTCTGTCTACTGCTCTTGTGGTGGCTCAATTGTATGTTGTTTCTCCCTGGTCCAGCATATTTGCTGCCACCCCACAGCTAAAAAGCTTCTCTGCGTGCTTACAACATATCTCCCTTGCATATGCATGCATGCCACATGTAGTCCTGGGCATACAGCGTCTGTTTCAACTGATAGAAGTTGATAGAAGATATGCATGCTTCAAGTGTTGCTGGGGTGTTAATTTAGACGAGACAAGACAATAAGCTCTCTTTGTGGGCGTTGTCCATTTCTGTGCTTTGGTTTTACATAGAGCTTTGATATTGAAGTATGTAACTGTGTGCATTACGGTGATACTGTATGATGTTCAATGATTAGTCTATTATGGTCGCAGTGCACTAGTTATGTTTGAATACTATGCTGTATTCAAACACAAAAATCACAACTCATGTTACACACAATGTCCCCATTATGCTAGGTCTACACAGGTGGATTTGGAAGGAATAAAAGAACAGACTGAGGCTTGAGAGACATCTTAACACCCCACCCCCCAACACACACGTATTAACACTCTCAGGCCTATCTCATTGTTAGAGACTAGCGTCAGATGTGGTTTTAGCTAATTGATTCTTAGCTTGCCCATGCTCCATTTGCATAGTAATTAATTTGCTTTGTCCGCTGTGCCAGACAGGGCCACTCTAGCTGACCTCCTCCCTACACACACCCTTTTCTCTTCCACCTCAATCCAGCTCTCCTCTCCTCACCTCTCCTCTCCACTCCATTTCTCCTCTCCTCTTCACTCCACTCCACTCTACTTTCCTCCTCTCCTCACCTCTCCTCTCCTCTCCTCTCCACTCTTCTTTTCTCCTCTTCACTCCACTCCATTCCACTCTTCTTTTCTCCTCTCCTCTCTCTTCTTTCCTCCTGTCCTCTCTTCACCTTCTCTTCAGATCTTCTATAGCATATGTTTGACACCCCCACCGCCCCCATGACCCTGTCCCTTTCATGTACAACTTGCGTAAGACTACTACATCAGCTGAATGGGAAATAGTCAAACTGTGGGGACAATGCGGTATGACTGAGTCCTCTGGTCACCCCAACCTCCAGCAGCAGCAGCAGCAGGTGGAAGAGGAAGAGGAGGAGGAGGAGGAGGAAGAGGAGAATAGAGAGCCAGGCCCTAATGGTGCATCTGGACTGAGGACAGAGAGGCTACAGCCGACCATGGTCCACTGCCTGCCCAGGAGTACACACAGCAGGACGGCAATTAAGCCCCCCCCCCCCCCCCCCCAGACTGACCACCACTAGCCCAGCCGCCCACCGACCCCTCAACGCACAATGGACAGAAATATGCACAGTGGCATGAGGAGCATGTATGTGATCTTTCATTTAAAACATAGGGTGAATGGGTAATTGGTGTGTGTGTGTGTGTGTGTGTGTGTTTGTGTGTGTGTGTGTGTGTGTGTGTGTGTGTGTGTGTGTGTGTGTGTGTGTGTGTGTGTGTGTGTGTGTGTGTGTGTGTGTGTGTGTGTGTGTGTGTGTGTGTGTGTGTGTGTATGTGTCTGTGTGTCTGCGTGCGTTTGTACCCTTGAGATCGGTGTGGGCGATTATGACTAACACAGGCGGTATGGTGATGAGACAGAGCAGAGCAGCGTGGAGCAGCACAGTGCAGTGCAGTGCTGGGCTCATGTGTGGGTGGACTGGGGGGGTCTGGAGCAGCACAGTGCTGGGCTCATATCTGGGTGGACTGGGGGGTCTTCAGCAATGCAGTGCTGGGCTCATGTGTGGGTGGACTGGGGGGGTCTGGAGCAGCACAGTGCTGGGCTCATGTGTGGGTGGACTGGGGGGGTCTGGAGCAGCACAGTGCTGGGCTCATGTGTGGGTGGACTGGGGGGGTCTGGAGCAGCACAGTGCTGGGCTCATATCTGGGTGGACTGGGGGGGTCTGGAGCAGCACAGTGCTGGGCTCATATCTGGGTGGACTGGGGGGGTCTGGAGCAATGCAGTGCTGGGCTCATGTGTGGGTGGACTGGGGGGTCTGCAGCTTAATGGTACAGTATGCGGCCCCCGACTCCCCTCAGGTGGCAGCGAGGTGGCAGTGGGGTGTGTGAGGTGACATAATGGCTCGCCAGCCGCGTCTGCATAGTGTTGCAGCTGGGTCTGCATAGTGTAGATAGATAGATAGATAGATAGATACTTTATTGATCCCCAGCTGGGTCTGCATAGTGTCACAGCCAACCAAAGCCAGGCAGCGCATGGTAACTTACACAACGCGAGTCAATCATTCGCTAGTGTAGCGCGTTTCGAACGGTTCACACTGGATGACAGCCGACAAGTGTTTGTGACGTGACGGAACTGCAGCCTAATTGGTCCAGAACTGGAGGACTGATTGTGATGTCTGTGATTGGGTGTCGTCAGTCTGCCCAGTCTGCATGAGAGATCGGATGGGAATTCTGCCCGATTGTAAAGTCTGTTGGGTCCGACTCAATTAGGGCTAAATTCTGGCCAAAATCGCACTGTCCAGTTGATCGTTTATTGTCAGCATTGCAGAGTGTCCAGCTTATCATTTATTGTCAGCATTACAGATTGCAGTTCTTGACATGCTTGATTTGCCATGAATGCCTCCAACAAATGACGCTGCAGGAAATGATAACGTTAGTTTTTATAACGCATATTAGAGCATAAGAAGACTAGCCTGGGAACCAGACCCACATCGAGATCTAGAGTCTGGGGACGGGGCTGTATCGGAGGGGTGACGGACGGTTGTCTGTCGAATTCACTCTCCACTCAACAGGATAGTGCTACAACCAATCATCTTCTTGTTTTCAAGTACCAGGATGGGGAATTGATGCTTAATGATTGCAACCTACAGTATGGTCGCAGGTCAGTAGTCATTATGTTAAGCCTGCCTATGACTCTATTCCCGATGTGAT
>NC_084999.1:25207642-25210142 GCF_963854185.1 Sardina pilchardus
TGAGATCACACCACATGATTGGCACAATGTTTTCATGTGTAGGCTTCTTTACCATGGGTATGTGTAGACAACTGCCATATTGGCATTAGAAACTAGCCCCATGCATTTCTGTGGAGGATTTTTGGAGTGTTCTATCTCCTAATTAGAACATCTCTGGTGACACTCATCCTGGCATTTAGTAGACATGATTATGTATGTGCAAAATAAAATCTTATTCAAGATTGTTCCAGACACTGCCCTTCTTCTTTTGTATGGTATACAATCTTTTAGCCATGCCTTCTGCTCTAAATAGACTACACACAAGAGGCACTATGTTCTGCTGGCTTGGAAATGGAGCTGCTATGAAAGGCTAATAACTACTATCCATCGGCAGCTTCCTAGTTGACGTTGGCCTATTAGATGGACGGAAAAGAAATCAACAGATTACTGTTGCCATCCATTTGTGCACTGAGCATTACATGTGCGTATAGAACTGGATATATGATTGTATACTGTTTGGGGTGTGTGTGTGCCATTAAAGCATGTATAGTTCTATATCACCACCACATGCTTTTCCAAGTAAAGCTATCAGACTGTTCATGTCAAATCTGATGGGTAATTTCCTGTCCAACTCTAAAGCCCACTATCCATACGTTAGCCCAGTATCCATATGTTAGCCCACTATCCATACGTTTGCCCAGTTTCATATGTTAGCCCAGTGTCCAACTCTAAAGCCCACTATCCATATGTTATCCCAGTATCCATACGTCACAGCGTAGTGTATTTGGAGTAATTTTATTGTATTCATATCAGAGAATAAACGCTAATAATGCATTTTAACAAATAATGTAATCTCAGTCTACAGGGGTTAATAACGTGTGGGCAATGTTAGCATTGTGTTTTGCAAATTGTGAAAACTTCCTCTGTACTGTACATGTTGAGCTCATTTTATGGCACAGTGCATATTTACAAACAGTGTCCATGCAAATGAGCTTAGTGGCTAACACTCCATCAAGCACTGTGCTGCATAAGCATCCTGTCTTCAGGGAGAAGCATGCCCTCTCAGCAGTGATCCCAGAACAGATTTTACAGGAGGCTTTGGATGGCTCATGGCTTTGTGTTCTCTGTACATTTTCATTATACATCATAAATATGCCAACTATAATGTACAATATGGATAATAAGATATGTAGAATATGGCAACTACAGTAAGATATGTATCTGAGCTCATCCCAGTTGCCATGGATGTCATCTCTCAGCAACAGCAACTGTTGCAGAGCCCAAAATAACAGTTTTCACGACAAACATATGTGATACATAACAGTTCACCCAAGCAGTCTCTACCCCCTTATAGAATGACTCACCTATACACCAAAGATGCATCATAAGTAAATAAATAAAAAAAACAGCGTCTGTGTTTGTCATCTCTCCCCGCTTCACAGAGTTTGCAGATCTGTTACTTTTAAAAAACATTTAGCCATAAACCAGCGTCTTTTTAATTTGTATGTAAAAAGTATATTTGTAGAGTACAACAGTACAAGACTTTTTGTCCAAGAATAATTATAACATTAATTTGCTACCTTCATGTGTTCTCACAGATTTCTTTAGAAGTTCTCTCCTGAGCTGAGCTAATAGGCTGATTACCTAGTGAATTATGGGTCTCTGGAGGATAATAGTCTCCATTTGGCTTTCAATTCACCAGCACATTTGAATGTCCCTCATAGCACTTTGATGGACAGAGTGAGTGGGCAGAATTAGGGAACAGGACAACACAGTGTCAAACTAGGAGCGTTGTAAACATGATCAGGTCCTTTAGACAGTCCATATTCCGGGTAAAAGCCTAACCAAGTATCTACCGAAGATTCTTAAGAAGCTTATGCTGCTCTGTTTTGGGCATAAGCATGAGCATTGACAGGCCAAGTCAGAGGCATAATGCAAGGAATCATGTCACTGTGTATTTGGAGTAATTGTATTGTAATATTTATTCAGAAGGTCAGTGAGAAAGACTGATATTTTCATATCAACCCAAATTAACGAGGTGGTGGATCAGTCTGGTTCCATTTGAACTAAATCACGCCTCTTTCATAAGGTTGCCTTGTTTTTGAACTTGTGTGCTGTGAGTGTGACAGGAGTGGGAGAGTGTGTGTAACTGAAAAGCGTGTTACCGAAGCACGTAAAAAAAGGGCTTACACTCAAATGGGAGAATTTGCCCCTGAATTATTGCACGTGCACACACCCGCACCCGCACACTCATAGTCGGGCACTTAGCATGGTGGCTGAGGGCTGTGCATGGAGTCGCCCTTTTCAAAAAGTCCTGAAGGATTCCAATCAGATTCTGGAACCCAAAATCCAAAATCCAATCGCAACAAAGAGGATTTAGGAATCCTAGAGGATTTTCAAAAAAAAAAAGTCAAAAATCTGATAGGAAACCTACAGGAGTGTCAATCCTATAGGATCCTAAAATCAGTTTGGAAACCTATAGGATTGTCAATCCTATAGGATCCTATTTGTACCCAAATCT
>NC_084999.1:25215142-25217642 GCF_963854185.1 Sardina pilchardus
AGACACTTGGAAAATACAACACCTATCCCATTTTCCATCCTTTGACCAACTCAGCATCTCTTGACTACACAACATCACATGTATCTATAGCGGCCCATATTTCTCTCAGCTTTAGGCATTCAACCCCATAGGCCCAGGGTGCTTTTTTATATCCTGAGGGTATAACTCACTGTTATCAAATAAACATCCTTCAGCAGTTTGAACAGTCAAGCCAATTACTGTCTGCTTTGATGGAGCTGTTTGTTGTTTTTGTTTTTGTTTTTTTGTTTGCTTCGCACACTGTACGGTCAGCATACGGCTTGGAGGCTTTTATGCCTCTTTCAAAAAAAAAAAAAAGACCCAGCGCAGGCAGTCTGCTGGATTTCTTTCTGTTTGGTTTACAGGCCGAGCAGCTGCATCAGACACACACACACAAACACACACACACACACACACACACACACACACACACACACACACACACACACACACACACACACACACACACACAGACACACAGACACACACAGACACGCACACACATAGTTCGCCGGCAGACAGATGTGCATTTTGACAGATGTGTGGCACTCACAAAGATGTCAGGCAGCCATCCCTGTGTACTATTATACTGGCTCAACCCTTTGTTTTTTTCAAAACACACCTTGCTTGATTTTTGCGATCAATAAAATGGCTTGATGTTTTCTTTTAATAGGAAGTCCTCCTGTTGTTCTGGAAAGGTATGGGCTCCACACCTGATGTCTTTTTAAAACGCAAAATGGATTCTGTGCGTTGCCGTGCCGATGATTTGACTCATTAATGTCGTAATCCGTGCATATGGAGATGGCTTACAGGCGCCGGCTGTCCTTCAGCCGACAGCCCATTATAGTGCTGAGATTTGCAAACTAATTAAATTTAGAAGACAGGGAAAAAGAGGGAGGGAAAAAAAGAGAAAAAGTCCTGTGATGAAACTGCTCCAATAAGGCTGTCGTCGGAGCCTCAGCGCTCACTAGCCCATGCGTGCAGCTATCGCGGCTCTCATCGCACCTCTCGCCATCTGACAACACGACAGAGAAAGGGCCTCTCCCTTCATAAGCCTGTCACAGTAGGACTCGGCAGATTGGGATCAACTTGGCCTTCATTATATTGAACATACACTGTAATATACACAGCGTGGTATCTGATTAAGCATCAACAGCCCCTGTGACGTACGGATGGCGTTGCAGTATTGTTGCACGACTGCATGATCTGGATACCGTATATTGTAATGTTTTGCCATTATATCTCTGTGGCAGCGTGACAGTGCAAGGTTATAGCAGCTAAATAGCAATTATACTCGGTAGCCACCGGCAACATGCTGTTAGCTTGATTGCTAATAGTGCTATTTGTGTTCTCGGGGGGAATGAAGGAATGCGTGTATGCGTGACTGAATGGATGGAGACATGGATAGACTGGTAAATTGGCGGATGGATGTAGCGCTGGTTTTGGTCCTACAAAGGACTGATTGAAATGAGAATTGACAGAAGATGGCAAGTGCCGTGCGGGTGAAGCTGGTAGAGATGGGGGGGGGGGGGGGGGGGATTGGTGGCACTGCTGAGAGGTTGGCAGGCTTGGCAGATGGGCTTCGTCCAGGGCCAGTGGCGATGGGTGGTGTGGGGTGGGGTGGGGTGGGGTGGTGTGGGGTGGGGGGGAAGCAGACGGTGTTGCCCAGCAAGCCTGATCATATCTGCCACCGCTCCTCTCTCTGACTCGCCGTCCCACTGTCTTCCTCAGCCAACTCCATTCATCTAAATCAGCCATGTTTGGACACAAATCCCCCTCCTTTCTCTCTCCCCCTCTCTTTTCACTCTCTTTTTCCTCTCTCTCTCCCTCTCTTTTTTTCTCTCTCTCTCCATGGCTGCACCCTCCCACCCCCTCCCTCCCTCTTCATCCCCATCCCAGGGGAGGCTGCCGTGTCTGTTATCCGTGAAAAATGCTATCAGCTCCCCTTCTCTCTCTGTGTCTGAAAAAAAGAGAAAAGTTGGATAGGCCGGTTTGCCTCAGCATGTCTGCACACTCAGCGGGTGGAGAGAGAGAGAGAGAGAGAGTGAAAGAGAAAGAGAGAGAGAGAGGAAGGAGATGAGAGAGAGAGAGAGGTTAGGTGGAGGGTGAGAAAGAGATGAAGAGAACGAGAGAGTGGGATAGCTGGACAGAATTAGAGGAGAGAGAGAAACAGATGACGAGAGAGACAGAGAGGGTAGGTGAAGGGGGAGAGATGGATAAAGGGAGAGAGAGAGAGATTGAGAAAGAGAGATGTGTGTGTTGTGAGGTTGTGTGTGTGTGTGTGTGTGGAGTGAAGAGGACACTGTGGGTCACTAGGCTCTACTGTTTGGATCTAGAGCTTTGATTGGTTTAAAGGGACCAAAGTGATCTGTAGGGATGGCTAATTGAATTTAGATGTACTGTCTATATATAAATATATATATATCACATACTATGGCATTTACACACACACACACACACACACACACACACACACACACAC
>NC_084999.1:25220142-25227642 GCF_963854185.1 Sardina pilchardus
TGTGTGTGTGTGTGTGGATGTGGGTGTTTGTGTGGATGTGGGAGTGTGTGTGTGTGTGTGTGAGGGTGTGAGGGTGTGTGTGGATGTGGGAGTGTGTGTGTGTGTGGATGCAAATAATATATAATAATAATAATACATTAAATATATACTGTATAAATATATATAAATAAAGCACCTTTCTCAAACCCAAGGTCGCTTTACATACAGTAAAGGAAGTAGTGGAAGGAAAATACAACAAAGAGAAGCTAAGTGTGTAGCTCTATGTGTTAGTTGTGGAGGAGAAGCTAAGTGTGTAGCTCTATAGTACAGTATGTGTTGGGTGTGGAGGAGAAGCTAAGTGTGTAGCTCTATAGTATGCGTTGGGTGTGGAGGAGAAGCTAAGTGTACAGGGCTATGTGTTGGGTGTGGAGGAGAAGCTAAGTGTATAGCTCTACAGTATGTGTTGGGTGTGGAGGAGAAGCTAAGTGTATAGCTCTACAGTATGTGTTGGGTGTGGAGGAGAAGCTAAGTGTACAGGGCTATGTGTTGGGTGTGGAGGAGAAGTGATCATTAGCAAAAAGGTCTTGAGATGTGCTCTGAAGAAAGGAAGAGAAGGACAGTCACAAAGGGATCGGGGGAGGGAGCTCCAGAGGTTGTGGGCCACGGCACCGAAGGATCTGCCATACAGGCAGGAGAGTCTGGTGCGGAGGATAGTCAAAAGATTTTGGTCAGAGGATCTGATTGAGCGGGAAGGAGTGTGTGTGTGTGTGTGTGTGTGTGTGTTTGAGGATGTGTGAGTGTGTGTGAAGGAGAAAAGAGAGAGTGAATTATTGTCTTGAGCGTGAGAAAAGCGAAAGAGAAGAGAAGCGAGTTCTCCAGAGGAGGAAAAAAAACATGAGAGGAAGTTTTACGCTACATTTCTGCCATCTGCCTCAATTTAGTTTGAATTTGTTTCAGTTCCACACTGCTTTTTACCCTTCTCCCCTTTTCTCTCTTTCTTCTCTTTTCTCTCTCTATCCATCCATCCATCTGCCCTTCTGTACCTCCCTCCCTCTATGCCGTTCTTCACTTTCATCGTAGCAACTTCACACACTCGTTTTTGCACATGTTCTGTGGTGGGGTTCTGCAGACGTGCGTAAGCTTTTGATTTGAATGCATGGCACTGATGGAGCCCCAGTGTAATCTCTCTCTCAACGACAAACACACACGCAGTCTTGTCTGTGCCTTGTAGCCAAAATGAACCACTTTGATCTAGAGCAACACAACACAACACCCCCCTCCCCCCGAAAAAAAAATCAAATCAAATCAAATAATAAAATAATAATAATAACAATAATAATAATAATTATGATGCAAATTTAGCAAAAATATGTTGAGATGTTTTCACACACGCCGGCTTGCTTTAATTAGGCTGATGGGAGAGCTGTTTGTAAAACACTGCTGGCGTGAGCCCGCCCTCTACGACTGTGAAGTGAGTGGCACAGCGTGCGCTGCATTTCCAAATGAGGCGCGACGACGGCCAACCAATGGGAGTGGTCTGGTGCGGGAGGCTCGCCCAATCGATGGCGGTCTCAGAGCTGGTGATGGGGTGGCATTGTCTCCCTGCCTTCTCAGCACACAGCTGGCCGCTTTGTCTCGCCCAGGTGAGCTCTGGGCAAACACACACTGCCTGCTGACAGTAATGACAAAGTGCCCTTTTTGCGACACCTCGGGATTATATCAGGTCGTTTGATTCTTTTTTTTCCTTTCAACCCTGATCAGACGTGTTTCTTTTTCAACTCCGTTTATTTGCCAACTGCAGAGTTACCAGAGCTCTGGTTTACAGTACAGCTTATGCTCCCCAGTGATTACATTGACCTGCAGACCTTGGCTACCAGACCTGACAAGGGAGCAAAGCTGCAAGGCTGCAAGGCAGCAAGGCTGCAAGGCTGCAAGGCAGACTCCTTGTGTCCTCAGCAGTGAGCTGTGAGAACCAGAGTCATTTCTCTCTGCCATTGTTCACACTGACGACCAGTAATTGGAGCATGAGGGAGATTGACATTTCAATCTCCTCATGGCTTCAATGGTCACTGCAGCCGACCTGCTCCCTTTGTCTAATTTTCTTACAGTGTGTGTGCACATGTGTGTGTGTGTGTGCACAAATGGGTGTGTGTGTGTGCACAAATGGGTGTGTGTGTGTGTGTGTGTGTGTGTGTGTGTGTGTGTGTGTGTGTGTGTGTGTGTGTGTGTGTGTGTGTGTGTGTGTGTATGTGCGTGTGCATGTGCGTGTGTCGGTGAGTGTGGGTGTGTGTCTGTCTGTGTGTGTGTGTGTGTATGCACGTCTGTGTGTGTGTGTATGTGCGCGTGTCTGTCTGTGTGTGTGTGTGAGCTTTCATCTCTCACTTGTCTCTGAGTGCTTGTGCCGGTGAAAGGGCATGATTTTATTGTCCATATGGAGCGCTGTATAACATCCCCATCTGTACAGTACTTACTGTAGCTCATACTCTCTCACCTCACCAGCCTCCAGCTCAGGCAGGACATACTGTACTGTCCCGCAGGAACCTGCTCTGCTACAGCTCTGTGTTTACAATAGTCACAAGTATTGATTAATTGCATTATAATTAATCAATAGCACCAATAAACCAATAAAAGTCTACTGCTTAGGTTACGTTAGCTGTTTGAGATTTTAGCTTTACTACATTTCATAAAGAAGATTCATGATTAACATTATGGTGTTTCTAAAGAATAGACTAAAGAATAACTTTAACTTTGTTTATATTAGTATTATATAATTTCATATAGTATTATTTCAAGTCTACTGACATTAAGAAATCCAACAGATTCAGACGTCAAAGTAGGTTATGGAATAAAATTATAAAGTTCAAGCTAGTTGATAACTGTCCGTTTTCTACTGTCTGTTTCCTGAGAGCCTGTAAAAAGGCTGACCAGATGTCACAGGTGTGTGGGCAGACAACAGTGGCTTTTACAAGCTCTTTATATTACAACATAGCCCGTGGAGAGACTGGGATTCAAAAGCGCCATATTCTTCCCTCAACAGAGCTAAGACTTGACAAAGACACTATGGGAGACATACCGTAATTTCCCGACTATTAGCCGTGGCTTATGCATTGATTTTGCAAAATGTCTTCAGCTATGAGGTTAATACATGGTGTTTATGGTTTTGTTTCTTTTAACTTGCATAAAACACTGTCCTGCGGCTTATACACAATGCGGCTTATATGTGGGAAATGACTGTAGTAGTAAAGTGGGGAGCGCAGAGGGAAATCAGAAGAGGGTATACAGCACGCCTTTACGAACCAGACTCACATCAAGATGTAGGCTCTGGGAACTCACCATAGGCAGGGCAGGACAGGGGTCGGAGGGGTGAAATAAACAGTTGTCTTTCAAATACCCTCTCCACGCAATGCTATCAATCATCTTCTTGTTTTCAAGTAGACTCTATACACAATGTAATTGCCCGATAGACGTTTAATTTTTCCAGCTCCCAAGTCAACAGAGAGTTGCTAGACTACCCCGGCAGCAAATTCGATTTTCTGCCACTAGGGGCGTCTGGATTTCTAGGTTAATGTGCAGTGTCTTTTTACGTGAAAGATACCCAACATTCGGCTAATTGCATAACCCATGTGTAACACTGGTCTTTAATCATAATTCACTGCTTTTACTGCTCTTAAAAGATGGATGCCCAATATGGGCACAATTGAGTGGAAGAACAGTAGAATCATGACTGGCGTCATGGGAACGTCAGAAGAGGAGACACACATTTACAAATCAGAAATGAAAATATGCTCGTTAATTACGTGCAATCAAACTGACAGGCCTCTACATGTACCAACTATAAAAATAGTAGGGCTACTTGTATGGCTGTTTTATGTGTCATAATTACGCAAGTCTGAAAATGCAAATCGGAAATGAAGTGACAATCCGGCGTGAAAGAAGGATTCTTATGGAGAGGATGTTTCCTGCTGGTTTTCAAGAATTAACTTGTACAGTTTTAGCGAAGTTAAGCTTCTCAATAGGTATGTTGTGTGTAATGCGAATAACAAAACCCCGAGGGATGAATCACTCCCTGTGTTGCCAGTTACACAGATTTTTTGCTGCTTTTTTCCTTGTCTTCATGGCCAGGTTTAGAACAGCATTCACTTCCATTACACTGTGAGAAAGAGAGTAGCATGCCAGCCAGGAGAATACGGAAGAGTGTGTGTATCAGTGTGTGTGTATCAGTGTGTGTATCAGTGTGTGTGTGTGTGTGTGTGTGTGTGTGTGTGTGTGTGTGTGTGTGTGTGTGTGTGTGTGGTGGGTTAACGCAGAGGCTGATGTGGCAGGTGTTGACAGTGTATGATGAGAAATATGCCAAAATGGGAGGGGAAGTACAGTACATCATTTCTCCAGGCCCAACCTGAAGGGAAGGGGAAACACACTCACTGAAAAGCACACACACACACACACACACACACACACACATACACAATCTCCCTCTGCCCCCCCACCCCTCCCCCCCCCCAACACACACACACACACACACACACACACACACACACACACCTGCACACACTTGCACACGCCTGCACACGTGCACACAAACACACACACACATACTGTACACACCTTCTCTCCCTCTCTCTCTCTATCTAGCACACATACTGTACACACACACACCCACACATACATGTACATAGACAGGTGGAGAGACCCTTCTCATATCCAACAGGTGGATGCACACCTGCAGAGCAACAAGAAAACGGAAGTGTTGCACAACACCCTCACAGTGGCCCTGTGCAGGTCTCCTCCTCAACTCTCCTCCTCCTCTCTCTTCCTCCTCTCTCCTCCTCAATGCTCCTCATCATCTCTCCTCCTCTCTCTTCCTCTCTCCTCCTCCTCTTCGGCTCTCCTCCTCTCTCCTCCTGAGATCTGTTCCTCTGTTCCTCCTCTCTTTTGCTCCTCTCTCCTCCTCATCTCTCCTCCTCTCTCCTCCTCAGCTCTCCTTCCTCAGCTCTTCTTTGTTCCCTCCCAGTCACACAGTTGCAGTTTCTCTACAGTGCCCGCACATGCTCCGCCAACACGACTCGCCCGTACACTCACACACACTCACACACACACGCTGCAGCACAGGTCGGCAGAGGAGAAGCAATTAAATGAGTAATGGCAGGCGAGCAGGTTCAAACGTTAAGTGACATTTTGTTACGCTGTGATTGGGCAGACGTCATGGTGGCTCAGTAAATAGCGGAAAATGAATATCATCCAAAAAAAAAAAAAAGAGTTTTTTTTTTGCCTACACTACCTACCTTCCTCTCAGTCTAGGAATAATCTCTCCAAAAATACCCATGACTCAGAATGTCATTTGTCAAACACGTTTATACACCTTCCACACCCACACTCTTACTCTCTTCTTTTCATCAGTTTCCTTCTCTCTCTCTCTCTCTCTCTCTCTCTCTCTCTTTCTCTTTCTCTCTCCATCTCGCTCCCCTTGCCCTACCTTCTCTCACTCTTTCTCTCTCTCTCTCCATCTCTGTGTGTATCTCTGAACCTCCTACTCTTCTCCTTGCTCATCCTTTCCCAATCTCATCTGATGTTTTGGCCTATTGCATATTAATGATGTGTGTGTGTGTGTGTGTGTGTGTGTGTGTGTGTGTGTGTGTGTGTGTGTGTGTGTGTGTGTGTGTGTGTGTGTGTGTGTGCCTGCCTGCCTGCGTGCGTGCATTTGTGTGTGCTTGTGTGCTAATGTGTGTATGTACTGTATACATTTGTGTTTATATTTGGGCCAGGTGGTATATTGTTAGAATGTATGTATAAAATATACTAGTATATTCTGAAAGAGTAAAACTATTCTGGTAGGCCTATTTTTATTTGATAAAGGCTATTTTAAGGTTTTAGGTTTTAAAATATATACATTTACATTATGTTTAAATGTAAACATATGTGAGTAAAAAAAATGTGAGCTTTTAACCTGAAACTGAACATGTAGCCCATTTTGGCAAAAAAAAGGTATATTATACATCTACTATCGCCATTCAGGTGCATATCACCCAGCCCTAGTATAGGTCGATGACACGTATAGTCTCTAGATGTCCCCTCCGTCAATGAAGGCTGAGGTGTGTTTTCTTGTTGTGTTTGCTTCCTGGGCTCCATCCCACCTCCACATCCATCTGCTGGAGCCCCCCCACCACCCACCCCACCTCCCCCCCACACTACTCCCATGTCCTCTACTGGCGCTGCCCTCTCCCCCAGCCCCCAGCCCTCAGCCCCCAGCCCTCAGCAGGGCTTTAGCATTCAGCACAGGGCCACACCACATGCGATTGCTGGAGGGCTTGGAGTGGCTTGGAGTGGCTGTTACATATGGACCTTGGAAGTCATCAACTGGAGCCTCCATTTGGCCCTGATGTTCAGAACAAAATGTGTTTTGTGGTTTGTTAATGCATTTTTCCCCCATTTCACAAATGCACCACACAGACACACACAAATCAAGGATGACACCTCGATCCTCGTCTTTTCTTGACCTTTGACTTTTGATAATTCATGCTTTGCACGTGATGTCACAACTGCTGGCTGGTGGGGAAGAACATCATTCTCCAGCAGTGAAACCCAGTAAGCTAATCAAGTAAACCCAGTAAACTAATCAAGGATCATGCCAGGACATCGCCAGTTGTGCGATTGATTGCACTAACCGCTGAGGAGATACAGTAAGCCAGGGTTATGTTTTTTATTTTATTTTTTAAACTACTTATCAAGTGGTTATTTGCCGGCAGGCAGGGTACATTTTCAGATGAGGACTCCATCACATGACAGAACAGATGCCACTTTGTGTACAGTATAGCTATAAACATGCAAACAGCATTTCTTGCCCACCAGGTATCCGTGGTAGTCACGTGACTGCAGTGTATTTGGAATGTGTTGATGATCCCTTTTGATAGAACATCAGGTCTAGCATTCCTTGCCATGCACACACACACACACACACACACACACACACATTTGACACCTAGCAGGGTTCCTTTGTTCAGTCTCCATGGATGGGTTCACAGCAGAGCAGAATTGACTAGTGTTCTTCCGCATGTCTGACGCCTCTGAATGCACTCAGTATTCTGTCAGCGAATCCTGCTGCATTCCTCACTGTCATGAGCATTCCGTCTAGTTATGGGCATCTTTTCCTTCCTGCCGGAGGGGAACTTTTGTCAGGCTCTTACTGAAAATACAAGACATGTGTATATATATATATATATATATATATATATATATATATATATATAGTATATAGTCTGTGAGTGAGTGTGTGTGTGTGTGTGTGTGTGTGTGTGTGTGTTCATGTGTGTGTATCTGTGTGCACATGTGTGTTTGTGCACTTGTGTGTGTGTGCGTGCGTGCGTGCGCGGGCACAAATGATGGGGCAAGCTTTTTGTCATCTGAGTGGATAGAGGGTGTTTTCAAGGTCACAGCAGACCGGAGTGTGTCGGCCACAAACACAGGAGCGTGGCACGAGCTCTCCGCTGGCACGGTGCCAGGCGCTGGGCACAGGGGTCAAGTGAG
>NC_084999.1:25232642-25240142 GCF_963854185.1 Sardina pilchardus
ACGTAGACTATATGACTTAATGCACAGATTGGGAAGTGTAGGCTGTGTCGTGAAAGAGAAAACACGATTTTAGAGAGGCAAACAAAAGTTAAGGTTGCTTTTGACATAGTACAATGAAGAAAACTGATGCTCTGAATATTGATTCAGCTGTCTCCAAACGTTTTTCTAATAGATGAATTTAACCGCAATTTGGATTACACCTGCTTTCAGAAGGCGGAAGTTTTTCAACGCAAAATAGACGTGCGCTGTTTTCATACATATGGCGGAATACTTAATCAATCGCTATTAGCACCTCTCCTCCCCTGTACTTGCGCGTTACACCCATTTTCAGCTGATCCGCCCAGGAATTAATATGCATGACACGGAAAAGCGCAAATAGCCATTCTCAGCTCCCACGGCAGGCAGTCTGCGCGTTTCCCTCATTGCGGCCGATTTGTACATACCATCGCCATGCTATTACGTGCACGTTACGCCTAAAATGTGCGCAAAACGTTAGTACATCTGGCCCTGAGCGTGTGCGAGTGCTGCTCTGTGCTCTTACTTCTCATTAGCTGAACATATTTTCCCAGATGCCAGAGGTTCACTTCCTCTGTAGTACTGTACTGTAGCTGATGTCTGAGCGCTCTGCATTCCTCTGTGCTCACGTGTGGAGAATTAATCCTGCACGCCCTGCACTGCTCATCAGCAGGGAGTGGAGTCTGGAGATGACCAACCTTTACCTGCCCTTCAGGAAACACCTTATGCCTCACTCCAGAGCAGTAGCTTACCAGAGGAGAGAGAGAGAGAGAGAGAGAGAGAGAGAGAGAGAGATATGGGGAGAATGCAAGAAAAGAGAGAGAGAGAGAGAGAGAGAGATATGGGGAGAATGCAAGAAAAGAGAGAGAGAGAGAGAGAAAGAGAAAGAGAGAGAGGTATGGGGAGAATAGAAGAGAAGAGAGAGAGAGAGGTATGGGGAGAATGCAAGAAGAGAGAGAGAGAGAGAGAGAGAGGTATGGGGAGAATATGAGAGAGAGAGAGAGAGAGAGAGAGAGAGAGAGAGAAGAGAGAGAGAGAGAGAGAGAGAGAGAGAGAATGTGTGTGCGGCGAGGAATGTAAGAGAATAGAGAGTGAGAGAGTGTTAGGGGAATGTAAGAGGAAAACAGAGAGAGAGTGTGTGTAAAGGGAGAATGACTGAGAGACGGTAAAATAGTAAAAGTCAAGCGGAGTAATGTAGTGTCTTTGGTCCTGTTTTAAAATACCTAGGGCACTTAACATTTATTAGGGAGAATGACCAGGCATTGGGAAATTATCAAAACTTATAACGGATAAAAGGACAATCTTTGGGTAACTTTTGTCGAGTGGTTAATGATCTCCTGTCATCTTATGAGCCACAGCGCATAAATCCAAAGGCAAATATATGATTAAGCACATTACTGGTCCACTCTGCCCTTTCTACAACCAGGTCTGGGAGAGAACAAGAGAGAACGTTTGAGCTTTATCATTGTAATGGTCAAAGTCATCCTCTATCATCCACCTCCTCCCCTCCATGCTTCTCTCTCTCTCTCTCTCTCTCTCTCTCTCTCTCTCTCTCTCTCTCTCTCTCTCTCTCTCTCTCTCTCTCTCTCTCTCTCTCTCTCTCTCTCTCTCTCTCTCTCTCTCTACTGTATCTATCCCCCCCCCTCTCTCTCTCTCTCAGAAACAGAAATTCAGTCTTCCGTGGGAAACATAAAGCGTAAAGCAAAAGTATAATTTCTCCCAAGCCCTTCCTTTCGCTTACAGAAGACAAATCAGGGAAAAGGGAAATAAAGCCAGAGCCGTCCTGCTTGGCCGTGTACAAAAGTGAAGGATTTCCCCGCTAATGCTTTTATTACTCGTTCTTTCTTGTTTGATGGGGAACCTTCTGTTTCCAACTGTGCTCCAAACCACAGGTGGAGATGTCTGTCTGTCTGATCCTGCTCAATATCTCACTGTGGTTAGCTGGGCTGCGGCAGGGTGCATTGTCCAGGATGTAGAATTTATGGAGAGTATGTCAGAGGATTTAAGAGGTGGGAGAAGGGTCAACAAAACAACCCACAGACCCATAGGGCCATATTCTGTCTGTGTGTGTGTGTGTGTGTGTGTTAAAGGGAGAGAGAGAGAGAGAGAGAGAGAGAGAGAGAGAGAGAGAGATAGATAGAGACTTTTTTTTACTTTTAAAACCCCTTTTATTGGACCATTCCATGGCTCAAAAACACCTTAAAAACCTACAAAGTAGTCACCCAAAACCCGCACCACCCACCAGAGCATAGCCCCCTATACTACCACATAAATGCCAGGGTCCCATCCGCAAGGGAGATCAGACCCTTGTCAATGCACCATTTATGTGAGAAAAGCATCATATTGTCTGAAACTTAAAAAAAAGCATGTTCAACCCTAACCCTTGATTCCACCAAAGCTTTAAGCATGTCCACAAAGTTAAACTGCCCCTCTTCCTCCAGCCGATTGCCCTTCCATATGGCCAGAGAGAGAGAGAAAGAGGGAGATAGAGAGGGAGGGAGAGAGAGAGAGGGGGTTCAGACTGTTTTTTTTTTTTTTAAATTATATAATTTTATATACTAACAATATACTTAAAGTTGTGAACGTCACTATAACAAAAGTTGAAACAAAAACTCTCAACAATGCAATTAGATTTAGACCGTTATCCACCAGCCTTACTGAATGTGTCCATTGCTGTAGAAAAGACAGCACTCTTTAAACAGACACACACTTTAAATAGAGACAGGTGAATTGGCCTCTAACTCCGGGCTATGTATGTGTTGTATTTAAAATCCAGACGTGGATCATTAGGATCTTGGAGTTTGGAATTTGGATTGGTACTCTTTATAGGCAGGTGGATTTGTTTTTTTTTTTTTTAATACTTTATTGTGTTCATTCAAAGTTCATTCAAGTTCATTCAAGTTCAGAACAATCATTCATTTATAAACACATTTTCAGTTTTTCTTTTTTTTCCCCCACTTGTGATTATTTCAAAACAGACATAAGAAAACGGTACATAGAAAAAATAAATAAAATAATTAATTAATAAATAAGAAAATTAAAGTAAATAAAAACCACACACACACTGTTTCATGTACTCCACCCCACCCACCCTTTTAACCCTTCTTTTTGCTCCCATCTGCAGGTCTACATCCATCCATCCTCACAAACCCCACATTCACTCCCCCACTCACATCAGCACACATTCATCCATCCAACCATATATCCACACCCACCAACTTTCATCCACCTAAATACCCACACTTTGCGACATTCATCCATCCACGCATACACCCACATTCACCCCCACACAAAAGAATTCACATAAACTCACACCCTCCCCCCCTCCCCATGCCCCCCCCCCCCCCCCCCCACACACACACACACCCACCCACTCACGTCCTAACCCCCATACACAAAACAATGAACCTAAAAAAAAATAAAAAAATAAAAAAATTAAAAATTAAAAAAAAAATACGAAGGGTATACATATTTATTAACTGAGTGTAGTTTTGATTTCTCATGGGGGTGCCATAGTTTAGATTGGCTCCTCATCTTAACATTTGTAAAGGGACCATTTTTTGTCATACACATTCTCTTTATTATTGATTCTATAAGTTATTTTTTCCATACTTTTCATTTCCTCTATACTTTCCAACCACATATCAGTAGTAGGTGGTTCTACTTTTTTCCAATTCCTTGTAATTTGTTTTAAGGCTGTTATTCTAAAGACCCAAAAGAGGTGGAGGTGTTCCTTTTCCAGCCCTCTGGGTCTTATGCCCAAAATAGCATTGTGATTTTGTATTGACACATCTTTGCTTAACTTTTCTCGCGTAAGATGTTGGACTGCCTGCCAATATTTATTAAGTTTATTACAAGAGTAGAAAATATGTGTATAATCAGCGTTGTTTACACCGCATTCCCTCCAACAGCTGGTGTTGGTTTGCGCATATTTGGCCATTATTGATGGTGTTAGAAAGTATCTAATAGTCATCTTCCAGGCATATTCCTGCCAGTAGGGGGATCTAGTGTAAACATTAATATCTTTCAGGCACTGTTTCCACTCCTCTTCACTAATGGTTTTGTTCAAATCCAGCTCCCACTTCTCCTTTATGTGATCTAATTTTTCAGCCCCACATTCCTGTAGAATATTATATATTTGTCCAGTTAAATGTTTAGTATTCTCACTCTGACATTTTTTCGCCATGTATTGTATAAGTATATGTAGATCATTAAGACTTTTGAGATGTGCTTTTTCATTCAGATAATTCCTAAGTTGCAAGTATCGATAAAATTGATTGTTTTGGAGCTGGTATGCTCTTGCTATATTTTCAAAAGGTTCTACACCAATGTCACTAAACATTTGGCTGTGCATAACCAGGCCTTTATTTCCCCAGCTTTTAAAAGTGTTATCAAGTGTATTTGGGGTAAAGTCTGGATCACTCTGTATTTCTCTTAGACATGTCAGATGTCCTTCTTTTATTTTTATATTCTTACATATTTTTCTCCAAGTTTTGACCGTATTATTTAGTACGAAATTATTTGTTTTCATCTGCTTTGTGGTGAAGAGTTTATTTAGGTTACCAGCCAGTATTGTCTCCATATTTTTCCATTTTGGGCCCAAGCCTTTGTTCAACATAATCAAAATTAATTTCACTTGTGCTGCATAATAGTAGTTAATTAAATTTGGTAACGCTAACCCCCCTTCCCTTCTCCTCTGTTGCAAAATTTTAAGTTTAACTCTTGGTTTTTTCCCATCCCATAAGAATTTTCTAAGTAAACTCTCCCAGTATTTGAAACTTATGTGAGGTATATAAAGTGGGATATTTTGAAACAGAAATAAAAATCTTGGTAAAATATTCATTTTTATTGCACTGATCTTCTCCATTAACGTGAAAGGCAAACTTCTCCACCTATTTAGGTCTTGTTTAACAGATTTTTCCAATGTTCCAAAGTTGCTTTGGTAAAGCTGTTCAAGGTTATTTGGTACTATCACCCCCAGGTATTTTATGCTATTTTGGTCCCATTTGAAATTATATGCAGTTTTGAATTGGTTATCTAATTGGCAGCCAATTTGCATCACTTCGGTTTTATTTAAATTCAACTTATACCCTGACACATTACTGTAAGATGTTATTTCACACATTAGGGTCGGCAAGGATTTGTAAACACTTGTTAAGTATAAAATGATATCATCGGCAAACAATGCTATTTTATGTTCCTCCTTTCCAACATAAACCCCTCTTACCTCTGTATTCTGTCTAATTCTTTCAGCTAATGGCTCTATACATAGAGCAAATAGTTGTGGAGATAAAGGATCACCCTGTTTGGTTCCTCTCTTTATTGTGAATGAATCTGACAAAGTTCCGTTAACTTTCACTCTGGCTTGTGGAGTTGCATACATTCCTCTGATTAAATTAACAAATGTCTGATTAAACTTAAACTTCTTGCACACTTCTATTAGGAAGGGCCAGAATAATCTATCGAAAGCTTTCTCTGCATCCAATGTTATGGTTAACATAGATAGCTTATTTTTGGAGGCATAGTCTATAACATTAATGGTGCGATGGATATTATCACTCAATAATCTATCTTTTACAAAGCCTGTTTGGTCCAAGTTGATTATTTTAGGCATTATATTTGACATTCTCTTGGCTATTATAGCTGTAAATACTTTTTGGTCTACATTTAGCAGGGATATAGGCCTATATGAAGAGCAACATTCAGGGTCTTTTCCTTCTTTATACAACACTGAGATTATTGCTGAGTTCCAGGTATTGGGCCAAACTCCTGTTTCTAATATCCTATTAAAAACCCTGCACAAAATGGGTATTAATAACCTTGAAAATTCCTTATAGAATTCATAGGTGTACCCATCGTCACCCGGGCTTCTCCCGGCCTTCCCATTCTTTATGGTCTTTGCTATTTCTATTTCAGTTATTGGCTGTGTTAACTCTTCATTCTGACCGTCAGTTACAGCTGGAAGCTGCAACGTATCCAAAAATGTTTTAGTTTCTTTATTGTCAACCTCCAATTCAGGTGTATACAGATCTTGGTAAAATTCCCTGAAACCAGATGCGATATTTGATTTTCCCCTTCTGTAAACACCTCTTTTATCCTTAACCGTGGCTACTATAGATCTTTCCTGTTGTTTTTTTAACTTAAATGCCAATTTTTTCAAGGATGTTGTACTATTCTCAAAATGAGTTTGCTTACAGAGTACTAATTTTTTTTCGATCTCCATTAATTCTAATGATTTCAGTAGTTTTTTAGTGGCACACAATTGTGTATATACCTCTGCTTTCATACAAATCTCATATTCCTTTTGCAGGTCACCTACTTTCTTTTCTAAGAGGGTCTTTGTTTTTTCTTTTTGTTTCTTTTCCCAGGAGGAAAGTGCAATTATTTCTCCTCTTATTGTTGCCTTTGCAGCTTCCCATAGCACTATGTCCGATACTTCACCATTATCATTTAACTCGAAGAAAGACTTGATCTTCCTCGCAATTTTATCTTTTAAATGAGGATTTCCCAGTAGTGAGTTATTCAGTCTCCAAAGTGTTTCTCCTTTGTCCACATTCATATTCATTTCCATTACGACCGGAGCATGATCAGTTATTGTTATGGGTAGAATTTCGCACTTGCTAACTCTTCCAATATCGTTTTTGTACATAAAAAAATAATCTAGTCTGGAGAAAACCTTATGTGCATCAGAGTAATAAGTAAAAGCTTTATCACAGGGGTGTAGACAACGCCAAACATCTGTTAAGCCTATGTCTGTTTCAGCTTTCCGGAGTAAGTCTGCAGCTTTTTCTGATTTATGTTTCTTCCTACTCTGGGTATCTAATTTTGGATTCATGACCAGGTTAAGATCTCCAGCCATAATTACAGTTCCTTGTGCCTCCATCATTAACAATTGTAGTACTTTTTCCACAAGCCCATCCCCTTTTCCTGGAGGGTTATATACATTAATTAGTGTTAAGCATTGCTCTTCCAGCATGCCTATAACTACTACATACCTTCCTTCCTTGTCCCTAATACATTTTATTTTCTTAAACATAAGATGGTTCTTGATCAAAATTGAGACTCCTCTTTTAGATGTTGAATGGGAGGAATGAAACACCTGTGCATTAGCTAATTTTTCCATTTTAGCATGCTCAATTGTACTTAAATGAGTTTCTTGGAGGAATATTACTTCTCCCCCTTCTTTCTTAAGGTACTGGAGTATGCGTTTCCTTTTTATGACATTATTTAGCCCATTTACATTTAGAGATATGCATCTAACTTTCACCATGAGAGATATTTCACTTCCCCTTTGTATTTATTTCTAAGAAAAATAAACAGAAAAACATAAAGAAAAAAGTGCATAAGTGAAACCTTCCCCCTAACCCAAAACTCCCATCTTGAACTTCCAAAGAGTGTAACCTCTTCTATGTGGTTACTAAGTGGCTTCCACTGTATATCGTGGAATGAAAGGGTCTTACTGTTTCGTCCATACCAACGTTTGGT
>NC_084999.1:25252642-25257642 GCF_963854185.1 Sardina pilchardus
AGCACTCCGCCAGCCCCCAGATCACTAGCATCCACAACGAGAGAGAAAGGGATAGCAAAATTTGGAGCAGCTAAGACAGGAGCAGTTGTAAGCAGAGCTTTAACAGAGTCAAAGGCCAACTGGCTTTCCTTAGTCCATTCAAACAGCCGTTTAGTACTAAGGAGGTCAGTGAGAGGTGCGGCAATAACAGAGAAGTTTTTACAGAAAGCCCTGTAATACCCCACCATACCTAGAAAACGTCTCAGCTGACGACGAGATTCTGGAACAGGAAAACATAGCATGGCCTCAACTTTAGAATTCACAGGTCGCACTTTTCCACGACCAACCACCTTACCTAAGTATATCACTGTGGCCTGACCAAACTCACACTTAGATAAATTTATCGTTAGATTGGCAGCAGATAATCGCTCAAAAACAGATTTCAAATGGGAAACATGCTCACACCAGGTGGCGCTATAGACCACCAAATCATCAAGGTATGCCTCACAGTTCGTAACGCCCGCTAAGATGTAATTAACCAACCTTTGAAAAGTCGCGGGGGCGTTACGAAGTCCAAATGCCATAACTGTGTACTGTAAGAAGCTGTCAGGAGTAACAAAGGCAGAAATTTCCTTAGCACGATCGGTTAAAGGAATTTGCCAGTACCCCTTTAACAGATCGATTTTACTTACATAAACAGCTGAACCAAGGCGGTCAACGCAATCATCGACACGTGGCAAAGGGAAACTGTCAGACTTAGTAATAGCATTGACTTTTCGGAAATCTGTACAGAACCTAGATGATCCGCCTGCTTTTGGGACAAGAAGGCATGGTGAACTCCATGGGCTGAAACTTGGTTCAGCAATGCCATTATCTAACATAAACTTCACTTCTTTCTGAAGCTGTTGACGTTTGAGAGGGTTAGCACGATAGGCATGCTGTTTGATTGGCCTATTATCGCCAACATCAATGTCATGAGTTATTGCTGTAGTGCGACCTGGAACATCAGAAAACAAATTTTCATGTGAACTGATAAGAGAAATAAGGTCATCACGTTCAGAGAGAGAAAGGTGAGCTAAGAAAGCATTCAAATCCATCAGGATATCAGAGTTTCTTAACCTACCCTCCACCACTTCAGCAGAAGGGCAACGAAGGTCCCCCTCCCCTGATAACAGAACAGTAGGTCCATTCAGCGGTGGTGCTGAAACAAAGGCGTTAGATCGATCAACAGGTTCAGCACCGCAGGTAGTGGACAGCGCCACTGCTGATTTGACTACGGCGTCGCTTGTCAAACGTGCGTCTTTAATGTCAGCGTGAGATGGAACTGAACTTGACTCATCGCGCTCGCAATAGCGCTTCAGCATGTTAATATGGCACAAGCTAGATTTCTTTCTCCTGTCTGGTGTAGCTATGACATAGTTTGCTTCGCTCACACGTCTTTCAACACGATAAGGACCAGTGTAACGTGCTTGAAGGGCCGAACCCATGATTGGAAGTAAAACCATCACCTGCTCACCAGGCTTAAAATCTCGCTGGACAGCTTTGCGGTCGTAACGTTGCTTCATACGCTTTTGACAAAGGCCTAGATTTGCTTTAGCTAGTTCGCAAGCACGATTTAATCTGCAGCGCATTTTAGCAACGTACTCAGGCAGGCTACGATGCGAGGTTTTTTCAGTGAGCCACGACTCTTTCAATATTTTTAATGGCCCTCGAACATTGTGTCCAAACACCAGTTCAGAAGGACTGAAACCTAAAGACTCCTGCACGACTTCTCGCACAGCAAACAAGCAATATGGAATGCCCTCATCCCAGTCACGTTGAAATTCAAGGCAATAAGCCCTAAGCATGGACTTTAACGTTTGGTGAAAACGCTCGAGTGCACCTTGTGACTGTGGGTGGTACGAACTTGAAGTGACGTGCTTAACACCAAGCTGATACATTGACTGATTGAACATTTTGGACATAAAATTACTGCCCTGATCTGTTTGTACTATTTTCGGAAGACCGAAAAGGGAGAAGAACACCAAGAGAACCTTTATAATGGCAGAGGCCGTGATTTTTCTAAGAGGAATAGCCTCGGGGAATCGCGTTAGCGTGCACATAATGGTCAAGAGATATTCCTTGCCTGTCTTGGTCCGCGGTAGTGGACCAACACAGTCAAGAATGACATGTTCAAAAGGCTCTGAGGTGACTGGAATCGGCTGCAACGGAGCCGGGGGAATAAGCTGATTAGGCTTACCCGTAACTTGACATACATGGCAAGTTTTGCAATATTTAGTGACAGCGCGCTTAATTCCTGGCCAGAAATAATGACGTAAAATACGATCAGTTGTTTTGTTGATGCCTAAATGACCTGAAAAATGATGGTCATGAGCGAGACTCAGAATTTCACTTCGATATGGCATAGGGACAACAATCTGATTTAGCACACGCCATTCATCTGCGGCTGAAGCTGTGAGTGGCCTCCATTTGCGCATCAAGACCCCCTCACGAAAATAATAGCCATGAGGCATAAACTCAATGTCCTTCTCGGACACAGCCTCCGCTAACAGAGAAGAGAGAGATGGGTCATTCATCTGTTCGACAATAAGTTGCTCACGACTATGGGACAGTTTAACGCACGGATCAGTGGGGAGTGGCACAGACTCTGAAAGTCGTTCACCACGAGAACGTCGAGGCACAGGATGAGCAATAAATGTATCACTAAGATCGATTTGCTCATTATCGCGTTCTTTATCAGAAACATATTTTGTGCGTTGCGCCATAGCGCGAGTAACTACAGAAGAGTGAAACACTTCAGGGTATTTCACAGCCAAGTCATCAGAACAGTGTAAAGCTAGAGACGTAGACACAACAGGGCTAGGGAGTACTTTCCCACCGGCCAAGTCATTCCCTAAGAGCATAGAGATGCCTTGAACGGGGAGAGAAGGGCGTACGCCGACTGTAACGTTTCCGGAGACTAAGTCAGAGAAAAGACACATTTTGTGTAGAGGAACGTTAACGAAACCCATTTCAAAACCCTGAACAATAACGCTAGTCCCAGTGTAAGATGAGTCACTAAAAGGCAGGACATTGTCTAATATAAAGCTTTGAGAGGCGCCTGTGTCGCGTAGTATTTTAATCGAAACACGCGCACTGGGCTCTCCCGGCAAAGAGACAAAGCCGCTCATGATAAAGGGTGCAAAGGCCTGGCTTGTACTCTCGTCTTTCCGAGACGTCGAAGGTGTAGAAACACACATATTAGATCCAGACCTAGGGAACACAGTATTAGGATAAGACGACTTATTTTTACGTTTCAAGGAATAGCACTCTGAAAGTACATGTCCACGTTTCTTGCAATAACCACAAACAGGACTGTCTCTGAGACGGGTCACTTGTCTATCTCCAGTGTGAATAACTTCGGATGCAGCTTCAGTAGGTGGCCTACCACCAGGTTGAGGACTTATGCTACCTTGAAACCGCACAGGGTGTGTGTTTACAACTTTTCGTGAAAGCACATATTCGTCGGCCAATACAGCTGCACTAGAAGGCTTTAGATCCTTATGCTCACTGACAAAAGTAGCGACATTTTTCGGGAGGCAGTTTTTAAAATCCTCTAGAATTATTAAGTCACGAAGGCCCTCAAAAGATGTAATGTTTTGAGAATTCAACCAACGATCGAACAACAATTCTTTTTCTCGAACAAACTCTACATGTGTCAATGATTCGGACTTTTGGAAATTACGGTATTTCTGCCTATATGCCTCTGGCACTAACGAGTAAATGCGAAGCACTGCCTGCTTTACCTTCTCGTAGTCTGCAGCATCCTCTAAGGACAAAGCAGCATAAGCTTCTTGCGCTTTGCCTACAAATACGCACTGGAGCGTCATGGTCCACACTTCGCGTGGCCACTTTAAAACTGTGGCTACTCTTTCAAAGTGAGCGAAAAATTTGTCCACTTCTTTTTCTCTAAATGGTGGAACAACTCTGATATTTCGCGTTACATCAAAATGGTCATTAGGAAGATGAACACCCGATTCACGAGCTTTTAGATCCAGTTCTCTTAAACGAATCGTCTGCGCTATTTCTGCATCTTTTATTTTACGTTCATGTTCCCATTTTTCTTTCTCTCGCGCTGCCTGTCTATCTGCGTCAAGTCGTGTTCTCTCTCGTTCCCACTCTATCTCCTTTTCTCGCAGCTCTAAACGCCGAAGCTCAAGCGCAGCTTTAGTTACTGTCGGTGTACTGGGAATATCAGTTAAAGGTGACTTAGGTGAGTCAGATTTCTGAGGACCAGGAAGTGTTTTGTCGGCCTCGACAAACACACCACGAGTGCCTAACGCCTCAATAAGTTGAGCAAGAAGTTCTGCTTTCAATGGGCTACCACGAACTTCTACTTTAGAATGCCCCGCAACTCGCAATAACTCGTCGCGCGTCATGCTAGATAATGCGTCCTGTGTTGGCGACTTAATAAACTCTTCTAAAGTGGCCATGGCGAAAAACTTTGAGGGAAACCCGAGAGAACACAATGGGAAAATTCAAAAACCGGAAAAAGTGAAGACAATACTGGGCACACTATAAACCGAAACACTGTGAAAACTATATCAACGCATTAACGCGAATAGGCCGACAAAGTGCGGCCGCAACAAGAAACGAATTGTAATGCGCAACAAAATCCAATTGGAATAGAACAAACAATTTCATATCCCGGACGAGCCCCCATTTTTATGTTACGAGTCCATGTAAAATGATAGGACAGCATAACATAAAATCACAGAGTCCGGTAGTGAAGAACAAATGTACAATTTAATGAAAGTTAAGAGTGAACGAATAACAACGAAAGCATGGCGATTATTAAGACAAAAGGATAACACAAAAGAAAACCTGGCGCTTACTGTCTTAGCGGAGGGAGCTTGCCTGGCTCCCGACCCGAGCGGACATAAACCCGGGCAAAGTATAAGGGTGAGTCTTCCGAGGAAACTAAATAACTACGCTCACTAACTAATACTAAAAACGTGCAGAAACCTAAGCTATATAATCGC
>NC_084999.1:25265142-25307642 GCF_963854185.1 Sardina pilchardus
AGCATGACATTTAAAGGCGCTCTCAGCGATGTTGGAGCAACATCACTTCTGTTGCCGTTCAAACAAAAACAGAGATCTAGGCAGCTAGCCCTCCCCCTCTCTTCCGTGCAATTGAAACTCTCCTAAACACACATCTCGTCGGTGATTGGCTGGAACAGTTTGTTATGCTTCTATGGTCCAGGCTGGACCAGGTTGTTTTTGTTGCCGTTTTTGGAGTCTAGACTGTCCACAGAGACCGCATTATTGTAGAATGTATTCAGGACACAGGTAGCTAGTGGATGGTGAGTTGATGTTTGCTGTATGTGACAAAAATGTTTTAGCTTAGAAACCATGTAATATCGCTTAGCGCACCTTAAAGCCTGTATTCGCCATCATCTGGACTTACTTCTCCATGCAACATCAGAGTCCTGCGCATTTTTCATAGACGAATGCATTTATGAATTGCACATGTTGCCAGACAGGAGATCCAAAATGACACTTCTGTTTGCCATTCAGTTCATCTGTCTCTACGGACAATAGTGTGACTGAGGAAATACAATCCCTTTATCACTCTATGACTCTCATTCATAAGCATCTAAAGACATGGAAGGAAAGAGGGGGATCCTCTCTCTTCTCACCTGTTTTTCTTAATCTCTCACTCCATCTTGTGCATCTTTTGGAGTATGCTAGGATGTGTGTGTGTGTGTGTGTGTGTGTGTGTGTGTGTGTGTGTGTGTGTGTGTGTGTGTGTGTGAGAGAGAGAGAGACAGAGAGAGAGAGAGAGTTAGAATACATATGCATGTGTATTTGCCGCTTGCTCTGCCTGATCTAGAAAATTACAATTCTTAAAAAAAAAGACTGTGCAACAGTTCCATTGTGTAGCGCTGTAGTCTTGGTGCACCCTGCGCGCTTGCCAGCTCTCAGTGAATAGGACCAGAAACTAGGGAGACACGCATTGAGAACCAGTACCAAGAGACTGTAGCGAGAGAGGAGAGGAGGGGAGGGGGGAGGGCTGGTGAGAGAGTGAAAGTCTATGAGGCGCAGTTTAGGAGGAAATGTAAGAAAGAAGCTGAGGAGTCTGTGGTGACCAGCTGCAAGAGAGGAGATAGCAGAGAGAGCCTTTTAATTCTCAATCCCCACAGAGCCTTTGAAAATTACCAATCTTCTTATCACACATGCTGGGCTGCTTATGCAAATTGTTGTGGAGTGGAACGTTTAAACGGAAAATTACTCGACAGCATTTTTTACCCCTCTCCTCTCCTCGCTCTTTCACTCACTGCTGTGCTCTCTCTCTCTCTCTCTCTCTCTCTCTCTCACACACACTCTCTCACTCTCGTTCTCTCTCTCTCTCTACATACACTCATACTTTCTCTCTCTCTCTCTCTACATACACACATACACACACACTGTCTCTCTTGCTCTCTCTCTATCTCTCTCTCTCTCACACATACACACACTCTTTCCACAGAGAAAGCCTGTTTCGAGTCCCAGATAAGGAGATGAATTGCTCCCTGCGCTTTGAAGCGAGGCAGGATTTAAAGGCTACAGCCCGGCTCTGCTCTGCTGCTGACGCCCCCCCCCCCCCCCCCCCCCCCCCCCCTCACCTCTCTCTCTCTCTCTCTCTCTCTCTCTCTCTCTCTCTCTCTCTCTCTCTCTCTCTCTCTCTCTCTCTCTCACACTCACTCACTCACTCTCATGCCTTTGTAGCAGCAAAACGGGCTGGGAGGGAAAAAAACTAAGAGCGGAAGAAAAGCATTTGAAAACAACATAGATTCTGTGCTCTCTGGCGTGCCCGAACATCCCCAGCGCCCGGGGGCCACAGGCTATGGAAATAAATATGTACAAACATATGCGGCTGCCGAGCAGCACTCCCTTCTATTTGTTCCCCATTTATTTACCGATGTTGAACTTTATTCTTCCTCATTTCTTTCACAGTTTTTTTTCTCCAGTTTATTTATTTATATATTTCCAACTAAGATAAGAGAGCCACTGGGTTGGGTGATGGGGACAGGCAGAGTGAATCAAGGCCGTTGGAACATTTTAGGGTCCAAATGTCGCACGAGGCAATCTCTAACAGTGGACAGCAGGACACAGAAATAAATGATCTCGGACAGAGAGGGGGAGAGAGTAAATACAGAAGAACGGAGTGGTGGAGAGGTGGAAGAACGGAAAAGGAGAAATGAAATGAGCGAATGTGTGTCATTGATCTTTCGGAATTCTCTCATTGTCTTCCATTGACACTTGACTCATCCACTCCTGACTTGGAATGGGATTGGGAGCGCAACTCCAAATAGGCTGGTGGTCTATAGAAATAAATCTCATTATTTTCATTATACTGTAGGCTGGTCTACTGTGCTATAGAAATAACTCTCATTATTATTATCATCCATCATAGGCTGTTCTACTGTGCTATAGAAATCAATCTCATGATTATTGTCATTATAGGCTGGTCTACTGTGTTGTAGAAATTAATGTTATTATGTTTATTATAAGCTAGTCTACTTTGCTATATAAATAAATTGTGTTATTATTATTATAGGCTGTCCTACTGTGGCTTTTAAAAAAACCCTACTATTTCAATTATTTGTAAAGATCATATGTTCTTATCGTCTTGAGTCATGTCAACTTGTCAATACCTTCACATTGTGTTAGGCTGACAGAAATAAAAATAGATTCAATTTAAACCATGATATACAATTTATACTCGTTTATGGACAATATGACATCGTATGACCTTTCCCTTTGTTATTGGTGATACTAAAAGCTTCTTCTTTCATGAGTGATTGATGTGTTTAATTGCCATATCTAATGCGTGTGTGTGTGTGTGTGTGTGTGTGTGTGTGTGTGTGTGTGTGCGTGTGTCCACAGAGGCAACTGAGGAAGAGGAAATGCTACCTGCTGTTGGCTGGAGCTCTGCTGTTAACCCTCCTCATCATCATCATCGCCATCTCAGCAAGAAAATGAGACGTAGCCGGCAAGGTAGCAATCTAAACACACACACCACACACCACACACACACACACACACACACACACACACACACACACACACACACACACACACACACACACACACACACACACACACACCATAAAAACCACACAGACACCACACACAACATACACCACATAGAAAATGCACCACATACACCACACACACCACATGCGAGCATGACCATGCTATGCTTGGTGACTGACTATCTGTCCGTGGGTGTTGGTGAAATGGTGATGCTGTGTGCTCACTGTCCATCCTGCAGAGAAAGAGTCCATTACACCCGCAAGGCTGTTTCAAGATCGCCGCCATGCCAAGAATAGCATTGCTGCTGCTGCTGCTTTTCATTAAATATCCAGAGACAATAGTCATGGTCAGTAATGGATTGGAGAGGCTGTTGTGTGCGGGGGGATAATGGGCCGTAATTTGATCTCTGCTGCTTGGTCTCTTGGTTTGGGTCGGGCCTTTTGAGCTCCCCCGACTGGCATCTCTGCCCCATTGCAGCAGACAGGCGGTGGGGAAATAGAGCAGGAGGATAATGTCTCCTCATCATGTGAAGTGTGCGGCCATCTCACAGATGGATTACACCGCCCTTCTAGTCACACACACTCACACACACACCAACCACACACACGCACACACACACACACACACTCACATGTTCACTAGCACAAGCACATACCCACATACCCACTGCCACATAATCACACTTACACACTCGCACACACACACACACACACACACACACACACACTCACATTTTCACAAGAGCAAGTACATACAGTATGCACATACATGCACATACTATCACATACTCACACACATACTCACACAAGAACACACACACACACGTAGGCATTTGGTCTGTTGATGGATGTTCCTCGTGCTGCAGCTTTAAGCCGCTCAGTCGGCATTTCAGCATGCAGTAGCATCCAACCCATAAGGCCACGGCCATAAAGCATGAAGCTGCTGCTGCTCTCCCCGCATATGTCAGAGGCCCGTTATGTCACATCCCGTCCCGTCGTCACCTGCTCTATGTGATAAGACACACACAGGGATCCCACACTGTGATAGTGCACTCTTTAGCGGATCAACACAGAGTGGTAGTCTCAGCAGCACTCCCATATATTGATCACTCTGTGCGTGTGTGTGTGTGTGTGTGTGTGTGTGTGTGTGTGTGTGTGTGTGTGTGTGTGTGAGTTTGTGTTTCCGCACCCCCTCCTCCTCCTCCTCCTCCTCCTCCTCCTCATCTGTATAAGATACCCTTCTCTTCCTCAGTGTCCATTTTTATTGAATTTATTTATCTTTGCACTTCCTTGAACCACATCCTCCTACTACTGTATACTTCTATTTCTCCCACTCGTTCTCTCTGCTCTTTCTCTTTCTTTCCCTCTGTCTTTTTTCCCTCTATCTCTCTCCTGTCTTGCATATAATTGCCGAGCGCTGGGAAATAAGTGAAAGGCGATACCATCTTTAATTAACTGGCTCCTTGCTGCTGATAGTTCAAATGAAGTGAAACAGAGAGTAGAAGAAGTTTCTCTGAACTTTGCTTCAGTGACTCTGTGATCATATCACAGGCTACTAGTGTTGGGGGCACCTGTCAGTCAAAGTGGCGTCCGTGCACTTATGTCAAGGCCTGACCCCCAGACTCTGGCCTCGGCTACCATGGTGATGGTGATCACACAGCTCTTCCACACTACAGACATGCGTTTGATTTCACTCTCCATCATTTGACCCACAATGGAGACAGTATCAGGACCGTCACATTGCTCCCTTTACTCCAATGACACTTTGTAGTTCCTGAATGCCTGCTGCCTGCCATGCATACTGTATAGAATGTGCTAGGCTGTGTCACCTCCGGCACTTGCTGTGCCGTATTGCTGCCGCTTAAACTGACGCCTAAACTTTCGCTAAAGGTACAAAGTAAAGATATGTATCTAAATAACTATTTTATAAATACATGTGGAAATATTTGCATAAGATACACATTATGTCTCATTATGTTTTTAGCATGCAAAGCCCAATCTAAGTCAACTATAAATCCAAATTTATAGCCAAATCATTCAGTATTTGTAGGTTATATAGCTAGTTTGTTTCTCACTGACCACAATCAAGTCTTATATTACCTGTGTCATCTGTTTCAACATCCCTGCCTTTGCAGAGGAAAGAATGTGCAGATAATTTTCTGTAGGCATCAGTGTTGTTTGAAATCACTATAGGCAACCACATCAATAAGAATTTGATGAACTAATTCCTGAATTGCCAAAGAGACCTGCCAGATTGGCTGTTGGTTGGCTATTGATAGGTCAGATCGGCTGCTTTACTAGAGAACAGAGGAGGTAGTGTTACAAGAACACTGTTATGTTATGTCATGTCAAGTTATTTTGCTCTAAGATGCGTGAAAACACAAAGCACAACATGTATTATCTGCACCATGTGCTGATAATACAGTACATGCGCACACCAATTGCAATGCACAGATATGCAGTGGAGAGGCAAGAGTAAGGGGATGAGTTATACTGTATCCCATTCCATTCCTGTTGATATCAATCTAATAATGATAATAATCAACTGGCCATGGGGAGCTGGTTAAAAACCATAGCTTATTTTGCTGAGTCACGTGTCCCGGTAAAAGGGGTCTAGGGATGGCCATGATCAATGTGAACAACAGCTCCAAAGGGTAGTCCATAGTGGGCTCTGTAGAGACGCAGTGTGATCCTGCTTTGATGAAAAAGGGCATCTGGCTATTGGCTCAGCTGGGGCTCCATGCATCTGTGGCTCTCCTGCCCATATGAAGGCACTGGTGTGAAGATTAACTTGGCTCACCGCGTGCTGCCTCCTTCAGAGAGATACTCATCTGTGAATCCCCACAAGCATACATGCAAAACATACACATTCACACACACACACACACACACACACACACACACACACACAGTGGCACTTGTTGCCCTTGTCTGCAGCACGTTAACACACACAGCACGTCGTCGGTTTTCTCACCCAGGTTGATACACCAGGGTCATGGATTATCGCTCTGCAGGGTTCCGTCACAAAATCATACTTGCAGATTAGGTGTGATATCAGTGAAGGAGCCTTTGGCTTGCATGTCTGATTGTGTGCATGTACAGTATGTGTTTGTGTATGCCTATGTCTATGTGTGTGTGTGTGTGTGTGTGTGTGTGTGTGTGTGTGTATGTGTGTGTTTGTGTGTGTGTGTTTGGAGGAGGAGGATAGGCGCGCAGTAGGTGGGTGGCAAGGGAGAGTGGCAGCCGGCTTAAGCAGAACTTTCTGGAAAACTTCCACGCCAGAAGTAGACTTAAGCCTCCGCGAGTCTGCCAGTCTCCGCTCAGAGAAACAGCTCCAGACGCGTGTGAGGAAAAAGCAGGAAGAGGAGGAGGGAGGGAGGGAGAGAAAACATCAGTGGTTTTAGCAGGAAAGAAGGGCTTAGCCTGAGCAAAAACACCACCCAGTGCTCTTCTGTTGATGGCTGATTGTTTTGTTTGGCCGTCCGGCAGCACGCACAGCTCTATAGGGCGAGAAGGAGAGAGAGAGAGAGAGAGACAGAGAGAGAGAGAGAGAGAGAGAGAGAGAGAGAGAGAGAGAGAGAGAGAGAGAGAGAGACAGAGAGAGAGAGAGAGAGAGAGAGAGACTTGTGTCAGAAAGTGAAGAAAAACCCAATAAATGACAGGGATGAGGGATACAGGTAGAGCATGAAAAGACAGGTTGAATACGCCAATCTCACGGGAACAAACACAGTAATAAACAGCAGATGGAAGGAGGAAGAGAGAGTGATTGACTGAAGCTCAGAGAACTATGTTGGGGGAGAGGAAGGTATATGCTGGGAGGGTATGGTGGTGAGGGGGGGGGGGTATGGTGTGTGTGGGGAGAGGAGGGGGGGCGGGGAGGGAGAGCAAGGTAAATGGTGGGGGGTGGCAGAGAGGGGGAGGAAGGTACACAGTGAGGTGGGCAAAGGTGGAGGGAGTGCTGAATGCAGACTGTCATCCATCAGTTTAATGAGAGTGACTGACAGAAAGAGCCGGAGCTCTGCTTTGCCTCTCAGATCAATACGCAGGCCGTTATGGACTACTAAATAATGCCATAACTGCCGTCTGACACTAATTTCACAGAATTATGTTAGCTGAGCCACCCCCACATCTTGTTTACATAGTCATTTTAGCAGAAGTTTTTTTTTCTAGGTGTGTGTGTGTGTGTGTGTGTGTGTGTGTGTGTGTGTGTGTGTGTGTGCCCATGCCCCCTACCAACAGTGTTCACTCTGTACTAAGTTGTTGAACAAAGAAACCTTTCAACTTTCCAAGCTGAACTTATAGAACCTACACAATGATCCACAACAAGTGTTAACCTGAAGAAGGTAGAAACTCAATGGAACCCGAACGTATCAAAGACCAACCAGAACCTGTGACAGCAGCTGAGTGTTGCCATCACAATAGGGTGACCAGATGTCCCCGATTTCAGGGGACAGTCCCTGTTTTTGGTTGCCTGTCCCCGGGAAAATATACAAAAACGACCTATGTCCCCGTTTCTTGAGGATTTTTGGGATTATGTCCCGGTTTTGGTCTCGCACATCTGGACACCGTATGTCACAAGCTAAGATCCGGGCAGAGCCGGAGTTGAATGCACAGGACTCATGGACTTCTTTAGCGAGTGAAAACCACATTGCAGTTCTACAGTATATAGATTGCATAACCTCTGGTGTTATCATCGTACAGCGAGTGTTACTGAGAGACAGACAGGCAGATGCGCTAGCACGTTTAGTGCCTGTCTCAGGCATGCACATGACTCGGCACTGTATGCACCACCAGCCACACATGGCTACACAGCAGGAACAGCACACCATACTCAGAATACCTGGAGGGCTCTCCTCAGGCCATCAGCCATCAGAGCTGCAGGAGGGCTTTATGGGAAGATGCCCTGTTCTGATGCACAATATGCATACTCGTTAAGGAGAACAGGGAAAGTACTGTTCTAATGTGCAGTATGCATACTCATTAAGGTCATGGGGAATGTGCAGTATGCATACTCATTAAGGAGAAAAGGAAGAGTGCTCTTCTGATGCATACTCATTAAAGCAACACTAAAGCACTCTGTTGCACGCACGCTATTTATTTATCCAGCCAATAACGATATTCACAGACAAGGTAGAGTACAGTATGTTGCACGTTTTTCTGAAAGTATGATTGCGACAACAAAGCAAGTCATATTTACAGTTTCTTATGTCTCATTTCATCGAACTACAGGTACGCTACCCGATCTGGTAAAGTTACATAGTGCGGTTTTAGCCGATAGAGGCCCGCAAAGCGAATGCAGAGGTGCCATTCACCCAGTTACGAGTTGATGAACCGCTGAAATTATTGTGGAAACAGTATTTTAAGGTACGAAAAAGTCTTTAGTGTTGCTTTGAAGAGCATGGCAAAAGTGCTGGTTTGATGAAGCAGTATGCTTACTCATTAAGGGTGCATGGGGAAAGTGCTGCTCTGATGAAGCTGTCCAATTTGTGTCTATATGTACCATGTTGAAAGCTTTTACATTTCTCTCACAGTAGAAGAGAGTGCCAGGACTATATACAGTATTCCCCAGGTTAGAGTGGCATTGAGATGGTTATTTTTTCACTGAGTGAATTTGATTTTCATCCATTCAATTTAGGTTTTGTCTGTGGACTGTGCAGGTATGTGTCTGTGTGTAGGAATTTAGAAAACGTTCTCCAAGGAGCTTGTTTCTTTCTCTCTCTCTCCCTCTATTTCTTTCTGTATCTCTCTCTCTCTCTCTCACTCTCTCTCTCTCTCTCTCTCTCTGTATATATATATATATATATATATGTTTTTCTCACTCTCGATTTCTCTCTCTCTCTCTCTCTCTCTATCTCTCTCTCCTCTCTTTCCCCCCGGTGCTGTGTTTACGGCTGTGTGTCTGTCTGGTTGATCTGCTCCTGTGAGAGGGCTCAATTAGATTGGGATGATGAATGCAGGGCATTAGTGTCGCTGAGGAGAGAAGTGGAATGACTGAGGGCGATAAAGGCTGATTACTCTTCGCCAGGCGGCCGCGCAGGCAGCAGGTGTCCACCATGCACAAAGACCCGCGTCAGTGGAACTCTGTGTTTTACGCACAGATACATCAGCCATGCAAAGTGGCCCAATTCCGTCAGGACCCAAGCCCGCTCCCAAAGGCTGGGCTTGATAATGATGTACAGTAGTGTCCGTATTGTAATATTTTGCCGTTATTATATAAATATGTTTATAATAGAAACAAATGATGGTTTAAAACCCATCCTTCAACTTGCTGCTTTATTTCAAACTGAAGCATGAAGCATAGAAAATGCTTAAAAGACAGAAAGAAGCAAAGAAAAATAAGTGGTTCTGAACAAGCTATCACTTTCAGTTGATGAAATTCAGGGAACACTTTTTGAAAAGGTAAAAAAAAAAAAAAAATCATAAAACCAAGGCAGTAGGAAGCAATAATTGCTGATTGAGATTTTTAGAGGAGTTTGGAAAGATTTATGTTGGTGTACGTAATTATGTTTTTATTGTGGCCATGACTTGCAATATGCTATGTCTCAAATGGAAAATTGAGGCATCACATAAAATAGAGAATATATCAAATTACTTTCACATCTCTTAATGAGGCCAGTTATCTTTGTACATACCATTGTTACGTCCCTATATGTTTATTTCTGTGCGTGTTTGCTTTGGTCTGCTTGTTTCTGTGTCTGTCTTGTGATTTCTGTTAATTCTAGACCGTCCCGTGGGCAAACTGCAGCTAATTGCCAGGGCGCCGTGATTGGGGCGTCCGCCCTTTAAAAGTGGGATCCTACGTCAGAGAAGGAGGGTTCTAGGTTCTTCGTTCTCCGTTCTCCGTCACGTTCTTTGGCTGCCACCTTGCCATGTTCCACCGCGCTGCTGCTCCGCCCTGCGTTTTTGGCTGTGCCGCCGCTCCTGCCTGTTCTCCCGAGTGAGAGTCGGGAAAAGCCGGAGGATCGGCTTGGCCTTTTTGCGGCCTATTCTTTGGACTACCTTACTTTTTTCGTTCCAGTATATTTTTCTTAGTATTATATTTTTGTCAATAAACACTTTTTAATTTAGTTGCTCCGTTTGCCGTCGACTTTTTTGTCATGTCCTATTAGCCCTAGACCGGGACGTGACAAAATGGGGGCTCTATCCGGTTTTTGTTTTTGTTCCCAGTTTTAAGTAATTGGGCCTAAACATTTTTTTCTTTCCCGGTTTAACACGTTGGCGAATAGCCTATTCAGTTTTTGTGACTTTTTGATTCCTCTTTAGTTCGGCCGTCGACATTTTTTGTATTTTCCATAATACGTGTATTTTCTTTAGGAAGCGCGCTTGCAACCGAAGAGGCTCTGGTGAGTTAGAGTTTTGATTATTTTATGATTTTGGTGGTGGGTTATTGAAGTTACTCCAGGGGGAGATCCATTGCGGATATCCAATCGGTACGCTTTGAAGACATTTGAGGTTGAGTTTAGTTTATAGGAATTAGGGGCCAGAGCTTCGCCCAGTTTGGGTTTGTGGTTAGAGCGATGCTTTTCGTTAACTTTTGAGCACTTGTAGACGGTCAGACTAAAGAGTAGTTATTTTTTGTAAGTTTTTCTCTATTTTGAGCGTTTGGTGGCAGCTTCGTAGCCAAGTGTCTTTGTTCGATTACAAAGCACGTGCGGTGTTTTTTTTTCGTGGCATTATAGGTGGCAAATGTTTGAAAACATCGTGGCTTTTTGAGTATTTTTGCTGCTCGTTTTGAGCATTCGTTTTTTCGGGGTTGGAGGGGCTTTAGATCAGCCGATTTGGTGCCATTGCAGTTTTGTTAAATTTGATTAATTTAATTCGTTAATTAATTCGTTAGTTCTAATTTGTCTGAGTATTGTTTTTACAATGTCTGTGGTGGAAGAATTTATTGAAAGTCCTTCCTATGATTTGTTGTCTCGTTGCACCAAGGAGCAATTAGAAAAAATTGCGGAGAACTTTTCGATTACGCTAACTTCTGACGACAAGAAGCGTAAAGAGTTGTTGTTCAAAGCGGTGAGTTTAGGTCTAGTAGATCAAAACATTCTGCCTGTTCAAGAGCCTGCTAAAGACCCCGTTCGAGAAAGCCCAGTTTCTCCTGTTCTTTCGTCAGCGAGCAATGTCTCTGACAGAGAACTTAAGATTAGAGAGTATTCTTTCGAAGAGCGTAAGTTGCAATTGGAAGCGGCGCGAATTCGTGCAGAGAGAGAGAATCGAGTTGTCAAGGAAAAAGAGTTGGATAAGGAAGTTTCAATTAAGAAATTAGAGGTTCAGCTTGAGTTTGATTTAAAAAAATTAGAGCACGAGGCAGTTGAGAATGAGCGACAACACCAGTACAAACTTGAACATGAACGCGAGGAGCGTAAATTTGCACTACAAAAGCTTGAGTGGGAATATGAGGTTAAGAAACTTACCATCACTCAACAAGATCCTCACACTCCCGATCAGTCTCCTGGTCATTCTCCTGTCCACTCTCCTGTCCGTACTTCTGCGCTACTGTCGGCTACTATGGGTGGTGATTCAGGCGATAGTAACACCATGCCTTTGCTCTCGGTTCCCCTGAGATCAGATGCGTCTGATGATCCAAATGTTCCAGTGCGGGCTCCCTTGAGAAATCCCGATGGTGTCTTGCCATTTGCTCCTAGTCGTCCTGTGCCATTGCCCCGAGCTCAGCCTTTCGATGTTAGTCGCAACACTAGAATGATTCCACCTTTCAACGAACGAGAAGTCGATAAATATTTTTCGCACTTCGAAAGGGTTGCTATAACTTTGAAATGGCCTCCTGCGGTCTGGACGTTGTTGTTGCAAACTGTCTTGACTGGCAAAGCACAGTCTGTGTATTCTTCCCTTACGATGCAACAAAGTTCGGATTATGAAACTGTGAAAACTGCAATATTAAATGCATATGAACTAGTCCCTGAAGCCTACCGTCAGCGATTTCGTGGCCTTCGCAAGTCCGATAGGCTCACGTTTGTGGAGTTTTCCAGAGAGAAAGAGCGTGCGTTTGACAGGTGGTGCACTTCACAACGTGCACTCACCAGAGAGCATCTTCGACAATTGATTTTGTTAGAAGAGTTCAAACGTTGCATTCCAGACCCAGTAGCGATGTATTTAAATGACCAAAAGGTAACAACATTGGAGCACGCTGCTGTCTGTGCAGACGAATTTGTTTTAACGCACAAAACGTCTTTTAAATCTTCCTCTTCTCGTGGTGACTCAGCTCAGTTTCCTAGTTCGCAGCAGAGTTGGAGAAAGTCTGATAATCCTCCGCCGAAGGTTGATTCGCAGGAATGTTTCTATTGCCACGAGTTTGGTCATCGCATTGCAGCATGTCCTGTTTTGAAAATGAAAAATTCGAAGCCCCCTCTGAAGCAAAAATATCCGAAAGGTTCCGGTTTTGTCCGTCCTTTAGTTGAGTCTGACTCTAAAATTGACCCAGTCTATGAACCGTTTGTTTCTTCTGGCAGTGTCTCGTTAACGGGACGTGAGCAAGATAACGTTACTGTTAAAATGCTAAGAGATACGGGTTCTGCGCAGAGTTTCATTCTGGCATCTACGTTGTCATTTTCTGATGAAAGTTATTGTGGCTATGACGTGCTTGTGCAGGGAATTGACATGGGGATTTTAAAGGTTCCAATTCACACTGTCTTTGTTAAAAGTGATTTGATTTCTGGCTTTGTCAAAGTAGCTGTCTGTTCTCAGTTGCCCATGGAGAATATCCATTTACTGATTGGAAACGAACTTGCCCATGAAAAGGTTATTCCGTTCCCGGAAGTCGTTTCGAATCCGTCTGAACTCACTGATGTAGACTCTAGCCTGTTTGACGTCTTTCCAGTGTGTGCAGTAACTCGTGCTCAGGCACACAAGTCAAGCTCCGATTTGTCAGATACATTCATGTCTTTCGATAATCCCATTGTGTCTCCTCTCGGGGATTCGGCACCTCGGTCGCTGTCCACGTCAGAGGGTGCTGAAGTCCCAAAATCACCTCGTTCCCTGTCCGTTTCCAGTGGTGCTGAAAATCTGTCTCTGCCTGTTGATAGAGAGCTGCTCTGTCGTGAACAGAAAAAAGATCCGTCTTTGTCTAAGTGTCGTGCTATAGCTACAGAAAAGGGTAAAATGGGGAAGAAATCAGTAGCATATTATTGGGAAGATGGTTTGCTAATGAGAAAGTGGGTTCCGTCACAGAATGAGGATTTGGGTTGGAATAGTGTGTATCAGGTGGTTGTCCCAGCTAAGTTTAGACTGCATGTGTTAACTTTGGGGCATGACCATGATCTTGCAGGTCATCTGGGTGTCAAGAAAAGTTATCATCGCATCCTGCGTTATTTCTTTTGGCCTGGCCTGAAGTCTGACGTAGTGAGACACTGTCGATCATGCCACCATTGTCAGCTAGCAGGGAAACCCAACCAGTGTATTCCACCTGCCCCACTTCATCCAATTCCAGTCATTAGTGCACCATTTGAGCGAATCATACTGGATTGTGTTGGGCCTTTGCCTAAGTCCACATCTGGACATCGGTTCCTGTTGACCATAATGTGTGCTGCTACTCGTTACCCAGAGGCTATCCCGTTGCGCTCGCTTAAGGCGAAGCCAGTTGTAAAAGCACTAATTCGTTTCTTCTCCACCTTTGGCTTGCCGAAAGTCGTTCAAACCGATCAGGGGTCCAACTTCCTGTCTCGCCTGTTCCAGCAAGTCTTACAGGAGTTGTCCATCAAGCATGTGACTTCCAGTGCTTACCATCCAGAGTCACAAGGGGCTCTGGAACGGTTCCATCAAACCCTTAAGTCTATGTTGCGCACCTACTGTCTCAACTCTGAAAAACAGTGGGACGATGGTCTACCATTGTTGTTGTTTGCTGTGCGTGAAACGACTCAAGAGTCTCTTGGTTTTAGTCCCGCTGAACTGATCTTTGGACACACTGTGCGAGGTCCGTTAAAGTTGTTGCGTGAGCAGCTGGGGTGTGAGACCGCTGCTCACAAGCACACAAACATTTTGGAGTACGTCAGTTCATTTCGTGAGCGCCTGCATCGTGCTTGTGAATGTGCTCAAAGAGCTTTGTCTTCGGCTCAGTCAAAGATGAAGACTCGTTTTGATCGTAAGACTGTGCACAGGTCGTTCGAGGCTGGCGACCAAGTCTTGCTATTTCTGCCAGTGGTTGGTTCTGCTCTACACGCTAAGTTTTCAGGGCCTTATGAAGTGAAGTCTAAACTTAGTGAGACTGATTATGTCATTTGCACACCTGAGAGAAGGCGTAAAACTCGCGTCTGTCACATTAACATGTTGAAGCAGTACGTTGCTAGAGAGTCTGAGTCTGAGGTGGTTGAGTGTCCTGTGCCTGTGGGTTTTGTGGTTCCTGTGGTCTCTTCCTATTCCCCAGAGGAGGATGGCCTAACTTTTCGTGATGTCCCTGTGTCTTCGCCTCGGCTTCAGAATTCTGAGATTTTGAAAAAGTTGCCTGCTTTTCTTGCTCATTTGTCGGATGTACGTGCTAAGGACATCCAGCTGCTGATACAGTCAGTTCCTGGTTTGTTTTCAGATATTCCATCACAGACTAATGTCCTTAGTCATGATATCAATGTAGGTGACCACCTCCCTATTAAGCAACACGCGTATCGCGTAAATCCGACAAAGCGAGCCATTATGACTTCTGAAGTGCAGTATCTTTTGGATAATGGGTTAGCTGAACCTAGCTCAAGCTCTTGGAGCTCCCCATGTATCTTGATTCCAAAACCAGATGGAACATTCCGCTTCTGTACTGACTACAGAAAAGTGAATGCAGTGACCAAGCCCGACTCATTTCCTCTGCCACGCATGGAGGACTGCGTGGATAGAGTCGGCTCAGCGCGTTTTGTCACCAAGCTTGACTTACTGAAGGGATACTGGCAGGTTCCCTTGACACCTCGTGCTGCAGAAATCTCTGCATTTGTTACACCTGACTCCTTCCTGCAGTACTCAGTTATGCCATTTGGGCTCCGTAACGCCCCAGGCAGTTTCCAACGCTTGATGTGTATAGTTTTAGCTGGTGTACAGAATTGTGAGGTGTACCTTGACGATATAGTTCTTCATTCGTCCACTTGGTCCAGTCACCTTGAGCTTATTCACACTGTGTTTCACCGTCTGCAGGATGCCTCTCTGACCTTGAATTTGGCCAAGTGTGAGTTTGGCAAAGCTACAGTTACCTACTTGGGCAAACAAGTAGGTCAAGGTCAGGTCCGTCCTGTAGAGGCCAAAATCCAGGCCATTGTTGAATTTCCCATTCCCAAGACTAAGCGTGAGGTGCGCCGGTTTTTGGGGATGGCGGGCTACTATCGTAGCTTTTGTCGCAATTTTTCTGATGTTGTGTTGCCTCTTACAAACTTACTTCGTAACACTGCTGAGTTTGTATGGTCTGTTGATTGTCAAGCTGCCTTTCAGAATGCAAAGACGTTGCTGTGTAGCTCTCCAGTGCTTGCAGCTCCTGACTTTGACTTGCCTTTCAAGCTTGAAGTTGATGCTAGCGGAACAGGAGCTGGTGGTGTTCTCCTTCAAGAGGGATCAGATGGATTTGATCACCCTATCTGTTATTTCTCTAAAAAGTTCTTAAAACATCAACTGAACTATAGTACCATCGAGAAGGAGGCACTAGCCTTGTTGTTGTCACTTCAGCAGTTTGAGGTCTACATTGGCTGTACCGCTGCACCTGTAGTGGTACATACAGATCATAACCCTTTGATTTTTCTCTCCAGAATGAAAAACACCAATCAGCGCATTATGCGTTGGTCTCTCTACTTGCAGGGCTTCAACCTGGAGATAAGGTATAAGAAGGGGTGTGATAACATTTTGGCTGACACATTGTCACGCACTTATCAGTGAATTCACATTACTTTAGATTTAATCCACATTATATGTTGATTTTTGGTGGTGGGGGTGTTACGTCCCTATATGTTTATTTCTGTGCGTGTTTGCTTTGGTCTGCTTGTTTCTGTGTCTGTCTTGTGATTTCTGTTAATTCTAGACCGTCCCGTGGGCAAACTGCAGCTAATTGCCAGGGCGCCGTGATTGGGGCGTCCGCCCTTTAAAAGTGGGATCCTACGTCAGAGAAGGAGGGTTCTAGGTTCTTCGTTCTCCGTTCTCCGTCACGTTCTTTGGCTGCCACCTTGCCATGTTCCACCGCGCTGCTGCTCCGCCCTGCGTTTTTGGCTGTGCCGCCGCTCCTGCCTGTTCTCCCGAGTGAGAGTCGGGAAAAGCCGGAGGATCGGCTTGGCCTTTTTGCGGCCTATTCTTTGGACTACCTTACTTTTTTCGTTCCAGTATATTTTTCTTAGTATTATATTTTTGTCAATAAACACTTTTTAATTTAGTTGCTCCGTTTGCCGTCGACTTTTTTGTCATGTCCTATTAGCCCTAGACCGGGACGTGACACCATAAAAATCCATGTAGCACTTGTAAAGGTTTTAAAGGTACAGTCTCTTGCATATGCATGTGTCTCTTGCATATGGTTGTTGCCACTGGGTGCATGGGCTCACACAAAATTGACAGATGGGGAATTTTGAGGAGCAATCTGATGAATTGGTTTAATTTAGATTAGAATCACGGCGATCTTCAGTAGTGCAATAGTTAGTAGTAGATCATCAACATACTCAAAATTATTCATAACCCTGGCAAATATTGATTCAATGTTATTTTTCTCTTGACCAATGATTGTTCTGACTGAAAATGACACTGCCACATGCCAAAAGGTTGTAAGACAATGTGGGAGAAACATGAACATATCAGGCAGTTTGCCGAGAGACCTACCCAAATAGGCGGCATTAGACTATTAAATCGCACAATGATCCAAAAGATACTGTCAAACAAGGCAAACAATTGTTAAAATGGAACAATATCAACGTTTTAGAGTAGACCAGCCAGAGTCCAGTCCTCAGTCTGTCAGATGGTGAGTACAAGGACAGAGTGATGGCAAAGAATCATTCCTGCCTAAAAACCATTAGGTAACAATGTTATTTTTTTTAGTAATGGGGTAATCTAATCTTAACGTTACTAGACATTAAATGTGGTGCGTTACTATGCATTGACTGAATAAAATGTGTAATCTGAACACACCCTTAATCACAGCTAGTCATGTTTCATGGTGGCCAATCAGAGCCAGTACTTTTACACACATGCCAGCACATGCACCCCACACACACACACACACACACACAACAGCTAAACAGAGATTCGATGAAGCAGCAGAGATGGCGAGTCAGGAGCAATCCGATGAAAAGTTTTCAACATTTTCAAGGTGGTGATATAAGCACTACTTCAAGTTCATTGTGGTAAAAGGCAGGAATGTGCATGTAAATGGAGTTTAATATATTCTATGTTTTGTCCAAATGATGTCTGTCTATCGTCGTTACACTCCGAGAGAACTGGAATGTTTCATTCATTTCAACTGTAATGCAGTTTTATTATAGAGTAATAGTTACTAGCTCAGTTACTTTTTGGAACAAGTAATTATAACTAATTACTTTTTTAAAAGTACCGTTCCCAACACTGGCATTGTAGACACATGGAGAGACTTGGTAGGTTTTATATAATAGACACATTTTGAGAGCTGTGATCACAAATAAAGATGTTTCCACTGATTATCTAAGAGGGGCAATAATACAAATGTTGAAGAAGATGAAAGTGCTTCTTTTTTATTCCATGTTTCTACCCTTAAGCCATGTGCCGGTGTGATTTTCAGTCAGAACAAACATTTTGGTCAATAGAAAATAAACATTAAATCAGTATGTGCTAGGGGTATGAATAATTTTGTTCCTAACTGTATATCTGCCAGCTACTCACCAAACAAACATCCACTATCCGAGTCCACACATATACGAACATATGCACACATACAGCCACATACACACACATACAGTACGGCACTACACACACATACAGCCGGACACACACATACTGCGCTACACACACCTCTGGGCCCCTTCCACAGGCACTGAGCCAAGATTCCTCTGCACAAACTGCCCCCGTCTGTGCCTGCCCTCTCTCTCTCTCTCTCTCTCTCTCTCTCTCTCTCTCTCTCTCTCTCTCTCTCTCTCTCTCTCTCTCTCTCTCTCTCTCTCTCTCTCTCTCTCCCTCGCTCTCTCTCTCTCTGCTGCCTGGGTCTTATCAGTGGCCAGACTGTGGGATGTGGATTATCTGCCCCCTCCACCAGTGGTCAAAGCCCCATTCAGATGCAGTAAAGTCCACCTGCGTGCAGACTAAAGGCCCCAGGCCTCTCACCCCCTTTGCCCCCAGCCTGCTCCAAAACACTCGCTTTCACATTTTCCTCTTACTTCTGATGTGGCCCTACACGGGGAAAACACCACCAACAAACAAACAAACAAGCAAGCAGCAGCAAAATAAATACGTTTGGACCCCAGTTTATCTTGCTGTTTTTATTTTTTTTTTAATTTTTTTAAAAAAAAGCTTTAAAACTTTTCTTTTCTGTCGTTCTCTGCCGAGCATTTGTTCTCCTCGCGAAACTTCTTTCTTCTCAGACGCAGTCGGGCAGAACAGCTGTGTGTTTCTTTTTTTTTTATCGCCTCCTGAGGCAATTATGAAGGGGGAGGGAGGGAGCGAGGGAGCGAGGGGGGGGGGGGGGGGGTGTTGCGCCTGGGCCGTGCCGCCTGTGCCCAGCGACAGCAGCGAGGGCCAGCGGCGGCCTTATCCTGCAGCAGGGCCTGCCCGAGCGAGGCGGGATGTGACAGCTTCATTTAAACACACACTCATTACCGGTGCTGCAGAGGTGTGGCCCGCCCTCCGTGCAGCCTGACAACGCCACAGTGAACGACGAGCACAGAGGATGAGAGAGAGGATAGAGAGAAGAGTAGCATAGAGAGAAATAGACAGATGAAGAGAGAGAGAGAGAGAGAGTCGGAGAGAGAAATAGATGGATGGAGAGCGAGAGAAATAGTAGGACAGAGAAATAGATGGATGGAGAGAGAGAGAGAGAGAGAGAAGAGTAGGAATGAGAAATTGACGGATGGAGAGAGAGAAAATCATAGGAGAGGGAAAGAGATGGATGGAGAGCGAGAGAGAAAAGAATAGGAGAGTGTTATGGCCTGGCTCAAAAGGCCATAACCAAACAAAAGGGAAGACAAACCAAGAGGACCAACGTTTAACTGATTTATTAAATAAAAGAAGTGAAACAATGCGTAAGTCAGTATCAGTAAATCAGTAAATGAGAATCAGTATGTCAGCGAAGGTGCGTGTTGCGATTTGTGTGCTGAGATGAAAATGCATGGATGTGACAAAGGAAACAAAAGAAACGACGGCAGCTCTCTCAAGGAATTCCGAACGACCAAAAACAGCCCAGCCCCCTCCAGGGGTGCACGGAGAACCCTTTATACACCTGAGTGTAAGCAGCCTAATGGGACCTCCGTAGCCACGCCCACGCCAGCAATTATACCTGCAGAAGGGAGACACAGAGCGGGAGAGAGCGCGCAAGCAGGAAGAGCGGATGCAGCCTGCAGCCTGCAGCCGTCACAAGAGAGAAACAGACGGATGATCAGACAGCAATAGAGGAGATTGTTGACGTTGCTGATGCTCATGCATGTGGTGTGTTATTGTGGGTTGTTGGTTCTCTGCTTATTGCATCTCTTTTTAAGACTAAGCTTATGCTGTCCTTGTCACGCAAAGTGCTGTGGAGTTACTGTACTGTGTTACACTATAGACTTGAAGTGATTCGATTCATTGATTTGGGAATTGAGGGTCAAGCAATGAAAAAAAGCATGCAGAATTATGCAAAGAGTAGGAATGCACATCTATCGCACAAAGCCTTGGAGTGCTCGTAAGACATCAGCTGGAAATGGCACAGATAACTTTATGGATGTTGGCCTTTTGCTGTGTTTTGTGTGCTAACAGCTCTCGCTGTTAGCGCACGCTGAGATGATTGAGGTTATGTAAGCATGAGTGGAGATCAAGGCAGGTCAGAGGAAAACTGGCTTGCTAAGCAGTTGGAATCATGTACATTAATTCAGCCTCGCCACAGAGGCAGAGATCATGTGCTCTGATTCAGGGGTCTAGCCGGAGGTTAGAGTGGAAGACAGAGAAGCTTAGGGTGAGATAGGTCGCATCTCTCTCTCTTTCTCTCTCTCTCTCTCCTTCTCTCTCTCTCTCTCTCTCTCTCTCTCTCTCTCTCTCTCTTTCTCTCTCTCTTTCTCTCTCTCTCCCTCTCACTCTGATGGTGATAGATGGTGCCAGACAGAGCCGTGTATAAAGAAAGATGGCGTGTCTGTGGGCCAACGCTCCTGGTTCTAAAAGCCCCGTCTGAAGAAATGACTCGAAAGCAAAACAAGTGAGAAAGAAAAAGACAAAGAGAGAGGGAGCCAGAGAGAGAGAGAGAGAGAGAGAGAGAGTAAAAGAGAGCGAACACGTAAGAGAAGGTTTGAGGTTTTGGAGTGAAAGGATTGTGTGTTGCCTTGTTTGAAGCTCAGGATTTTGTGTTGTTCTTCATCTTTAAAAGCCAAATGGGGTTCCCCGGGGTGTTGGCAGCTTGTTGTGAACATGACAACGCAAGGTGCTGATCAGACAGCAGTGGTGTATTTAAGTGATGTATTCAGTTCTCTCTCGGTCCTCCTCGGAGAGCAGTGTGGATTTGTGAGTAACGTTATAGCATGTATTCATAGTGTTTTGAATTTCTGTGTGTGATGGGTGAACAACAGACAGCGTATGAGTGCAAACCAGGATATTTGCCTGGGATTATGCACACGTGCTCCAAGAACACATTCAGCTTAATGTTACCCTTAAGTCAAGTTTTTTTTTTTTTTTTTGTGAGGGTATGGAGGTTGTGTGTGTGTGGTGGGGGGGAGATGGGGTGTCAGAATGTGTGTTTTCCCCTCTACTTCCACTTTGAATTCTTCACAGGGATGAAGCCATACTTCTGACACCTTTTTTTCCACTGATAAATATTAAAGCATTAATGCACAGGCAACATTTTATATTTAGCAGGCAAAGCTGATTTAGTTCCAGTGAAACAGTACAGACAGGCTCCTCCAGAAAGAGGCTTATTCAAATGATTCTAAAAGCCAACTTGACAACACCGCGCTGCAATCCTGTGATGATGAGGCATTGCGGGGATGAGAGTAGGAAATCGAAAAGGAAGAGGGGGGGAACACACACACACACACACACACGCACACACACACACACACACTCACGCACACATTCACACAAGCGCACACGGCAGATGACTGACTTTGGAAAGCTTTTGACAAAAGGCTCTCTCAAAGAAGACTTAGTTGTGTAGTTCAAGTGCACCAAAGTGTTGATGCCTCACTGCAACTGTTAGAAACGAACGATGTTCTGAGCGAAAAAAGCTTTTTGACTTTTTGTGCTGGAACTTGCCTTGAGTCTCAAACAGTGTTACAGAGTTAGCGCTGGCACTGTCTTCCTTAAGGCCACTACAAAACCGCACTGATGCAGCATTGATCACAGTCCCACCACTGACCACTGAGAGATGCTGCAGGTGAGGGGCCGCAGCTTTGATAAGGCCGTGTGCGCGGGCAGGACACTCGGTGGGGTGATCCCACGGACCAGTGTGGACTGAGACGAGACGAGGTGAAACCGGCTCAACTCCTCCCTCAACCGACCGAACACTGAAGTTGAGAGACCTCAACTTCAGTGTTCCATAGAGGAGTGTGTGTGTGTGTGTGTGTCTGTGTGTGTGTGTGTGTGAGTGTGTGTGTCTGTGTGCGTGTGTGTGTGCACTGTGCATGTGTGTGTGTTTGGGGTGGGGTGGGAGGATGTTCTTCAGGATGCTCCTCCTGAGACCTGAGACCTCAACTTCAGTGTCCCATAGAGGAGTGTGTGTGTGTGTGTGTGTGTGTGTGTGTGTGTGTGTGTGTGTGTGTGTGTCTGTGTGTGTGTGTCTGTGTGCATGTGTGTGTTTGGGGTGGGGTGGGAGGATGTTCCTCAGACCTAGTGCAGTTAATCCACATCTGTGAGCTCGGGTGACAATAAGCTCTCTGTCTGAAGCGCAATCCTCTTAGGTGAGGCTTTGTGGGTAAACTCGTCTCATGCAAATTCTAAACTCCATTAGGTTTGAGGAACTAGTCAGAGCCATTGAGATTAATGACAGGGGGACTACGTGATTTAATAGGGTTATTTCAGTGCTTCCGGGCGAAAATAAACAACAAACTTAATGCAAGACATTAGTCACTTTCTCTCCCTCACACTTCTTCTCTCTCTCGCTCTCTCTCTTTCTCCCTCTTTCTGTCTTATGGAAGTGGAGAAGTTTCTCTGCTTAAGAAAGAGCTGCAATGAATGTTAGTGCCCAAATGACTTGGACTGGACCAACGAGGTATCAAGGGGTCAGCAATTTTCATCTTTTCAAATGAATAGTTTTTCTCATTCGCAAATGTTTATGTTTTTTCCCCAAGCAATTATAAGACCCTGACGCGTTCAGTTTTTTTGTTCTACCATAGAGTAACTAAATTGAACTCACCTGTAAGCTCGTGCGCTAAAAGACCAGAACAACCCCACTGTGCCTTCGTATTCTCTCTCCCCTTTTGTCTGAAATGATTGTAGTAAATTAGCGGATATGGATTTGGAGACTCTATTAAAGATAAATGTTGAGGGGGGGAAAACGTGCGGTGCATTTTCTTTTTCCCTATTATGGAGCGAGAAATGAAAATCCTTTATTTATCTTTTTTTCTGGTGCCGTCAGCTTTCCCCAGAAGTTTGCTGCCAGGGATTACGGCTCCTTCAAGGGAGAGTGGCAGACTGTGTGTGTGTGTGTGTGTGTGTGTGTGTGTTGGGGAGGGGTGTGTGGGGGGGGGGGGGGAGGGGGGGGAGGTGCACAGGCGGAGGCAGAGCTTTTCCTACTACAGACTCTTGGTGAGATGTGTTAAAACACAGTGGAGGAACAATTGTAGTAATTATGAGGTGATTCTGTATGTGCTGTATGTTCTGGTACAATACGTTTACATTGATCATTCTGTATCTATGTGGTTTACACATACACAAGCATAAACACTCAAACACACACACACACACACATGCACGCATGCACACACACACACACACAGACACAAACACACACACACACACACACACACACACACACACACACACACACACACACACACACACACACAAACACACATACACACCACACACACACACAGACAGACAATGGTGGGTCCTGTTCGTGGAGAAGATGGGTGCTGCTCAGGCTGCTGTAATGTCAGTTTAAGCTCCCAGAGGGGAAATGTGTTGAATCCAGCACAGCTTTAGGTAATCTCAGCCCTTACTAGAGACTGCTGGCAGTGCACCCCAGGAGCCACATGTGTGTGTGTGTGCGTGTGTGCCTGTGTGTGTGTGTGTGCATGTGCGGGCGTGCATTTGTGTGTTTCGGTGTTGTGGTGATGAATATGCTGGTCTGTGTGTGTGTGTGTGTGTGTGTGTGTGTGTGTGTGTGTGTGTGTGTTAGTGTGTGTGTGTGTGTGTTCACGTTGTACACCAGTGACTCATCGCCATCACCATTAGATTTTGCACTGATGGAGCCACCTGTAATTATTTTTTCCCTTCAAACCAGTCATGTAAACATATTAGTCCAATTGCAGGTGCGGGAGTCAAATCAAGACCATCATTTCACTTCAAGGTAGTTTATCGTCCAATGCTGTGATCCTGATGGGTGTAGTTAAAGTGTAATTTCAATCAGTGTATCGTTTTTGTTGACGATGTCGTCAGCATGTTGCTATTTGGCAGGCAATGATGAAAAACTACTCAAATCAACCAATCAAGTAATCAGTTCATGGTTTATAGTGCAGTATCACCATATGACATAGTCTCAGTACACTCTCAATATGTAAAATCAGTTGGTAACGCTTTACTTGACGGGTGAAACGGTTGGCATAAGTTCAGCAGAACAATGTGGATGTTACAAGGTAAGAAACATGATTTAAAGTATATTTTGGGGGGGGGGGCTTTTATGCCTTTAATCAGACAAGACAGTGTGGAGTGAGGAAGCGAGTGGGAGAGGGAGTAAGGGCGGGATGATCTGGAGAGGACCACAGGGCGGGAATCGAACCCGGGTCGCCGGCGTGCAGTGCAGGTGCCTCAACCAGTCGCGCCATGACTGGGGCCAAGAAACATGATTTAAAACAAGTTTCCTGTTTCTCACTTCCCTTACCGGGATGGTAAAGTTCCAATGTTGCAAGGTTGGTTTTCGGCCTGGGGATTCTAGAGGGAGCAGGGAAAGTCACCATTTCCAGAGCAGATCATTTAATCATCCAAATGATTTCTAAACGGGTTTGCAGAGTTCCCCTTTAAAGTGTAGTGATGAATGAAAACCACATTCAGACTCATTTCTATTCCCCAGAGACCCCTACTACACTTGGTAATTCACTCATTAGCTTAGATTAGTGAAGAACTGCTACAGAACACGTTGGGGAGAAAACTGAAGAGGGAAACAAATTAATTGATTAATTAGGCCTAATTAATAGTTAACTAGTTTCTCATTGCAAAACCAGAATTATACTGGAGTTCCAAGCGGTTTTGTAAAAAAATGCAATGTAATTTTGTTACAGTGATTAATTAGATACCCTTAGTGGGTGGTTGCGTTTTTTGTTGTTGTTGTTGTTGTTGTTGTTTTTTTGTTTTTTTTTACGCCATCTTGGTTTGTAAAGAAATATTCAGATTCAGATTCAGATTCAGATTTTATTTGTCATATAATGCAGTGAAATGTTACAGTCGGCTCCATGCTAGAAAATGGGGCACAGGTAGAAATAGGTCTCTTTTTGATAATCAAGACAGGTGATGAATCCCCCAAAATACAAGATGTTATTAGGACTTAGAAGCTAGTGAATGCCTGGGGAAATTATTTCAAATTGAGAAAAGGTGCAAGTGGTATGAGTCACTGTGCCTTTATCCTTCAATATATTATTCAGAGACTTCAGCATCCTAAGAAGAAAGGATCGAGATCATCAATTGTATCGGCCATCTTGTGAAGTTCGGAAAGTTATCGCCGGTAAATCTTGGGTTGTTTCTATAATCAAATCAGAAAGCTATGCTGTTCTAGCAGCTGAGAGAGCACATTTGTCATTCTTAAAGTTCTCAGCCCAGGTAAGGCGATTAGTCTCCTGTTTAGTCATTCACAAGTTTTCTTAAAGTCTGATTGAGCCTGTTTGTGTGTCATCTGAAAATTACTGTACTGATTTTATACGGGTGCATTTCCATATTATAAGAAAGAGTCAAACATTTGAAGCATGGCACTATTTAGATTGTCTGTCATATTATCAAGGGAAACAGCATTTGCAATACAAGAATCAAGTCCAAGAATCCATTATAGATGATGCTTTGCTTTTAATGTAGCGATATGTATAGGCACCAGGGTCACAATACTTGTTTGGAATACAGAGAGACGTAGAACATGGTACAGAAGTGCAACCTATGTAACCGGTAGAAATTAGCAGTACTCCCCTTTGTAAAAAAATAGGCCTATATTGCCATGTTTCTGGGTGGCATCTTTCAAATGTTGGGCGAAAATGTAGACTAGTGACAAAGTCCATAAATTCTAGAATCAGAGCAGTCATTTACGTGCAAGTTAAAATAACCCAGTGAAATTACTTGAATTTAAAAAGAGCAATCGGCAATAATTCAGAAAACTATGAATGGATAAAGCAATAATGTGCTGCAGAGTTCGAATAACCGTGTGTGCGTGTGCGTGTGCGTGTGTGTGTGTGTGTGCGTGTGTGTGTGTGTGTGTGTGTGTGTGTGTGTGTGTGTGTGTGTCTTTGTCTGTGTCTGTGTCTGTGTGTGCATCCACATCTTTGTGTTTGTGTGTGTGTGTGTGTGTGTGTGTGTGTGTGTGTGTGTGTGTGTGTGTGTGTGTGTGTGTGCATCCACATCTTTGTGTCTGTGTGTGTACGTTTCTGAGAGGTCAACTCTTATTTCCTCTGATGCTGGCGTCGCAGTGGCAAAACAATTCCCCCTGTGGCCAGTCCACCTCTGTGCTCTGGACTCTGGCTGACCCCGCGTCTGGGTGCTGCTTGATATGTGACCTTCCACGGCGAAATCAGTCACAATGTCCAAATTTTCAAAATCAAAGTTATTACGTTTTCAGGAAGGGGCATAATCAACCTTCAAAACGATACCTATATCTAATGAATTGAACGTCATATTACTGAAATATAAACATTCAAAGGAGTTGAGTTCATCCTGTCATGCCAATAGAAAAACGGAGAAATCTGCCTTTGAAGTTAACCGTCGGCTCAACACTCACGAACGCTTTGTAAGGTCGCCGCTATTACAAGATTTACGGTACTTGTATCAACGACACAGCACGCGGATGGCTTGGTGGTTGTCGATGAGTGCATTTGCCGTAAAGCGGCAAAAAACGAGACGCCTCTAACTTCCTGCTTCCTCTAACTTTCTCACCTCAACAAACTCGCGTTTTTAGACTACAAAAGGTCAGTTTTTCGGCGAAATGTATTCACGGCCGTACAGTGTAGACCTCCCACTGTTTCAAAACACTTACAAAAAAAAATCCACGATTTTAGCACAAGTGACATAAATGGCCATTTTTCTCAGAAACGCCTGTTGCGACAAGCGACTGGTTTTGCCGTGGAACGTCACATATGTGCCAACAGTGCTTCATATCTCGTTGTGGAAAGAAAATAAACTCTTTCCGAGTCAAGCCAGTCCTCTCCAAACGGCTCTAAAGGAAGTTATCCGCTCACTTGTGTTTGGTGTTCATTTTAAAAAACGAAGCTGTGAGTGTTCTCGCAAGTGCTCCAGCCGTGGAAATGATGGCACTTTCAGTTAAACAAAGCCATGCATTTCTAAAAGAGCAAAAACCCAGGTTTGCATTGGATATCATCCTCACGGAATAGAAGTGATGTGTGTGTGTGTGTGTGTGTGTGTGTGTGTGTGTGTGTGTGTGTGTGTGTGTGTGTGTGTGTGTGTGTGTGTGTGTGTGTGTGTGTGTGTGTGTGTGTGTGTGTGTGTGTGTGTGTGTGTGTGTGTGTGTGTGTGTGTGTGCAGTGTGTGCACGTGATGAGAGATTAGTGATGAGCCGCTCCTCCTCTACTGTTTGGTGTCCACAGTCTAAACGGAGGTTAAACGCTCTGTAGTAACCCTGTCCATTTCCAAGCACACTGCAGAGCTTTGTGGTTTGGTGTGTGTGTGTGTGTGTTTGTGCGTGTGTGCGTGTGTGTGCGCGCGTGTGTGAGTGCGTGCGTGCATGCGTGCGTGTGTGCAAAGGAACATGGTAGCTGATTCTAAGAAAGCTGTTTTCCCTTCCTGTGGCTTTGCTCAGAAGCAGGTCTTTGATGTGGAGGACAGCCCCCCCACCACACACACACACACACACTCACACACACTCACAGACACACACACCATGCAAACGCAGACATACAGACACACACACACACACACACACACACACACACACACACACACACACACACTCACACACACACACACACACACACACACACACACACACACACACAGACACAAAGACAAACACACACGCACACACACACACACACACACACACACACACACACACACACACACACACACACACACACACACACACACACACACACACACACACACACACACACAGCGTGTCAGCTAATCCCTGCCAGCTCAAAAGCAGGTGTGCCTGCCTGCACTCCCGTCTTCTCCACCTCCCCTTTTTATCACTTCATTTCATCCTTATTTCCTCGTTGTAGATCTCTCTCTCTCTCTCTCTCTCTCCTTCTCCTCCAACTCTGTCTCTCGTTCCCCTCCCTCCTCTCTCCCACTGTCAGCCAAGAGGGAGCCCCTCCGCGGGGCAGGCTGCATCTGACGGAACAAGATTGTTTTGTCAGCCTGCGTCGGCATCATTTTCAGTTATGTCCCCCTGTCACACTCCATGCTTCTCCCATTGCTACTCCACTGACATGCCTTCACGTCTCTCTCCCTCTCTCTCCCTCTCCCTCTCCCTTCTCTCTCTCTTGTTCTCTCCCTCTCTCTCTCTTCTCTCTCTCTCTCTCTCTCTCTCTCTCTCTCTCTCTCTCTCTCTCTCTCTCTCTCTCTCTCTCTCTCTCTCTCTCTCTCTCACACACACACACACACACACACACACACACACACACACACACACACACACACACACACACACACACACACACACATACACACTGCATCTCATTCACTCATTCACTCTCTCGTCATCTCCATCCATCTCTCTTGGTGCTCTCATGTTCTGTTTTTCCTACTTCATCTCTCTCTCTCTGGTTCACACATGATCTGTCCTCTCCCGTACTGTATGTTTCCCCTCCTCCATCTCTCTCTGGTTTTACACAGTATGTGTTCTCTTCATGTTTCCCTCCTCTGTCTCTCTGGTTTTTACACGTGATCTATCCTCTTCATTACTGTATGTTGTACAACTCAGCTACCTCAAAGGAAACAGGAAGTGTGTATGTTACAGTACGTGTGAACTAGTCCATTGCAATGATGCTGTCTAGGAGACTAACCTTGACTAACACATAGCCATATAACATACCATTATGAGCCATATGCAACATATAGCTTATTCTATTCTCACATGGTGTCCCCTCCAAATGCAGGCCAACATATATATATATATATATATATATATATATACTGTATATGTTCGTTATAGCATCAATATAACATTACCATTTTACCATGTGTGTCCGTCGTCCGTTTCATCTGATGACGATGACACTGTTTCAGTGTAATGGGCCATTCCTGCCCTGAGTCAGAAATCTCCCTCTGTGCATCTCTGGTGTCTCTCCTGCTTAATACCCCTGCCTGCCTCCAGTCACCTGTGCCTTCTCTCTTGCCCACTCACCATCCCCTGCTCCCTCCTCCTCTGCTCCCCTGCTCCCCTGCTCCTGCCCTGGGAGCCTGTGTGCCTGGCTGCCTACTCACCCATCTCACAGCCCCCTCCTCCTCTCCTCTCCACCTAGTATCATCTCCTGTTCTCTCCTCTCCTCTCCACCTACTCCCACTCTCTTACTCAGCTCCTCCTACTCTTCTAATCACCTCCCTCCCTCTTGCACACTCCCTCCCCTCCTTTCCTCTCTCCTCTCCTCTCCTTCCCTCTCCTCTCTTCTCTCCTCTCTCTCTCTCCTTCCCTCTCCTCTCCCCTCCTCTCCTCTCTCCTCTTCTCCTCTCCTCCCCTATCCTCTCCTCTCCTCTCTCCATCAGTCTATTGTATAACTCTGAGACTCCCCTAATCAGTGCTTTCATCTGCACTCTGGGTATGCTTTAGTAGAGTCTCCCAGCGTCTCCTGTCTCCTCGGTCGCCCACTTACACCACATCAGTCCACATGGCTTTATTAACTAGCACTGAAATGATTCATTTGTGCAAAAAGCAGGTGGCAGGTACAGCAGCAAATGTTATAAGTGCAGGCTGCATCTAAAATCTGGATGAAAACATACACATGAAAATGAGTTGGAGGAGTGGAGGTGAGCTTTAATGATGTCTGAGTGTAGAAAGTCACATGTGAACCTTCTTCACAAGAGCTGTGGCCTTTCTGCATTCTGTTATCAAGCATTCATCAGCACACATAAATCGCACGTGAGCCCCCTTTCAAATTAAAAGTCCCCATTTTCTATATAAAAGTAGTAGCAGAAGTAGTCTATGTGATGACATCAAACTCCCAATAGACTTGCTTAAAATGAGTTATATAGGCTGTATTATAATATGCTATAATCAATGCATGTAATATATTTTCTGTCAATGTATTAATTTCCACAAAATTCACCTGAGGTCATCATTTAAGGGATAATTTTGCTAAATGTTCTCTCTGGGTGGGAATGCCCTAACCTGACTTTCGCCAGATCCTGAAACGCCTCTGGTGGAGCATTGTGGAACTACAAGGGTCTGGCGAGAGTCAGGCTAGGAATGCCCCTGGACTCCTTGAGCATTCCAGAGACCCCAGATCAGTTCAGTAGCAGTAGCAGTCAATAATGATTATCTTTGTTAAAAGTGACGGCCTACTTCAAATGTGATACCTTGACTGGCAAAGTATATGAGATAGAAAGGGTGTGTGAGCCTGTGTGCTTATGCAAACTGCAAAGTGGGCCTATTCGGAAGAAAGTTCAGGGGCTTTTTGTGTGTGTGTGTGTGTGTGTGTGTGTGTGTGGAGGAGCGAGGAGCCCAAGCAGTCCTGTCCAGTGTTCTGATAGTGCTGTTAAATATTTCATCCTTCCTAATGAATGGCTGAGCTGTGATTCATTAGAGACACATCCGCTCCTTTCACACTGACAAACTCCTCACTGTCCCGGCTGCTGTGTGTGTGTGTGTGTGTGTGTGTGTGTGTGTGTGTGTGTCCTCACTGCCCTCATGGATAAATGGCAAATGTACCTCAACCTCTCATTGGCCCCTACTCACACACACACACACACACACACACACACATACACACACAAACTCTCTCTCTCTCTCTCTCTCTCTCTCATTCTCTCTCTCTCTCTCTCTCTCTCTCTCTCTCTCTTCTCTCTCTCTCTCTCCATTGTCTGGGTGTTTAGTGTTTTGTTTTGCTAGTCCCCAGGTGTTTACATGCATCAGATGCTTCTCCAACAGCTCTTCCCTCTGTGTTCTCTACATGTCTTATCCTTTGTTGTTGTGTCAGGTGTTATGAAAGGCATAGATCTCCACAGAGAGAAAAAGGCCTGCGCTGTGTGTGTGTGTGTGTGTGTGTGTGTGTGTGTGTGTGTGTGTGTGTGTGTGTGTGTGTGTGTGTGTGTGTGTGTGTGTGTGTGTGTGTGTGTGTGTGTGTGTGTGTGTGTGTTGTTTGTGTGTGTGTGTGTGTTTGGTTGGAGGTCAGAGTTACTCTCTCACAGATTTCCCTTCAGGGCTAAGGAGCAAGGTGTCTGTGGTGGGAAATATACATCATACAGTAAAAAAGCTCTCAGCGTTCATCTCTCTCTCTCTCTCTCTCTCTCTCTCTCTCTCTCTCTCTCTCTCTCTCTCTCTCTCTCTCTCTCTCTCTCTCTCTCTCTCTCTCTCTCTCTCTCTCTCTCTCTCTCTCTCTCTCTCTCTCTCTCTCTCTCTCTCTCTCTCTCTCTTTCTCTCCATCCCTCTATTCTGACCCCCCAACTCTCCATGACCCTGTGGGTTTTGGTTTGGTGGAGTAATTTGCGGATGGGGAGAGTGTGCAGGAGGGCGAGGGCTTCTGAAGTCACAGTCTACTGGTCAGCTCACCACGATGTAACGCCCCCCCACATACACACACACACACACACCCCTGATGCCCAATGGCTGTTGATGCAGTGAAACTCAGGTTACCGCTACCGAGTCACACTGACCAAAACAGCCTGCCGGACTCAATCACATCTCTAAAATGGAGGCCAAATCGAGACGCTGTCACTGGAGGTGGACGATGGGACGAAGGGACAAGCGGGGGGATGGGGTGTGTGTGTGTGTGTGTGGGGGGGGGGGTCGGTCATTCCAGAACTGATGGGGAAGAGACGTGAGGCGCAGAGGATAAGAGACATTTAGGAGGGCATGATGGGAAGTGACCGCTCCACTGCGCTCCATAGTCTCTAAAGAGAGAGGTGAGCGCTCCACTGCGCCCCAAGAGAGAGGTGTTTGGGCAGGCGGGGTGGGGGGGAGTGGAGCTGGTTACTGGGCAGCAGGTGTCCAGTGACACGCTAAGCCCTTTATTTGCGCCTGTTTGATGACATGGGATGCTGGGCTTGGGTAGAGTCCCCTCTGATCCTGTTTTATTTTAGCAATTCTGTGTGTGTGTGTGTGTGTGTGTGTGTGTGTGTGTGTGTGTGTGTGTGTGTGTGTGTGTGTGTGTGTTCTATGAGGCTAAAGATGGATCGTTTTTACGGGGGCAATAAAATAGGTTCCAGAGATGTTCTCATGTGTATGCTTGGCTTCAGTGATGTTCTCACGTGACTGCAGGGTTTGTGTGATTCAAGAGGTGGTCACTTCTCTCTCTGGAACATTCCTGCTCTCTCCTGGTGGATCAGTTCAGCTCATCCAGATTAGGTCCAGGGTGCCACCTGAGAACGCCACCACAGGGAGGGCAGCTACACACACCGTCTCCTCCACATTAAGATCTTTTTTTTTATTGCTGAATCCAAAAAAGTGCAGGAAAGCACTAACAAAACTGTTAAGGGTTAGTGGCGTGCTCAGTCCTCTTTGTTCCTTTGATGCTGCTTGTTGTTGGGTGCTCTTTGGTCCAAGGTAAATAGTTTGTGCAAGAAAAAGGAGAAAAAAATAGGAGAAAAAAAAATCCTCCACGACCAAGGCACTCCAGAAGTGTCACTCCAGAAATGCCGCTACGCATGGGCATTTTTAGGCCCTTGTTGGACGTGTCTAGTTCTAAATAAAGACATTTTAAACTTCTGGAGTGCCTTGGTCGTGGAGGATTTTTTTTTCTCCTATTTTTTTCCTCCTTTTTCTTGCACAAACAAAACTGTTGAAGCTGAAGACACTTCACTCTGGACACTAGATGGATGGTCACTCTAAAGATTTTTTTTTGTAAGTTATTGTACCAGTTCATCGACACCACACATTAAGTGTGTCCAATTATTTTTTTCATGACATTATGAAGCACCCGTTAATCATCTCAACTACTGTATGACGGTGATCAAAAACACTACGCAAAATGAATTGTCTCATTTAATTGAACAGAGACAACATTCAGGGGTGCTACTGTGTCCTCAATATTGGGGGGGGGGGGTGCTCAGAACAGAGACAATAGTCCACCAGTGTGGACAATCACATGTGTTAGTGTTCAGAACAGAGACAATAGTCCACCAGTGTGGACAATCACATGTGTTAGTGTTCAGAACAGAGACACAGTCCACCAGTAGGGACAATCACATGTGTTAGTGTTCAGAACAGAGACAACAGTCCACCAGTGGGGACAATCACATGTGTTAGTGTTCAGAAGAAGAGACAACAGTCCACCAGTAGGGACAATCACATGTGTTAGTGTTCAGAACAGCGGCAATAGTCCACCAGTGTGGACAATGTATGTGTTAGTGTTCAGAAGAACAGAGACAACAGTCCATCAGTGGGGACAGAGTTCCAGCTGAACTGCAGAAGGCTGCGTTTTGTCCATAGAAGAGACTGTTCCACCCCTGCAGTACAGTGTCCACACACAGACTTGCTGCCACAAGACACCACGTAGTGTTGCGTACTTCCCAGCCAGTCCCCGCTGCAAATAAGCTGACCAGTGTCCTCCTGCCTCCATTGCCTTTTTTACTCCCACCAAAGACCAGCGCTGACCTGTGGGAGATCATTTGAGATGGAGGAGATGAGCTTTGCCCTTTACGGAACCAGTTGTCCTGTTGATTAATGCACACTCCTGTTTAAAACTTGTTCACTCTTGACCCCTGGACTTAATTAAAGTTTTAACTCTGACCAACTAGCATAAATTACTTCTCCAAATCTCGCCACAGACTTGGAATTAAAGACGTGGCGTAGCTTTGCTCTGAAGCCCATTAAAAAAAATATTCAGGGAGGTGTGTGTGTTGGTGTGTGGGTGTGTTTGGGGGGGGGGATTCTGATTCACTCAACTTCCCTTCTTGAGTCCATTATTTCCTGTGCTTTTAGAGTGCATTGATGAAGTCTGCAGATCTGTACTAACCTAGACTCTCGTATCATCTCTATACGTTCACACAGAGCAGGTTGTTTGCTCCACGCCCCTTTTTTGGGGAAACAAGCCCTCAGAACAAGCCTGAAACAAGCCAAAGTGAACGGGTGTTGTTCACGGTCACTGATCTATAACGAATAGCTTATTATTTATAGATCAGTGTTCGCGGTAGACAGACATGCCGAGAAGTTGCTGTGTGGTTGGGTGTACCAACCACAAAGCTAAGAACCCCTAACATTAGGCTACACCAAAAATAAATCAGACCAACGAAAACGGAAATCTAGGCTAACACTTGGCTAACACTAGCAGCTAGGCTATCGGCTATGACAGAAATTATCATATGTTGGAATTATCTAACGAACATACGTTACATCCAAGCCTGTCAGTCAACTACACAACATTACAATTAAAATAAGAGGCCAAAAATACAGGAAAACAATTTAGTTATTTAACTGGAGATTCAATGAGATAAGAGTATGTCCGGGTATGACACTGGCCACTGCTACTGCTAGCAGGCTACTCGGGAGACCGAAGGGACATGTTTTTACTTTGATTGAATTAAGCTTTTGAACGTATTTTTCACGGTCAACGACCGGCAAAGTGGTAATATATTGAGTGGTCCTATTGATTCGTTGTGTTTTCTGTTATCATTTACTCCTACGTTTTCAGTACGAATTACGTTTATTGAGCCTAATTTGCATTGGAGTTAATGGGAGACGTAGTTTGTTTCCCCCAAAAAGGGGCGGGAAAGTTCGTCGCGAGTCAAGTTCCCGGATGTGCCGGTCTAACGTATACCACTGCTTGGTCAAATTTCCTATTGTGATGCGCTATTTGGAATGTGCATTATATTTCTATATACCGCACGGCTATGAAGTAGTTCCCTACTTTTGGGCTTATTACACTTGAATATTAATTTGCCAATGTCAATGTAACGGTAAAAACAACAACGTTGTATCTAAGACAGCGGCAATATAAACGAAAGTGATAGTAGCAGTGGTATAAGCGGGATAATCAACTCCGCGCCGTGCGTTTATAGGAAAATAATGCACTTATCGAAGTGTAAAGTCCCCTCCGCCTGCGGCGTCGGGTCCTTATTACCACTTCGAACGTGCATTATTTTCCTATAAACGCACGGCGCGTCGTTGATTATCCCTTACATAATGTACAGACCGTCTGGCCACTTTCCATTGTCAAGCATGAAATGCCTTGAAAGAGAAATGGGCCTGGACACAAATGACACTTGGAGCTGAATGAGAGTGCTTTGAGTGGGGATCTTGGACTAGCTTTTATACTGTATGCATGAATGTATGGAGTTCATGGACTATTTGTGTCTACAGTGTGTTGAGTGTGTACTCCTGAACACCACACTCAAGTGATGGGCTCAATCAGAATGAATGAAGGGCACATTTCTGTACTGTTCACAGTGTGTGTGTGTGTGTGTGTGTGTGTGTGTGTGTGTGTGTGTATTCAGAGTGGTGCTACTGTATTTTCTCTGCAGATGCCTCTCCTCTCTCACAGTGGCCTGCTCGTTGTGTATTTCAGAATCGTACTCAGCTGAAACAAGATGGTTGCCTGTCCCTCGCCCTCTGATGATGAACAGCGGCTTCTTCTTCTTCTGACCGAGGGAACTGCTTCTGACCGCTGAGTTCTTCTGAATGTGTGTGTCCTCATGACCCCGCATCCTTTTAAACAAAACAAACAAAAAAATACTTCTGGACTGTCCAGTTTTTCTGTGTGACCTTGTGACCTTTGGCCATCTGCTATCCATATCAGCCGCCAGTGCCCAACTGGTACCAGCTTTAAAATCTCCGACATGTTAGCTCGATGGTGTTTTGAGTCCCCAACGTCGTTTTCCAGGCAGCACTACCTCTGACCTACCCCTGACCCTAACCTTAACCCATGCCTAACCCTAGGGCCCTCCAGGCAGTGCTGCCTTGAAGACAACGTAAGGGGCTCAAAACACCAAGAAACGACATGTTATGGGGCTTTTCCATTGTATGGTTTCAGCTCGACTCGACCTGACTCTACACGGTGTTTGTTTTCCACTGCAACAGAGCTAGCCGATTGCCATAGCAATGCTAAAGAAAACAACTGTAATGTCATTAGCGTCACCTTTTGGTACCGGCTCAGCTCGCCTGGAACCTCAATGGAGGTGATACCAAAAATAGTACCATTGCTAATGGGAAACCCCCCAAAAAAGTTGAGTCGAATCGAGGTGAGCTGAGCTAATACCATGCAGTGGGAAAGCCAAATCAGTTTTCAAGCCATTTCATTCAACATGAAACCTGTGTTATCACTCCACTCTGCCGACTATGACTTTAGTCCAGGCAGTCTAGCTTTCCATTGAACATATTCCGAGTGCTGAAACGTATTCAGCTTGCTCTGTGTGTATTTACTTCTTGTCCTTGCTGACCTATTCAAGGCAGGAAACGTACAGTGTAAATCTGATAAAGTAGATCGCAGAGAGAGGGTCACATATATCAGGCGAAATCTATTTCTGTTTAAGGACACTATTAAGGTTATTCAATCATCTCCTGTATGACATGAACATAACTTTAGCTTCCGGCAGTTCAGCAGCGTAGTGGACATACCTTTTCTTCTGCTTCTGTAGTTCTTTTGTTTGTTACTCATACAGTAGATTGTTTGGAATCCATGCCACTGAACTACAGTCAATTATAATGTGTTCTGGCTATGTGTAATATGACATACTAGGGCTGAGATGGTGGACAATCTGCTGTATACATACTGTATATTTATTAAGCTGTAAAATATATATATCAAAACTGTTTATTTATTCATTGTATGTTTTCATTTTATCTGGTTATTTGTGAAATATTTATAGACATTGTGCTCTGCTACCAAAACAAATAGTTGTACAAGAAATTGTTTTCCTTTGCATTATTTAAAAAGTGAGTTGATGTAATGTGTTTTTGTCATTTGCTGTCTTGTTTATTTTTTGTATTATAAGATTGTGAATCAAAACTGTTATTGGGTATCATGGGCTGTGATAGCTCAAAAAAAGGTGTTTTCCTCTTATTCACCTGTAAAGCTGTCTTTGTCTTCAACATCCAAAAAGACCAGAAACATTTGATTTAAGATGATGTGAGCATTTATTTGTGTTTCAGTAAAGACCATACTGTACAAGCAACAAACCTCAACCTGCTTTGCTTACTGACTTTTTTTATTGCAGTATATTGAACTGTAGCTTATTTAGTGCAGTGTAGGCTACACAACATAGTGCGGTGAGGACAGTAGAAATACAGTTAAAGCTCCCCTGTGTAGTTGTTTGGGTCGATTCTTAGCAAACACACGTTTTCTTCCAAAAATGTGTGCTCATTCATCAGTAATTACGCCCATCAACAAATCAAAGTATTCTCGTAAGCGTAGAATCTGCCATTCAGAATACATATGCGTGATACGGCTCTATGGTGATATGCCATATTCGGGCCTCCATCTTTAGAATATGGTAGCCAAGGAGGCACATACAGTACCTGCAATTCTAGCTCTGCTTTTACCGAGTTGTGCTTGCGTCTGCAGGAATCCTCTTGAATCACCTGATGATCTCTGACTCTTCGTATGGAGATAGAAGACCATTTTAACGTTATCTTGAACTAGCCCTACATCTTGTACAGTAATGTTGGATGACGTTAGCACTGATATCGGAACTTTCACATACTCAAAGGTTGTGACACAGCCAAAACGAAAACGAAACCAACTGCACCAGCACTAAACCGGATATTTCTGGAGGTAAAAGCCCCGGTATGAACCAAACCAAATTTTGTTCAAATCTACACACCTGTGGCCACTGAAAAATATAAGGTTAATTTATCAAATGTTATTTTGAGGTATGAAAAACATTGTTGTTTTAGAATTTTCGAAGGGGTGATAGTTGGTGTCGTTAAGCTAAGATAAGTTGCTTGCTGAATGTAAGCCAAAATATCAAATCCACAACGACATTATTAATCTTGCATGAAGTATATGAGCTATAATTTCACAGACTACATACATGTACGTTTACTTTTCTAAAAGAACCTCATTACGAGAATAAATACTTGATAAGGTCATGTATTCATGATGTCTTGTGTCGGCAAACATTTCTGAAGCATCTTCTGTAGCTTTCCAGTCAGAAGCAGAGCAGTTGCCATACCATACTTTGACACAGTTGGTGAGGATGCTCTCAATGGTGCAGCAGTAGAAGTTCACCATGTGCACACACACAGACACACACACGCAAACACATGCACACATCTGAGTGTTACAAATCTGATGATAATACCGGTTGACTTTTCAGAGGCTTCAGATCTCAGAAGTTCACTTAAGTTTAGTGTGTGTGTTTACTTTATCAGAACATTTTACAACTGTAAGGAAAGGGTCCACTTGAAGCACATAAAAAAGCTTACATGCAAATAGACACACTGTAAAATATTGTTGAAGGCTTACTGTTAGTATTGTTGGGCAAGTCTGAATATTTTCTCATCAGATATACTCTGGTTTGTGTTGCCCCCCTGTGTTTGTGTGTGTGTGTGTGTGTGTGTGTGTGTGTGTGTGTGTGTGTGTGTGTGTGTGTGTGTGAGAGAGAGAGAGAGAGAGAGAGAGAGAGAGAGATGGTACTCATCACCTCCTATGCAATTACTGCCTTAATTAATGTAATTAGTTGTGTGAGCTCCTCACTGGAAGAAATGTCAGTGTGCAGAACCAGGTCCAAAAACATGGAAATGATTCAAATGAACAGGCATACCTGACCATTAGGTGCACCGGCGTCTTCATGAATCAGTGTTTAAAGGTCACCCGATATGAGGTAATTTCACAGACCTCCTGTTTGAAACTTTCGAGGAAGTAATTTCCCTTCTCTTCTCCTCCGCACCTGTTAATCCGTGGCTCAGACTATGAGTCGACACATCAAGCTTTAATCCCCCCCCCGAATGAGCTCACAGCAGCGGCTTCAGGCTTCACACACACAAAAGGTGCTGAGTGTGTCCTGCCTAATCCATCTTTATATCTGTATAAAACATTGGCTAAGTGGCAAGGCTAAGGCGTCATTAGCTTCGGCAGGCTGTAGCGGTTTGCCGTTGTGTTGCGCGTGCATAAATCAGAGCTTTTATTGCCCCGGTAGGCCTCATGAATCACGCCCTGACTCCATCGGCACAAATTAAGGGGCTTCTAATGGCCCGTGCTGCCCAAACATATTGCGGTGTTTGTGAGTGCAATGGCTGCCCTCTGAATACTGATGACAGGCTTCCCCCCTTTATTCGAAGAGTGAGGAGTTTAGGGAGATGGAGGGCTCAGGAAAGAGCAGCAACCTCCAGTCCGACTCCTTTGCTGTTGATATAGGCACAGGCAAAGGCAGACTACACTACATGTAATGTAAGGTCCTCCTTGTCAGTAGTGCTGCAATGAGTCTTTCATTTAATGTCCTTTACTTTTTCAGTGTGGCATAAAAAGCGTGCAATGTGGAAAATGAATGCAGTCAACCAGATGTTATATGTTCTAGAGATATTTATATACAGCTGTATCTGGGGAGTTCACCGCAGCATATGTCTGTTGCTATGGCAAAAGAATGTGACCAACTCTTGCCATGTTATTTCAAATTGACTTCTGGCGCATCCAAAGATGATATTATCATTCAAAGTGAGTTTTGACAATTTGTGTGCTTTTGACAGAAAGGAAATTGAATCCCATGCTCTAAAACGGTCCTATTTTCAAGGGCTGTGTCCAGTGCTTTAGACAGGGCCAAGGCAACCCTTCACCATCAAAAGAGACCAATCAAAGACTATGCTATCAAAGACACGGCTAATAGCCAGACATGCTTCCTTAATCTGCGCCGCTCCACATTTATCATGTCCGTTGTGCAGGTCTCTCCAGTTCTTTTGATCTATTCTGATCTATTCTGCCACAAGTCTATGTAAAAAAAAAAGAAGACCTAAAACATCAAAGGCAGGGGGCAAGGTACGATAGAGGGGTTTGTTTAAAAGTACACATGCCTCATTTTAGGCAAATCAATATCAACTGTGGGAGGATGGAATCTTTGATCATCTACGAGTAATTCCAAGTCTAACAACACCCAGGTGAAATGTCAAAGGAAGTGAAGACAGGCTGGCAGTGATCTAACAGTGAACACTAACAGCCTCACTCTGGTAGACTAACACCCACATGTTGCGAAAATAAAGTTAGATTGTGATATAATTCAAGGACAGAGTATACATAATTCACAGCCATGGATTTCAAGTAATCCATGCAAAGTCCGCATCTCATAAATTGACCACAACCATGGGTATTTCAATAGAGAGGCTTTGGATCCAGCCAACAATGTCCATAGCTGTGGTTTATTCATAATGGAGCACGGCCTCTCTTCCGTATTTCTTGCTTAACTAAACTACAGTTAGCGGTCACATAAAAATATAACAATACCGTTAATAATAATAATAATAATAATAATAATATAATTGGCTGAGCAGCATTCATTTGTGATATTCATAGCTCATTTCCTAGCCAATCTCTACTACAGTGTCTATGTCCCATTCAGAAATCCTTTACAGTAACACATGGGCAGGAATTTATGATTATTATTACTCATGCTTTTAAAACAATCACATGCTACATTGTTTATATAAAATATCAGCATGTTGTATTGTATTGTAGTGCATAAAAGCTGCATACAGTTTAAGGTCAAATTAATCAATATTCCTTTACAAAGAATAATGTTACATTTTGTTAGAGTTTACATTTGGCATAGTCATGTTATATAGGCCTGTAATGATTGAAGATTAAACTGAATTGAAAGGAAACAATCCAGAAAGGGCTATCCAGGTAAACAGAACCCAGGTCATTATAAAACAGGCCAGGCACAGTGAGCCACAGGATCATCCATACAATCTGGAGGACCATCTCTAAAACCCCGGGTCAAAGAACAAGGCAAGGAACATGAACAAGCAGACGATCTAGAGTAAACTAAGGAACCATCTCCAAAACGGTGGAACTGCTGAAGGCGTGTTTGGCATGGCAGACAAGGTTGATGGTACAGAGCCCTACAGGCACTGACACTACCATTAAGCAATGAGTGAGAGTGGGGTTGGTAAGGATATACCAGGGGGTCAAGATTTGACTGATTAGCTTTGCCGATTAGCAAGGCACTTCCTCGTCGCCATTTTCCAGAAATACATCATGTCCGGTGCCATTTCTCCCGATTTCTCCTCATGCTGATTGGTGACTGTTCCACTCTCAGCTCATGCACGAGCTTAGTGTGGGCACGAGCTCTCCTTCTGTACCTTATGTCAATCAGTAACCTGGCAGTTAATTGGCTAAGTAAAACGGCACCGGCAACAACCCCCTTGTAACGCCATGTTGAAGCCTGAAAAAATCTTTCAATTTTGACACTTTTCACTAACCTAGCATTCCCATTGAAATGAATGAGGCGGGACTTGTTCACTTTCTCCAGTTCTTATAATACCTCCATGATTGGCCAATCTGTCACATGGAGGAGGTCAAAGGTCAAATGAGCAATGAATCCACATAAAGTATTAGCCACGGCATGATATAGTACAGTATATAGTTTTGTTCCTTTTACCTTGCATAAAACACTGTCCTACGATTTGTACACAATCCGGCTAATACACAGGAAATCACTGTACACAATGTGGCTAATACACAGGAAATTACTATATAGATATTCTAGGCTTTGTCGCTGCTCAGCCCACAAATGCTACTTCCACAGCAGGTCCAGTCCGGCGAGGGAGAGGGCGGGAAGTCCACTCCTTAGCACCGACTGCGGCTGGCATTGATTGAGCATGAGACCTCTCTACAAACGGGCCACGCTTGCATTTACTGTGCGCCTCTGCCAAACCCACTACCCCCCCCCCCCCCCCCCCAGCATCGCCCCAGGAGCTGTAGGGGATGTCTCTTATCGCTGACATATGGATAAATGTCTCCCAAACGCTTCATAACTCCTCCGCCAGCCCGACTCTCCCGTGCCCGCCTACCGCTTCTTAAAGAGCATCCAAATGTCAGGTATCCAGATCCATAAGCCCTGATGTATGGGCAACTTCATAGGCTGTGCTACGCGGCCGCTGGTGATCAGGGAGAGCTGGTTTGGGCCCTATCTTTTGTATGTGTTTGCAGTAAATAAACTCTGTTCAAGCAACAGACAGTAGGGATCACCAGAGGTGTGTGTGTTTATGTTTCTTTGTGCTGTATTTTGTGTTTTGTTTTTTGTTTTTTTTTCGTGGAGGGGGTGGCGGCGGGGTGCGGTTGTTTATTACTCGGATTTTCCGATGTTCTATTTGGTTGGATTACATTATAGTCATTCATCACAGGGAGGTCTTTAAGAGTACCACTGAAAGGTCTTGGCTGGGAGTTTTCTCTGGAGGGGGGAACCGTGTCCTATTTCTCACCCTGGTTTGGGGCATTTGATGTGCTGCATCTGAGTAGGGATTGCTCTTACAAATACCCCCACAGCCAAAGGGCCACTGATATTTCAAGCTCTGAATGTCACAGGGATGCAGTTAGGAGGGATATAGAGACATCACACTACCAAACCAAATGCACTAAACCCTATTTTTTCTTGTGTCATTTTTAAAGGCACATATCAGGATGATGCACGCATGCTTGCAGACAAATCCTTGTTGTCATTCTTGTTGTCATTCCCTTTGTTTTTTTACATGTTTGGCTGTTCCATCACTTATTTCTAATAATTTGCACACACTTTTATCATCAGCTTCCACAATCCTGCCAGCAACAATCTTTTGGACGACATTAAACATTTACCATTTTCACAATATTGCCCATTATCTGCCAGACAATAGCCATGCTTGGTAAGACAGAATGAACAAATGGAAAAGCTACCACAGGGACATATCAAAGTAATTGTCGACAAAAACAAGAATAATTGCACTATGTCTCACATAAAAGAGTCCTCACAGAGGAA
>NC_084999.1:25315142-25340451 GCF_963854185.1 Sardina pilchardus
TATAATTGTACAAAACATGTGCTGAACATTATTCCTCAGATGTTAAAGCAGGTACCATCTGAGGAATAATGTTCAGTACAATTTTTTTTACAGTTATAATATTACATTTTATATGATCATGTTTTATATTATTATATTATTATTAGCTAATAATGACATTATATGTATGTTGCAGTAAGTGATCACATCTACTCAGTGGGAGTCAGCAAGTTCAGCTTGTGATGGAATGGTGGTTTCAGATGGGCAAGCCTACAGTACATGCACTTCACGCTCGTTTCTTGTTATTACTGTACTTCAATGATATTATTTTCGGAAGTGGCTAGATCCAGTGTTCAATAAATGTAATGCGTGTTGTCAATAGAGACGCTAAAACAAAAACCCACATATCATCCTGCTTCCGTTCTCCTCCACCACACACACACACACACACACACACACACACACACACACACACACACACACACACATGCATGTGCACACACAGACACACACACACACACACACACACACACACACACACATGTGCATACACACACACACACACACACACACACACACACACACACACACACACACAAATAAAACACATTATCTATTTATAACAGCAGACAGAAAATGAATTCTCTGGCGCAGAGCAGTCATTTAGCCTAAGATGAATTAGTCCTTAATTAAACAGCATTATTAATTAATGTAGTGTTTGAATAAGCAGTTGTTTGATAATGTGAGTAGAAGTAATCATATTAAGCAGTCACAGAAGCTTGTGGAGCATCGGCGGCATACTGATAAGATCTCCGTGGCGAGCTCTCCATGGGTCTGTCTCTGACAACACCCATTCCAGCAGGGCCCTCTGATTACTGTGTGGAAGAATCCAATCACACATGTCTGCCGAGAAAATTAAGCAACACTTTGGAGCCATCAGTGCGACTACTTGGACTAAAATGGAGAACACGGTGATGAACAAGAGATGGTGAAGCCCCTGCGGACCCCCATTCGCCACCTCACACTAAGTGAACCCCAATTCCAATGCGTTCTGCATTCACCCTCTCACACTATATTCATTGAAGTGAACCCCAATTCCAATGCAGTTGTACTTTCAAACCATAAATAATAAACGTTGCGGCAATAAGAATTTTTTTAGTTTAAGGACGTCTGAATCAATATTCTCAAGGGAAGGGAACCTTAAGGGAACGTTAGGGGAACATTAGGAGAACATTAGGAGAACATTGAGGGAACCAACAGCTAACATTTAGAGAACGTATAACAAAAACGTTCCACTGCAACCAAATGACAACCAAAACCTAACCAGAAGTAATGTACAGGGAACGTTACTGGAACCAAAGGCTTATACGTAACTAGAATGTTCTGGGAACCAAAAATGGCTAGTAGGGATTCTGAGCCGAATCCAGATGACCTCATCGGTGGGCGGGGATATGGTGATCCGCTGCACTGAATGGGCATTTGAAGTACAACAGATCACGTGTGTCAGTCAGTGGACACACACACAGATGGACCTGATTACAGTCTCCACCTCTTCTCTGCTACTGTGGGGCGATAGTAGCAATATTTAGAAGTGACAATAGATAAGCATTTGCAAATGTGAAAATGAGTCCTACGTAAGTGGAAACTGGTCAATTTGCAGACTCAGTTGTTCTGTATTTACAGTACTTCTTGGTGGACGTACAGTAGCACGTGTCCATGTGACTTACTTTATGTTAATAATCAGTCGATGCTAAAGACGATGCTAAGAGTGCAGCAAAATGAAAGAATGTGTGTGTGTGACTGTGTTTTCTGTAAGAGCGAACAAAAACATATACAGACCTTTACACCCCAAGACTCAGACTCGCCTCCTGTTATCTCTGCATCTGACAGTAAACCCTACTCCACAGCAAGTCAGTGGCCCTGCTGAAAATAGATATGACAATGTCACTCTGCTGGGACTCTCTCTCTCTCTTTCTCTATTTCCCCCCCCCCTCTCTCTCTCTCTCTCTCTCTCACACACACACACACACACACACACACACACACACACACACACACAGTCCACAGTCACACACTCACAAACTCTCTCTCACACACACACACACACACACACACACACACACACATACACACACACACAAACACACTCAGCAAGCCACCGTCAGAAGCTGGAGAAAATAAAAACAACAGAGCGGAGTGCGGTGCGGGCCGATTCATTACGCTGCAGGTAATTCAGTTATAAACAACGGCAGGCAGGCTCTGGGCATCCGCACAATGAATGAGCTCCTGGTGCATAATTAATGCCCAACATAAATCACTTGCCAGCGTTCATTATGGCGCAAATCAGAGAAGGAGGCATCCTCACCGCCACTACCACAGTTGCACCCACATTTTCTCCTCCCAGATGGTATCTCACACTTTTAAATGATTGTGTAATGGTGTGTGTTTGTGTGCGTGTGTGTGTGTGTGCATCTGTGTGTGCGTGCGTGTGCATGTGTGTGCGCGTGTGCGTATGTGTGAGCGTATGTATGTGAGTGTGTGTGTGTGTGTGTGTGTGTGTGTGTGTATGTGTGTGTGTGTGTGTGTGTGTGTGTGTGTGTGTGCGTACGTGCATGGTTGTGTCTATTTTTGCGTGGCTTTGTGTGTGGGAGACCCATGTGTCTGAATGCCCTGTTGTTCTTGTTCTTGTGTTCGTCTACATAATACCTAGACGTGTGTGTGTGTGTGTGTGTAGAGGGGGCGAGTGGGAGGAATGTGTGAATGTGCTTTTGAATGTGAATGTGCTTTTGTGGGTGATTGTGCTTTTATAAATGCACCCGTCTCACCAAGTCCCACCACTGATTTGATCAGCGCTACGAAGCAAAGCTCGCCTCTTGTACCTTCGAGAGCACTGATGTGGTCAATTTAGCCCTCAGCCACTCGGAAAATCTCCATTCAGAGATGGTGAACACGGGGGTGGGGGTGGGAGTGCACGGGGGTGGAGACGGGTGGAGGGGGGTAGTGTGCACCACAGGGGTGTAGAAGCCACAGCAGCAGCAGCAGTGGGAGCGGCCACTTCAAAGCTCCTCGCTGAGGTTTACTTCAGGTCAGGCAGGGCTTGACCATTCAGCTAACAGAACACAGCTCTCCGAGTCCCATAATTGGCCGTGTCACCTCAGGGTGTCTGTTTGGGGTTTTATATGGATATCACCTGTCACACATCGATGGCGGGAATTCCTCATCTGCTCTTAATTAGCCGCGCTAATTCATGCATGTGGTAATTAGCGGCTCATGAGTGTGTGTGTGTGTGTTCATTACTGCCTGCCCCTATTGCTCCTGGTTAATTAATACTGGTGAGGAGAGTTCGCCGCAAAACGCATGTGCCCCTGCCAAAGCCATGATGAATTGGTGGGCAACTTGAGAGGATTGTTTTAGTCTGACGACTGACTTGTGACATGCTGGCATAGGCGAAAACAACATGTGTGCGTGTGTGTATATCCATGTCTGTGTGCCTGTGTGTGTATGAGTGTGTGTATTGTGCTTGAGTGTATGCCATTTCAGAGGTTATCAGGGTGCGTGTTGTTGTCTTGTGTGTGCTTCTTAATTATGGTCTATTCCACAGTTAAATAGCCCTTAAATGAAGTCATTGATCACATGTGTTTCCCATACTCCGAGGCTGCTTCATTTTAGCAAATCATTTTCATTTCAAATAAGCAGTCTTGACTCTTTCTTTTTCTTTTCAGCATGGCCTAATTATGCTGTAATGTTCCCGCTGTTGGCAAAATGAAGCCCAGTGTCATTAAAATTGCCCATTACTCAGCCACTCATAATTACCGGGAAAATAATGGTGCTGTTTTAAATGTGGACGTAACAGATGAACAATGAAGGCCCTAATCAGCCTTCCTGGAGAGAATGTTGTTTAGTCCATTTGGATTGTCCCTCTCACTTGTGTAATGAAGGCAGCAGCACAAGTGGACAGCTGAGGACCGCAATTCAGTCCAGAACGCAGAGGACACATCACGGAGGAGAAGTTGACCTGTACCACAGAAAACCTGCGCTGTGCTACGCTATGCTGTTCATGGGTTTCGTCAGGTCCCTTTCCACAGGTGTATTACTCAAGCACCATGCAGTCTGCACTGATAATCAAGGTGCTTGATTTCATACACCTGTGGAGAGGGACCTGATGAAAGCCATGAATACTGAGCTGTGTTATTCCTGGTTATTACTTTAGATAGCTTTTCTAAACCAAACTTGTACATAATTGTTGCTTTGCCAAACTTCAACTTATTCCAGTGTACAGTAATCGGTGTGCACCATGCACTGATAATCAAGGTGCTTGATTTGATACACCTGTGGAAAGGGACCTGATGCAACCCAAGAATACCTCCTGTATATGACCTTGATGTCCTTTATAAGACAATTATAGTATGTGTTGTCCGTACTGTATGTGTGCAGGTTATGTGTATCCGTTTTTTGGGCTGCATTATTGATTACTATATGACGTTTTAGTCTTGTGCTTTTTGTGCTATTAATAAATGTGATGTTGGTGTGGTGTTTCCCTGTCCTGGACTCAGGCTGATGAATAGCCCTGAGGCGAACGCGGCTTCCTCGTCATTAATCACATGCTCTGTCGCAGATCCCCCCCCCCCCACCCCCGGTCCAAATGAATGCTTATGGAGAGTTTCATGAAATACAGCCAGGGAGTCCGGGGGGAGTGATTGAATACGGTCCTCAATACTCCGCCCAACTGATGCACATAGCCATCACTTCATGAGTAGCTGTGTTAGTATTGAGTGTTATGACAAGCAATCAGGTTGCTATTGAATAGCTACATAAAGTTATGACCGATCCATGAACCTATGGTTATTTGACTTGACAAATCATCCATCAGCAATCGATACATACAAAATAGCTCGCAATGTGGATATATACAAAGGCGACATGTGCGTAAATGATGTGAGCAAATGATTGTGTCTTGTCACCATATATAAAGGCAATAGAGACATCACAATGATTGAAAGAGCGGTGTAGCGGACTGGGCGTGGGGTAGTTTGCAGTCTGGTTGAGACCAGAGCATCCAAGCACAACGTGAGCAGCGAAGCAGGTGCGCTCCACTTGACAGAAATAAATACTCCTTTGGGGACAAGGAGGAAAAAGCCTCTCTTTACCCCATGGGGCAGTAGACTGCCTCTCTTCACCCCACGGGGCAGTAAATTGCGCCTCTCTTCACACCATGGGGTAGTACATGCCTCTTTTCACCCCATGGGACAGTAGACTGTGCCTTCCTTCACCCCACGGGGCAGTACACTGCATCTCTTCACCCCACAGGGCTGTGACTATGCCTCTCTTCATGTCATGGGGCAGTAGAGTGTGCCTCTTATCACCCCACGGGGCAGTAAACTGTGCCTCTCTTCACCCCACGGGGCAGTAGACTGCGCCTCTCTTCATGTCATGGGGCAGTAAACTGTGCCTCTCTTTACAGTATGTCATGGGGCAGTAGAGTGTGCCTCTTATCACCCCACGGGGCAGTAAACTGTGTGCGTAGCCCTCTTGTGCTCCCAGTCCCCCAGGTCTTAATGTGTTTTCTTCTTGTGTACCTCGAAACAGAACGCTTGAAGCCAAACAAGTCTCGCTGCACGTTGGTTTAAAAAAGCTTCTCAGAAAGCTTTTCAAAATCATTATATGACAGATTTGAGTAAGTACTGCAGTAAACACACACTGTGTGTGATGGCACCTGAAGACTGGGCTGCATGGCCTTCAGAAAGTGGGCCATAGCCTATTCTTTCCTTTCTCTTGTTCTGAAAGCTGCATTCAGCCTGTCTTAGATAATAGGAAAGGACAGTGCATTGGCCATCTACTCCCCATATCAAATTCGTCATTGCTTTTGTCTCTGTTGGTAGAGATGAGAATATGTTTGCCTGAAGGAGGAATGAGGAGTCTGATACATTCTGAAATCAACATGCAAACAAAGCAGGAAAAAAAGCATATTTCAAAATACCTGCTGCAAATGAGCAATTATGTGTGAGCAAGTATTTTTGGTAATCTACTTTTCTCCATTGAGGGGTCAGTGCTTTCAATTTACGGCTGGAGCTGTAGCCTGAGGCAAGGGATGTTACGGGCACATCATTAGGTTGTAAACAGTCTGCAGTATTAGCTGAGTGTCCATCCGACTTTCAATACACATTTTTACTATTCAAATTAAAACATTGTGACTGGAAATATTTAGCATTTTCATAAATCTACTCATTCATCTACTGTGAATAAAAAGTTGCTAAGGGTGGGTGGACTAACTCCAGAATCACATAAGGTGTAATTAGACCAATGTTGATGGAAACCAGTTTATTTGCAGTCATTTTGTGGTGTGTTTTGCTTATAGTTGCCCTGACAATGCTATGTTTTGATTCCACAGGTAATCAGGACCAAAGATGCTAGCGCTACGCTCTAAGGTCATGACCCTTTTCATAGGAGTTTTCATTTTCAATATGCATAACACAGCAGACAGAGCCTCACAAGACATTCTTTTTATTTGGCCAAACTTGCATGGGTGTGACTGAGTTGGTTGGCAACTCAGTTTAAAATCAAATTCAGAACATCAAATGAAATATTATACTGCAGTGGACAGCTGAAGTGGCCTTTCCTCCTCCTCCTTTCAGAGTGAATGTATTATATTTCATATCTTTTCACTTTCACAAAGTTACAGAATGTCTTTGAGCAAATTCTGTAGAATGGATTTTGGGTGGCACGGCTAAGAAACTAGAGAACTGAATTAATTAGTTTCTGTCGGGTCGCCACCAGTGATATTATATTTCAGTAGTGTTCTTGTTTCAATAACCCATTTCTGAAACTCATGGATGTCTTATGGAGTAATTACCCTGTAGACAGTATTGTATAGTTTTGAAGTTTTGCCTGAATTGAGTTCACAAGCTTGACACAGAACAAAGGCAGGAGGAGAGAGGAAGCTCCCAAAGACAGTGTTGTTTTAGGGCACATTCCAGACCCAAGTTCGTTTGGTCCACACCCAAGTTCGTTTAGACCGATGCTCTACCGAACCGGGTGCAGAACCAGGTCCAAACCAGAGTCCGCTAGGAAGCGGGGGTCTGGGGTACGGTTCGTATAGAGCTCAAAGTACAAAGAAGCTTGTATACAGTATATGACATAAATGGACCCAGGTCCGCAAACAAAAATGTAATGCGAACAGAGACCAGCCAGTTTACGGCCAGGGGAGAATATTACACTCGGGTACGGTCCAGTTAAACAGACCCGGTGTGAGCTTAGTGAGTGCACCCTTACACTCGGGTACGGTCCAGTTAAACAGACCCGGTGTGAGCTTAGTGAGTGCACCCTTAGACCCATTAGCAGCATGCATCATGACCTTTGTGCTTTGTGCCCTTTCCCTCCACCTGCCTGCACGTCTGCATGCCTGATGTGTGCTGATTGGACGTCAGGTGTGTCTCCTCGACTCCCGTGCCAGTGATAAGCTCCGTCGGGAATCATCGAGATTAGAGCGGGAAGTGGAGATGGGAACGGGACGAGATTCCAGATGCTGGAATAAGAATCCCTGGATTACATCAACAGGCTGCCTTCTCCAGCTGTGGGAAGAGCACCTGTGCGCTGGTCCCTGAGCACACACATCCCTGCTGATGCTGCAGCTGGAGCTCCTCTCACACAGGAGCAGAGGGAGCAGTGACCATGTGGGAGTCTATTGGCTCATGGCAACGAGCAATCAACACCTCTCTCAGCAGAGGACGCCACATTGTCACTCATAACACAAGTCTTGATTCAATTTAAAGCAACACTAAAGAGCTTTTCGTACCTTAAAATAATGTTTCCAAAATCATTTCAGCGGTTCATCAACTCGTAACAGGGTGAACGGCACTTCTGCTTTCACTTCGTGGCTCTCCATCAGCTATAACCGCACTATGTAACTTTAAGAGGTGGGGTAGTGTATCTGTAGTTCGATGAAATGAGACGTCAGAAACTACAATTTGACTTGCTTCGATGTCGTAATACATCATACTTTCACAAAATCATGCAACATATTCTACCTTGTCTGTTATTTGCTAGATAGTGTGTGTGCGACAGAGGAAAAGTGCTTTAATGTTGCTTTAAGGAAAACATCATGTTCTGCATTTGTTCTGATGTTTGCCTCACAATGCATTTGAGAAGTATGACACAAGGTTGTGTGTGGTTGAGCCAGGATAACCCCACTCACAGAATGCCTCAGGGGCTCAGTTCAGGGCTAATCAAAGACAATAGTTAGCATTTATCAGAGGACGGCAATAGGCTGAATTGAAAGGCAGAAATCCAGAAATTGTGAAATGGGTTTGCAGCTGTAAGAAGCTGAACTTGCCCCTTCTTAGAAACCAGAAGAAAATACCTGTGCTGCACCATAAGCGTAGGCAAGAGAAAGAGGGATGGGCTCATTCATACGCATGGTGGCAAACACACACACACACACACACACACACACACACACACACACACACACACACAGCTTGTCTTCTACTAAGCCTTGATTAAAATTCTTGTCCTAAATTATGTACACTTTGTTCTTTGAAGCCATTATGAATAGCTTTGTTATTGCTGGGGCTGCCAGTTTGGCGTTTGTTCATGTGTCAATGCCGTTTTGTTGCTTTTGCATTTTCAAGAAACACTCATTTTGACTTTATTCTTATCAATAACAGTGACAAACGTGCTCAGTATTCTGCTGGAGCATCCTGCTACTTGGATGATTGGCTTATCTATGTCTCTTCATTATACATGTTGGTGATAGCTGCTATTTCAGGTGTAGCTTAGTTCCACTTTTGGGCTGTAATCAGTGGTTCAGTTGCCCTTGTGGAGTTTTGAGAGAGAAGGGTTGCTCTCTTGTTGTGAAGCAGAGTAATTGCTCAATGCAATGGGCTTATTTGATCTACGTAATAATCAGGTAATACTCTTGGCAGCGGCCATATTGTTGAAATAGCCAATGCATAGACATTTTTAATCTGGGTTATGCTATTTCTAGACTTTGCACCGTGCTTACTTGAGAGGGCACTGCTCCCACCTTATGGCCTACCATCAAATGCTTGACATACAGTATATAAAAAGCTGAGACCCTGTCGTTTCTCAGGAATAATTGTGTGAAGTGTATAGATTGATAGAGGTCGGAATATTGTTTGTTTGTTTTTTTTTCCCTGGGTAATAAACATCTTTGAATTGATCACATTTCAGCCCACTGAGTTACTTAAGAAACACAACTGAGCCCTAAAGCAGCAGGTGTTGTGAAGCTGACTACGCTAGTAGCTATTAGCCTACTGGCTATTGCTAATCCACTTTAAGCTACGTGCACTAACTACTACTAACTGCAGGTTACAACAACAGGAACAACTGGCAAACACAAGATACAGTTTCAGTTCAATAAGATGCAACTTTATTCAGTTCATACCTCTGTGATCATGGCAATGTTAGACTATGTCATTGGTAAGGAGTTTGCCAACCCTGACTGAAAGCTCCTGCGAGGTGTATGTGCATGTATGAACAAGATAGTTAGGGGTAAGTTACAGCTGACAATAATGTTGAATCTTTTGCTATTGGGTCTGTTAGATATGAGTCCACAACAATCAAGCTTATCTTCTCTTGGTATTGACCAGATGAAGCCATTAGGCTACTACCGGTATATTCTGCTCAGCTAAGCTCAAATCTACGCTCCGCAGGCAAATGTCATGTCAGCAATATGGCCATGGTGGTGATTGCAAATAAGACCACCTATTGTGGAAATTCTTGCATTGACTTGATATATATTTTTCCAGTCTGTTTTTTTTGTTTGCTTGTTTGTTTGTTTTACTGTTGTTGTTGTTGTTGTTGTAGTTGTTGCAAGCTGGCTGGACAAACCCTTAAAAATCCTATAGGACTCTTATCAGATTTTGGAACCAAAATCCTATTTTTAGGAATCCTATTGGATTTTGGTGCCAAATCTGATTGGAATCCTACAGGATCCCATTGGTTCCTATAGGATTTTATGATGAGGGAATCTTTTTTTTTTTTGCAACTACTGCAAGTTCTTTTCCACTTAGGCTACATCTAGCCAACATCCCAAATGGTGGGTTAGCCGCCAGGGTCACTCTGAGGCATCCATCCGATAAAAAGCACATCACTGTCATCTGGCCATAGACTAGACAAAATGCAGCGTCCATAGACTAGAAAAAAAAATGCAGCGGCTTATCCAGAGAAGCTGTCCGTCTGTCCCCGACAATGTCATCCGTGGCGTAAAAATTCCTCCCATGGACTGCTGGGGCTTCAGGTGAGCCCTGCTCCCCTCCGCTATAGCAGCCTGGTCAGATGAAGGCAGATCTGCTGAGGAATCAATAAATGTTTCATCGGATTTAAAGAAAGGCATTAAGCTAAGCTTTATGGGGGGCCTAGCGCAGAGCCAGGGTGGCCAAGTCCTTGGGATTTTAAAGAAAGCTTTATGGTGCTGTAAACAGGCTGCTATTCTCTTCTCCATTTCGACCACATAAACCAGAGACAGATCTGTAAATCTGCAATGCAAGGAGATTGTATCTCCTTCTTTCCCTCTCTCTCTCTCTCTCTCTAGCTCTCTCTTTCTTTACTCCAGTGATCAAGCACTTTGTCCTCTGATACATAAGTACAGAAATAAGGTGGTTTATCTTCTGATGTTTAAGATGAAATGTATTGTCAATAAAAACTAAATATCATATCAGCATATCTTCCTATCAGCATGAAGTGCTGGCTCATTTTCTAACACATGGTGATAAGGCCCTGTACTTCTCAAACGGAGAGCTTCTACAGCCGGCTATTATGCAAAGAACAATTTGTGCATTTGTGAATGACTGTATTCTTGGAAGAACAGGGCACTAAGCATCCACCATCACAGCCATTTTCCCAACTCCTGGTTTAGATTTTCACATGTAACAATGAACAGCTGTTTGTATGCTGAATGGCAAACGTATGAGGAAAAATAATTATCTTTAACCTTCCAAGAATTATTTTTTCTAAAATTATATTTTTGAAAGTTGTGGCTACTGGCTACCCCACGGGGGGAAAGCCAGTCTTAAGAGTCTCTAAGAACATGGCTTTCCATATGCACCATTTGGCTGACATTTACAAAAGGCTTGGAGGATTCCATCAAAGTTCAGAGCCTTAACTAACGAGGCTTTGCTGGAAGTAGGCTGCCAGAAGTAGGCTGTCCCCCAAGTTACACAGACTTACACATCAAAATATGGACCTCGTTCTCTCTCTACATGAATTCAATATACAACAGAACCACTCAAAGCCATGTCAGGGAAATGTTCCAGAAAACAGGGGGTCCCCCAGGATATAGGATGGACTAATGGAACAGTAAGCAGTGGACTCTTTGCTGAGAGTCTGGTATAAAAATAAAATGATGTATTTTCTGCTTTTGTGCATCTGTCTCTGTATGTGTGTGTAATACTAATAAACGCACATAACAACTGAGCAAGTAATAATAATCTGAATGCCGTCACTGGGATTCAGTGAAACAGCAAATGAATTGAAACGAGACTGCTACCATCATGTGAGATTAATGCAGCAATCGCTAACGTTTTAAAAGTAATGCCCAAGCTGATGCCGGTCTAGCGATGTATTTCCAAAATACAGTAGATCTTTTTTCATTTTCATTTCTTAAAACTATGCTCCAAGACAAGCACAATTTCAATGATAAAGGATTCAGACTGATTCAACTGTGTTTTTGGTCACAGTTGATCGATGTGCTTTAATAAACAAAGTACAATAAATACAATTTGTGAAAAGTGAAGCCAGTGTTCATTCAATGTATTAAAAAAGAGAATAAAACAAGTAAACGGTTATTATAAAGATTATGTACAGTATCTAGGCATATCAAAAATGTCCACAGTAATGTAGTTCTCATTTAGGTCTATTAGTGTTTTTTGGAGAGAGAGGCTGGACTGAATGCCGTCCCCCCCTGGTGTCAGTGTGGGGTCAGCAGAGAGCCACTCCTGGGCCCAGACTCATCTACATTCTGGTTTAATGCATTCACAAAGGTCCAGGCATTTATCGCTTACAGCAAATAGCTACAGTACAGAGTAGTTCAGCTCATTTAGGGATGTGTGTACCAGTATTGTTTAATGAGCAGTGACCTCAATTACAGAGCTGGAGGCCTGCAGGGCAAAGAATATTGGAAGGGAACCATGATTAGATTTTTTTTTTTTTGTTATGTGGGGAGAAGGAGTTTGGTGGAGATAACACTGAAATGATGGTGTGCTGATTGGGATTAGGATTGAAAAGGCAACATTTAGAATTAGTGGAGTAAAAAAAAGCCAAGCTATATGGATCTATCCAGAACATGACAATTATACTTGGTGATACAGGCCATACACACACACACACACACACACACAGAGACACACACACAAATAAACACACACACACCTACACACACACACAGACACACACACACACACACACACACACACAGAGAGACATACACACAAATAAACACACACACACCTACACACACACACACAGACACACACGCACACACACACTTGCACACCATAGCCTACAGCATGTAAGATAGTGAAAATCCCCTGTCCGTCCATCACTGCTGCAGACTGCCTGCAGGTGTGAGAGATGAGATGGTTGAATGGTGTGAGTTCTGAGGGGGAGCGTGGGGCTTGGATTAAATTTGTATTAGCACTTTATGAAACGAAACGAATGCTTCAGTGCAACACTGGGGGTTTTAACCTGGGGGGTGTAATACTGTATTACTCTGTGTGGTCCTGGTTTTAGGTCTGATTTTGATTCTGCTTTGATTTTCTGTGCCAGAGTCATTCATCGTCTTGTATGTGTGTGTGTGTGTGTGTGTGTGTGTGTGTGTGTGTGCATGCGTGCCAGGTGCTTTTACCAGGTTCCTTCTATTCCAGAGTCATACTGTATATTTAATTTATTTTAGCGTGCTTCTGCTCTTCCATAAGAATGCAAATGTAACACATCTCTGCCTGTCTGCCTGCCATGTGTAATGAACAATGATCCCAACATACCTGTAGTCAACACAGATACTATGTGATAGTTACTGCGTTTTAATACCAATTAGATCCAAGAGATCCAGCACGTATGGCAGATGAACTGGTTTATTCGAGAGTGGGGGTCTGTTTTATCGCTGGGTAATTGTGTGGCAGATGGTGCTCCATCGGAGCAGAAAAGCTCACAGCTTCGCCGGTCGTCACATTTGAGGTCCAGATGCTAGTAGTGACCAATGGAGAATGAGGAGGAGGAGGAGGAGGAGGAGGGGGGGGGGTGGGGGGTAATAAATGATGACAAGAAAAGAAAGCAGGTGGGAGGCTGGAGTCTGGGGTCCACCGGAGAGAGAGAAGAGGTTGGCCTAACGGTGCGTCATCATTCACGTCACTTCATATGGGAATAAGCGGTGGGAAACTGGGGGAAGATTTTTGCTAACTAGATTGTGAGTTGCCCAGATGGGGGCTCGTCGTCAGTTTTGCTGTCACATTTTAGTTAATTTGTAGTCCTTCACGTTCATATCCAACAGGTTTAATGTGAACATGGGAATTTGCTATTTTTGTCACTTGAAAGCTGCATATCCTTCTTTCACAAGTGTTTGCCACCATATCTTGAAGCAAATGCCGTTGTTTATTTAAGATTAGAGAGTGTACTGTATGCTTTACCCTTTGTTGTGGCATCCATGTTTTTCACACCTTCCGACGGCAAAACAGATGAACACTCGCAGTGGGAAAAACAGCATAATCACGGGGGCGGTTCCTGATATTCCCAGGTGGTGTGTGAACGGACCTTCGCTGAGTGGAGAGGCTGGAGAGAGAGACGAGGTTGGCCTCACTGTCTGGGTAGGCTACGGTGTGTTTGTCATACACCAAGTAAAATCACTCCTGATCAAAGGCACACAGAAGTGCAGAATTTGATCTACCGGGTTGGCGGGTTGTATTGTGTATGCAGTTGCTATTTGATTTAAAACCACCAACATACAACCCCATTTTAAATACATGGCATGTACAGTTTCAAATAATGTCTTCATTAAAATACAGCATCGTTCTCTAACTGTGACCATCGCCAGTCACCATTTTTTTTTTTTTTTGTATAACTACCCTTATACAATTACACAAACTGTTGACAAAAATGAACTAATTCAGAGGTAGTTCTTCTCTTATTTTACGTGGCGAGAGGAGAGGGCAGACATCATTCATCAGCACAGAGCATGTGTGTGAGCTCTGAGCCAGTCAACACCGTGGACACATAAACTTTGCACTTAAGATGCAGAGCATGGAACAGCGCTTGTGTAGCTGTGGAACACTTGATTGTTTGTTGCCGTGGCGTTTGATCCATCAGCCCCACCCCACCCCCGCGCCGGGACCCCCCCCAGGAGGCGCGCTGCTCGGTCATATCCTGCAGGAGCACCTCGGCGGCCTCGTTTGGCACGCCGATTGACTGCTGCTTGGATCCATAAGCGGAGTGAGTGACTGCCACCGCCGAGGAGGGTGACAAACAGCAGCAAGCAATACCGCCGGCAGGGGAAATCACCTCTCCCTCTCTCTCTCTCTAGCTCTCTCTCTCTCTTTCTTTTTCTCTCTCTTGCTCTCTCTCTTTCTTTCTCTCCCTCTCGCTCTCTCTCCTCCCGTCTTTCTCCTTCTCTCTCCATAAATCTCCCCATCAACTTCTGCTGCTTTCGCTCTGTCTTCTCCTGTCGCTCTCAATCTCTGTCCCTCCTTACTTTCTCCTCCCTCTATCATTCTCTTTGTCATTACCCATCACTCTGTGTGTGTCTGTCTCTCTCTCTCTTTCTCTCTCTCTCATACACTCTCTCTCTCTCACACACACACTCACACACTCACATACACACCATCTCGTGACTTCTTCATCTCCCTCTCTCTCTCAGTAGGAGTCAGTCTACATGCAAGATGGCCCACCCCGGTGTCCCAGCAGTTGTCCATCACCTCTTAGTGCAACGGAGCGCCGCGCTGGATGACACCCACAGAGTGATGCTTTGCTGGGGGGAGGGAGGGGGGTTGGGGGGGGGTGTTGGGGGCACGGCGCACCTGAGGGATGCGACAGCAGCACCCTGTGTGGTGGCGAGAGGAGGCCCGCGGCACCTGAGTCATCTTGTTTATGCTCGGCGGAGATCTCCAGAGATCGCTGCTTTTGTTCTGACTCACTGGCCACAGCGAGGTGGCATCAAATTTTCTCAGCCTTTTGAGCTCCTTTGGAACTTTCACTGCTCTCCAGACATAAAGTTTTATGTGTGTGAGTGTGTGTGTGTGTGTGTGTGTGAGAAAGAGAGAGAGAGAGAGAGAGAGAGAGAGAGAGTGGTTCCTCTGCAGAGAAAAAAGAAGGTATAGCCACACAGACGTACCTTCCTCCTGGTTGCCATGGAGACAGCATAACTTGGCAGTAATTAGCAGAGATTGTGGATAATTAATAGAATGAGCCTCCAGTTCCACAATCAGCTGCTCCCCTTCCCCATATGGCTCAGCTGACCTCCTGTCATGTGAATATGCACGCCTTCCAAATGCAAATTGTTTACCTTGTCTGCTTTCCCCCATCCACTTCACACGCACACTATAGTCATCAGTCTAATGCCACTGGAAAAAAACAATGCATTTCTATAGATTTACACTGACAAAAACACAAAGAATAGACCTTCACAGAACTTTTCAGACCTTTTCAAAACCTTACTGTGTATTGACAGTTACAAGATGTGAGTCCTTATGTGTAAGACTAGTTTCACAGTCTGGAGTCAAAATGGTGCCGCATACTTTAGGATTCTGTATTTGCCATCCCATGCTATACATATTGGCAAACTGAATTCCTGTGTCAAGCTGAAGTATTTCTTCATGCAGTCGTGTGGCTTGTGCAATTATGAGGATGAGGTTGGGAAAACACTTCCATTACTGTCTATTAAAGTCTAGTAATTGGAAAAGTCCTCTGAGCCCCCCGCCCCGTGTGGGGTAGTTTAACCAAACACACTCCATACCCACACTTGCATCTCCCCCATAGACACACACACACACACACACACACACACTTGCATTCATACATTTGCTGCCATGGTTGCATTGAGTGTAAGGGTGAGCAGCTCCTTTCTCATGGCGAGCACATGGCTTCATTCTGCCTCCCCATTCCTTATGGTCTGGTACCCTCTCCGCACCACTCCACCTTGTGTATTCGCCACTCGGCTTCTCACACAACCACGGGTGGTGTAGTAGCTTCTCACACAGCCACGGGTGGTGTAGTAGCTTCTCACACAGCCACGGGTGGTGTAGTAGCTTCTCACACAGCCAGTCGCTTCTCACACAGCCACGGTTGGTGTAGTAGCTTTTCACACAGCCAGTCGCTTCTCACACAGCCACAGGTGGTGTAGTAGCTTCTCACACAGCCAAAGGTGGTGGAGTATAGCTTCTCACACAGCCAAAGGTGGTGTAGCTTCTCACACAGCCAAAGGTGGTGGAGTATAGCTTCTCACACAGCCAAAGGTGGTGTAGCTTCTCACACAGCCAAAGGTGGCGCAGTATAGCTTCTCACACAGCCAAAGGTGGTATAGCTTCTCACACAGCCAAATGTGGTGTAGCTTCTCACACAGCCAAAGGTGGTGGAGTATAGCTTCTCACACAGCCAAAGGTGGTGTAGCTTCTCACACAGCCAAAGGTGGCGCAGTATAGCTTCTCACACAGTCAAAGGAGGTGCAGTATAGCTTCTCACACAGCCAAAGGTGGTGGAGTATAGCTTCTCACACAGCCAAAGGTGGTGTAGCTTCTCACACAGCCAAAGGTGGCGCAGTATAGCTTCTCACACAGTCAAAGGAGGTGCAGTATAGCTTCTCACACAGCCAAATGTGGTGTAGCTTCTCACACAGCCAAAGGAGGTGCAGTAGCTTAGCTTCTCACACAGCCAAAGGTGGTGCAACAGATTTTCACACAGCCAAAGGTGGTGCAGCAGGAGGTGTAGTAGCTTCTCACACAGTCAAAGGTGGTGCAGTTGCTTCTCACAGAGCCAAAGGTGGTGCAACAGCTTCACAGTTGGGAGGCTGGTTCTGCCCCCACATGGTCCAGTAGCTGAAAAGCTGCTATTGACACACACAGTGATTGTGGGTGGATGCATTTGCTCTCTCAGTGAAGACCTTGGTGCTATTTGTTCTCTGTAAAAATTGCACATGAGAGCAGAATTGGCAGCAGTAGTGCTCTCACCCTAAAGGCCCGCTGTGCTGTCGGGCTCCGTAGATAAGTGCTGTGTTGTTTTTAGACGCCACAAAGCTGCCTGAGCTGACACGGACTCAGACACAGACACACACACACACACACACACACACACACACACACACACACACACACACACACACACACACACACACACACACACACACACACACACACACACACACATACACACACACACACACACACACACACGCAGGTTAATGTGTGACATGAGAGTGACTGAGCTGGAGCCATCGCCCTCGCCCTCGTTCTGCCCCTGCCCCACCCCCTGAATCTCTGGGTCACACACACACACACACACACACACACACACACACACACACACACACATCTGCCCCTTCCCCACCCCCTGCATCCTGGGTCGCCTCGCCACTTAATGGGGCTACTGATGGAGCTTTGAGCACCATGGGGAGGTTTGGGGAGAATAGAATGGCCGTGTTGGGTAGAGATGGCGGCACCATGACCCAGCCGGCTGGGTGTCTAGCTGGGCGCTGGGTCACGGTGATGGATGAGGCAGGAGTGATCCCTTCACCCAGCCTGCTGCCATGCACGAACACATCATGACTCCTCTCTTCCCTCACCTCCCTCCTTCTTTCCCTCTCTTCTTCAGACTGCTCTCTACACCTCTTCCTCAATCTCTCTCTCTCTATGTGTGTGTGCGTCCCTCTGTCACAGTGTCCGCATTTCTTTATCTTCATATCTTTATTCCTACAGTGTGTGTGTGTGTGTGTGTGTGTGTGTGTGTCTGTGTGTGTGTGTGTGTGTGTGTGTGTGTGTGTGTGTGTTTTCTCTCCTTTCATATGTCTGTCTAGACAGCGCTAGAACCACCCACGGGCAGCAGTGGCCTCGGGGCAGCCCTGATCCCCATTAGTAGGGCTGTGTGTTCCCGCGCAGCACAGGCGAAAAATAGCCTCTCCACTCCGCTCCTGTGTGTTTGTTCCTGCCCCTGTGTCTCTGTTCCTGCCCCTGTGTGTCTGTTCCTGCCCCTGCCCCTGTGTTCTTGCCCCTGTGTCTCTGCCCATCAACACACCGCTACAGATGCAGACAGTGCAGAGAAACACATTTCAACTATAATAAAGATCATATAAACCAGATGAGGTGTGTGTGTGTGTGTGTGTGTGTGTGTCTGTGTCCGTGTGTGTCTGTGTCGGTGTGTGTCTGTGTGTGTGTGTGTGTGTGTGTGTGTGTGTGTGTGTGTGTGTGTGTGAACGTCTGTAGTGGAGATGCAGTCATTTATCACGGAGAGAGAGTTCGTTAGTAATGGCCGCCTCTGCCATGAGAGGGCTTCCTTTGGGCTGCTGCTCCTGCATTCCGGTCCACTCCGCCGCTGACCTCTCCGTCCATCTGCCGCAGCTCATCTCACCAAGCGCTTCCCCTGGACATCACCAGAGGGGGACACCGAGAGCAGATGCCATTATCTCACCGTCTCCAGTGTACGCCACGCGCTCCGCCGCAGCGAAGAACAAGAGCAAATCGAGCCGACTTCCAGACCCTTTCACTTTCATCTCTTTCATCACTTTCATCTCTTCCCTTCTTTACTCTCTTTCTTCTCTCCCGTTGTTCATCGCTGACCTGACCTGAGGTGACCTCCTCTGCAGGGGGAAGTAAGCACAGCAAACGAGGGCTCTGGCTACAACACACAGGTGCTGCTCCCTCTCTCTGACCTCTGAGCGCAGGCAGGTGTTTTTCCTTCAGATTCCATCACGTTTTAAATAAGTTCAGTGGCAGCCAAGACCCGCAAGGCTGCGCAGCACAATACGGAGCAGGACCTTGGACAGCGCCGCTGGCAATCCAGGCCCTTTCAGCACCTTGGACAGCGGCTGTAATATAAAGGTGGTTCTGAGGGGGTGGCGAAGGCAGCAGCTGCGGCCTGAACTCAGGCTCTCTCCCGTGGGTCGGGCGGGCTCGTTAGGCTGGGCTACAGCTCAGAGAGCGCTTACGGCTCTGGGCACCTGAGCCCTGCCTGAGGGGAAGAAGCAGAAACACTTGCTGGTGTACGTCTCGCCGTTTCTGTCTTGGCCAAGGGCAGGATGTCTGCCCTTACTGAGAGCCACAGACCTACGCTCTGTGTTGGTATGTGTGTGTGTGTGTGTGTGTGTGTGTGTGTGTGTGTGTGTGATGTATGTGATGGTATGTCACCATAACAACCATTCCATGCCCTTTTGTCTTTATTTTTAGGATTGCCTGTATTCAAAGAGAGATTAATTTTATGACTGACGAGTTTGTTGTGGCATTATGGCTTCTGCATTCTGTTTCACATCTGGTTTCAGTTCAGTTAGCTGACTCTTGCTTCCCACATGCTTTCAGCCTGGGCACATAACAGCAAGCGCCAAGACACAGCGATAGACATCGCCTACTTGAAGCTCTTTACATTCCGCGCAGGTGCCAAACCACACACAGAGCCTCCCATGGATGAGGCCCATTTGTCAGTGCTGACAACAGCCCAAAACAGGTCGTTCATTTTCATTTCAAGTTCAGTTGTGTGACTCTAAGGATACACAAATGTTTCCACTTATTTAATAAATCGAGGGAAATAAGTTGGAACTTATGTAAATGCTGCGTAATCAAATTGCATTTATCGAAGAGCATGATGGAAGATTTGGAGTATTACATAACGATATTAAACTCACATCCAAAAGTACAAAATAGAGAAATAAAAGAGTATTCAGACATTCTGAGGACATTCTAAGCAAATGTACCCTTTTTAGTTCGCTCATGACTTTGTCTCGTACCACAGCTTTATCGATCGTGTTATTCACATCCACTGTGCAGTCAGTGTTGATTCTCTTTAAATCAACCGACCTACGAATACCTGCCAAAACAACATAACGGTACCTATGTTTCAACCATGCTTTGTTGAAACTCCACACAGTGGGTAGTAACATTATGGCTGTTATGATTCAGCTGTGCGACTGTGGGGTCTCCTGACTCTCGTAACTGTCAGGAGAGGCGCGGCTGAGGGGGAGGATTACGCTGCGACTTGATGATGCTGTCACTGACAAACGCCTATACGAGCAAGATATCCGGCTCAACCTGAAAGTCCGTCTCAATTACGTGTGTGGGGAACATGTGTGTGTGTGTGTGTGTGTGTGTGTGTGTGTGTGTGTGTGTGTGTGTGTGTGTGTGCAGGAGACACGCTTGTTGATGGACTCGAGGCTCCATGCCGTGCGTCTGCCCAGTGGCAGCCAATTAAATTGACTTAGTGGCAGCAGCTACAGCAGAAGCAGGAGCACACAGGTCTATACCCTCCCTTCACCTACACACACACACACACACACACACACACACACACATACACACACACACACACACACACACACACACACACACACACACACACACACACACACACACACACACACACACACACACACACACACACACACACACACACACACACACACACATACACACACACACACACACACACAATGCCCTCCAAAATAAAGCCCTCAAAGGCTTCTCCCTGCTGCCTACACTCCCAAAATGCCCATTTGCCACAGAAGATGCCCTCTCAAAGCCCCACTGTTATTACATAACTCGGTAACACTTTATTTGAAGGGGTCTACATAAGGGTGTCATGTAACCGTCATAAGAATGACATGACACATGTCATGCACATTAATGACACATTATTGACGTTTATGACTGTTGTCATAATGTGTCATTCGGTTTTTGTTATGTCAAGTTGACATTGTTTGGGCGTCATCATTTTGACAACTTGACATTAGGCAAGATGACATTATCTGACGGCGTCTTTGTCATGACAACTTGACATTAGGCAAGAAAATGTAATCCGTTTACAATATTGTCATAACAACTTGACATATAATTGTGTTTGGCTTGACTTATTTTCTAGGTTTTTTAAGTGATGAGCCTGAACAATTGGCTGTCATGACACCATTATAAATTGGTCATGAATACTTTTCTTGACCTCAACTACAGTGGTACAGTTTTGGTTTGTCATTAAGCTGTCACAAAGAACTATTACTGACCAAAATAGTTTTCTGACAGTGTCATAAATACTTACCTTTGACCTCAAGTACAGTGAACCATCTGAGATGTTTCCTGAACATGTCATGAAGTGTCATTACACTGTCATGTAGGTTTCATTTCTGTACATTTTACATTTCTGGAACATTGAGTCTAATTTCAAGTATAATAACAACAAACACCATACTCAAGTCATGACTTCAAAGAGTTTATTTCAGCAATGAATTTTGCAAAACATATTGTAGTGCCTCGTTGCCTGGGTAGCTATCCTGAGTTCTTTAAAAACACCCTTAGCTAAGTGATCCCACAATTATATGCAAATTCTATTTACTCTTATTTACACATTCATCACACATGCATTACACTCAATCTTCAACAGTTTTCAATAGGCTAACTTTCAGTTTCAGGTATCAAATGTAATACAACCAACATCCAAGCAAAACATGGTTTTCTCTTTAATTAAAATAAAATACCAAACCCTATACTATGGCCGGCAGTTATTAAGTAAATGAAAAAAAAATGAGTAGGCTATACCCAACCAGTTGTCAGAGTTCGTGTGGCAGGCCTGTAACGTTGCTAGTGTGCATTGAAGCCTAAAACCAAAACGGCTCTTTCAAGCCACTCCAGCAGCGCAACAAAGAAAACTCAGCGTGTAGTGTAATGGATGGACCAGATGGACAGACGTCTTCAGCGAGGCTCGTGGAGGTTCCGAGGATAAGTGGCCATGCAGGCTATCTCACGCAAAGTCAGTGGCATCGTGCTAGCAGCTAGCTAGGTCTTGCTGACTAGCTGAAGGCTTTATACTTGTGGGAAATTCTCGTCTCGAAGGTTTCACTTCCAACACAACTTCACCGTCTAGCAGTAATGTTTAAGTAAGCGTTTTACCCACTAAACACAAAGGCTATATTTGTGTTAGGCTGCAGTAAACCTTTCCCGCTAAGCAGTCGTTCTCTCTTCTTCTCCCTGGTGTTGTTTCTTATTTCCTGATTAGGCTACCCTTGACCTCTAGCTCAATTCTCATTGGCTCAAATAATACAAATGTAACATGAACTACACATTTCTATCCTTTTCACTTTTAGAATCAAAACATAATATCTTGACAACATTTCAGTAACTAGGAAATTATAAACAAAATGTATTCATCTAAAGCAATGCATAACCATGAAATTGAATAAACATGACCTGCGTGCACAAGAGTCAACGTTTCCAGTAGGCTAGAGATGAATATATTTGTTTACAATTTCCTAGTTACTGAAATGTTGTCAAGATATTATGTTTTGATTCTAAAAGTGAAAAAGATAGGAATGTGTAGTTTATGTTACATTTGTATTATTTGAGCCAATGAGAATTGAGCTAGAGGTCAAGGGTAATCAGGAAATAAGAAACAACACCAGGGAGAAGAAGAGAGAACGACTGCTGAGCGGGAAAGGTTTACTGCAGGCTAACACTAATATAGCCTTTGTGTTTAGTGGGTAAAACGCTTACTTAAACATTACTGCTAGACGGTGTGTTGGAAGTGAAAACTTCGAGACGAGAATTTCCCACGAGTATAAAGCTTTCATCAGCAAGACCTAGCTAGCTGCTAGCACGATGCCACTTGTCAATGACATTGCATGAGATAGCCTGCACGGCCACTTATCCTCGGAACCTCCACGAGCCTCGCTGAAGACGTCTGTCCATCTGGTCCATCCATTACATCTAGCCTACACCTGAGTTTTCTTTGTTGCGCTATTGGAGCTATGTGCTGGAGTGGCGTGAAAGAGCCGTTTTGGTTTTTAGGCTTCAACGCACACTAGCAACGTTACAGGCCTGCCACATGAACTCTGACAACTGGTTGGGTAGCCTAGGCTACTCATTTCTTATTTATTTACTTAATAACTGCCGGCCATAGTATAGGGTTTGGTATTTTATTTCAATTAAAGAGAAAACCATTGTTTGCTTGGATGTTGGTTGTATTACATTTGATACCTGAAACTGAAAGTTAGCCTATTGAAAACTATTGAAGATTGAGTGTAATGCATGTGTGATGAATGTGTAAATAAGAGTAAATAGAATTTGCATATAATTGTGGGATCACTAAGCTAAGTGGTTGTATTTCACATAGAGGTGATGAATGAACACTTGGATTAATTTGTTTATTTAATATTTTAAAGAACTCCGGATAGCTACCCATGGCAACGAGGCGCTACAATGTATTATGGTTTTGCAAGATTCATTGCTGAAATAAACTCTTTTAAGTCATAACTTGAGTATGGTGTTTGTTGTTATTATACTTGAAATTAGACTCAATGTTCAAGAAATGTAAAATGTACAGAAATGAAACCTACATGACAGTGTAATGACACTTCATGACATGTTCAGGAAACATCTCAGATGGTTCACTGTACTTGAGGTCAAAGGTAAGTATTCATGACACTGTCAGAAAACTATTTTGGTCAGTAATAGTTCTTTGTGACAGCTTAATGACAAATCAAAACTGTACCACTGTAGTTGAGGTCAAGAAAAGTATTCATGACCAATTCATAATGGTGTCATGACAGCCAATTGTTCAGGCTCATCACTTAAAAAACCTAGAAAATAAGTCAGGCCAAACACAGTTATATGTCAAGTTGTCATGACAATATTGTAAACGGATTACATTTTCTTGCCTATTGTCAAGTTGTCATGACAAAGATGCCGTCAAATAATGTCATCTTGCCTAATGTCAAGTTGTCATAATGATGACGCCCAAACAATGTCAACTTGACATAACAAAAACCGAATGACACATTATGACAACAGTCATAAACGTCAATAATGTGTCATTAATGTGCATGACATGTGTCATGTCATTCTTATGACGGTTACATGACACCCTTATGTAGACCCCTTCAAATAAAGTGTTACCTGACCACTGCCAATGGCGATGGGTTTCGTGCTTCTGATTCAAGTCTGTCACATTATTCCGTGAAGAGTCCCTTCACTTATCACAAAGGAATTTAATTGAAAGTGAAAGTCAACAAGTCATACAGTATGCTGTTATGCAACATCTGAATCTTTCAAGTTGTACTTGTGTGGCAAACCATTTGTTTTTCGGCAGAATGCCGTGAAAGAGTAATAACATATTTTAAGGACACATTGCGTGAGGTTTTGTTTTGTTTTGGTAAGTAGCCGTATAATAAGTGGGATAATGTGTTGCACACCAGACACCAGTCATTATCAGAACATATCCCACAGGACAAAGCTAGACCCCGCCGCTTTGAATCAGGGTCTTGTTCGCCCTGTTGGGACTTATATTCCAATAATGACCAGCAAACAATACATTACTCCTCACATCACCCCCCCCCCCCCCCCCCCCCCCCCAACACACACACACACACACACACACACACACACACACACACACCCTCGCTACACTACGCTCAACAAAACAATTCAAGTGTCTCAGCACAGTGGCAGACAGCCTGGGGGAGACAGCACGCAGTGAGGAGCAAATGACTCTCCTCCTCTCCCCTCCACTCCTCTCAGGTGGAATTGTGTCTTTGCTTCACGTCTACCTGTGCTTGTTGATGACTATCAGCTCAGTTCTGTCGTCTAAACTGTCACCAGATGAGCTTGCCACTTCTGGATGACTCAGTAATTGCTAATCCATATTAGCAATCTGTATTACCGCCATCATGATGTTTTCATTCTGCCTATACTATTAGCAGCTCATTGCCTTTTTCTATTTCTTGGATTGTGCCCTTCTGCACACTCTGGTGAAGCAAGAACACACACACACACACACACACACACACACACACACACACACACACACACACACACACACACACACACCCCTGATGAAACACTAAGGCTGTAAATCCCTCTCTTTGCCCTCTTAGAGTAATTGCCACGCAGAGATGTTGCTTCAATGAGCTAAGGAGGATTATGGAGTTATCAGATACATCTATGTAGGCCATTCTGCTTGTGTCTATGTAGGCTATTCTCCTTGTTTGTATTTCTTCTGCATAATAGAATTTAAAAAAAAGACACAGGGAAGCCCATGAGTGATTCCACGAGCACACACACACACTTCTTGACTGTAGTGTGTACTAATAGGAGAATTCAGAGATGATGCAGATATGCAGGTTGTCACTCAGGGCTCAGTGTCTTGTCAT
>NC_084999.1:25340651-25343151 GCF_963854185.1 Sardina pilchardus
CACACACACACACACACACACACACACACACACCTCTACCGTAGCCTTGGAGCCTCCTGGACTCCCCCGATCCTGGTGCTGTGTAGGGCCTTCATCATTACCAGCTGAGCCTCAGCCCCCACTCCAGCATGGCCGAGGGGACCCCCTACTGACCCCATCTCTCTCCCAGGTCTCTCCAGCGTTGCTCACTCCGGCCCGGCTCCAGAGTTTTCCCTGCGGCTGCCGAGGCGTCCGCTGGGGTGGGGGGAGGGGGGCAACACAAAGCAATCTCCATGTCCCATGCCACGCCACAGGTACTGCCCAGAGCTGTGATTCCATTAGGAAAGCGCCAGGGAAGGGGAATCGGCACCATCGGGTCGGCTGCCAACCCGCTCCGTTCCTGCAGCTCGGTGCTCGTTATACGGCAGACCCGTGAGGCAGAACAAAACTGGGCATATCAGAATGCAAAGTGACTGATTTGGGGGGGGGGGGTTACTACCACTGGTTTCACCTTGGGGTGACCGGTCATATCTTTCAGCGGGCTGAGACCATCCACACCTCCTCTCCGAGTGACCACAGAGCTGATGGAGACACTGGCTTGGAGCTCTGCATCTTGATGAACCTGTGCTTTTCTACGAACCTCTCTGATCGTTTGCGGCTAGGTGATTTATTTCTCTCTCTCTCTCTCTCTCTCTCACTTTCCCTTTGTTCTGTCTCTGTCTATTGCGCTTCTCTCTCTACAACACTCCTCCACTTATTATAGCGGGGCGCTACTCGGAACAGACAGTTCCCGTTCCGCCGAGACAAAAAGGACTCCTGAGGTCCCTGCTTAAATGAGTAAAAGCTCTTCATTAGTTTCTATTTGCATGACTAAGTCCTTTCATGAGCAGGGCCGCGGTGACAGGGCCAGTGGACCGTGGGGCTGTTCGTACCTCACTGTCAGCTCTCAACCCCACCCACCCCTAGAGATGGTGACAACACACATTCAACATGGGTGTGTGTGTGTGGGTGTGTGGAGTGTGTGTCATTGGTGAGCCAATGATTAAGGTTTTGTATAGCTCTCTGTGTAGACATGTACATATGGTGAAAAAACAATCAAGTCAAGTGAGTGGTACATGCTATGTGCATGAATACAAGGGAATGATGACAGATACAGTATACTGCTATTGTGTGATACTCTGCGTAATGATATGTGGCACAACTGGAATGCTACACATGTTACCAATGACAGACTCCTGAGACATGTTTGTGTGTTTGTGTGTCACAGGTGTGTCTTAGCTCCGTATTACTGTGTCCCTGCTGACCCCTGCCACTGCGGACGCAGGCAACACAGGGAGGGGGAGCGCTCCAGCCGCGCACACACACACACACACACACACAGGTTGTGCTCCAGCACCTGAGAAGGATGGCGCTAGCTCCCAGCCCTGTAGCCATGCTGCAGTCCACACCCAGGATGGGGGGATGCAATTGGAGCTTTTGTGTTGCTTTAGAGAAGTGGCTGAGAGAGGGAGAGAGATGTAAGAGAAAGGAGAGAGGGAGAGAATGAGGCCACAGTTTTGTGTGCGAGGCCGGGCCCCCCTCTACCCTCCCTGCTCAACCCCAGCCCAAACCCAGCACTCCATCCTGCCACTCATGTGTGAAATGAGCAAGAGCCTTATCTCTGAGAAACACACCACTGAGCCAGAGGAGACAGAGAGAACGGGAGAGAGAGCAACGACCAGGGAGAAGAGAGAGAGACAGACAGAGAGAGAGAGAGAGGATGAAAAGCAAGGGAGAGAGAGAGCAGAGAAACGAAGAGAGAGAGAGAGAGAGAGAGAAAGAGAGGGAGGAGTGAGAGAAAGAAAAAAGCGTGAGAAAGAAGGAATGTAAAAGCAGGCGAAGGCGACGGTTTGGAGGGAGTAGACGGCCACGTGTCCTGCACACTAATATCTGGCGAGTTTTGATGTGCCAGAAGCGAGCGGCCACAAATTTATTTTCAACAGGAAGAAAACTTGTTAGTGTGGCGGGCTTGCTTGCCATGGCATGCTGCTCACTATTTACTTCAAACCAACATTTCCTAAGGTGCCCATCCCACTCTCAGAGCTACAAATTATTTACTTACCAAAAATGGCCCCCGACCGCCATGGATTTCTGTTTGAAAAGAAGAACATCAAAGGCAACGCCAGGTCCTGGAGGCCAAACAGTCAGAGGCAGACAGAGCAACAAGGAATGAGAGAAGAGAGGGATTTTGTGTGAAAGAGAGAGAGTGAGGTGTGTGTGTGTGTGTGTGTGTGTGGGTGCGTGCATGCATATGTGTGTGTGTGGGGGGGGGGGGGGGGGGGGTGCGCGTATGTGTGTGAGTGTGTGCACATGCAAATACCTCATGGAGTGAAGGTGAGAGAGAGAGAGGACCATTCAGAGAGATTCCGAGAAAATGAATCACTGTGCACCTGTCCCCATAAGAGCCTTTAAAAAAAAAAGAACCTGGTTTGGTCATAGAGTGCGGGTGCGCTGAGCACAAAAGCAGGAACTGAAATCGTTG
>NC_084999.1:25345651-25373151 GCF_963854185.1 Sardina pilchardus
TCACTCTCCTCCTACCCAGCCCCATGTCTGTAGTGTTGGACGGTGAGGTTAACTCACTCCCACCCAGCCCCATGTCTGTAGTGTTGGACGGTGAGGTTAACTCACTCCCACCCAGCCCCATGTCTGTAGTGTTGGACGGTGAGGTTAACTCACTCCCCTCCCACTCAGCTCCATGTCTGTAATGTTGGGCGGTGAGGTTAACTCACTCCCCTCCCATCCAGACCCATGTCTGTAGTGTTGGGCGGTGAGGTTAACTCACTCCCCTATCAAGCTCCATGTCTGTAGTGTTGGGCGGTGAGGTTAACTCACTCCCCTCCCATCCAGCCCCATGTCAGTAGTGTTGGGGCAGGGAGGTTAACTCACTCCCCTCCCACCCAGCCCCATGTCTGTAGTGTTGGGGCGGGGAGGTTAACTCACTCCCCTCCCACCCAGCCCCATGTCTGTAGTATTGGGCGGGGAAGGTTAACTGGAATGGAATCTCTTCCACTGCCATTTAGGCCACTATGCTCACCATGCTCATCTCCAAACATGTGTAGCTATAATGCATAGTAGGATGTGTAGGTCTAAAAGGTTAAAAGGCTAACATTCTTTCTGGTGAATTATTAATACTATTAGCAGCACCATGTAAATCATTAAGTAGGAGCATCTCCCCGTCTACAGTAGCAGTAGCCGCATCTCCCTGTCTGGATGTGAAGACTGCTGTCACTATGAAGAACACTGCAGTCTCCTGAATGTGTGATGTGCTTCAGTCTTTAGCTCTCTCCTGCAAGAGAACTCTCCATTTTAGTGTTATTGTATATTATGGCTAGTCTGGTTTTCACCATACTCAGCTCAATCTTTTAAGATTAAACATTAGTCTGGGGAGGCTGCGCTTTGTTTCTACTGCACTTCGCATTGCTTAAGTTTCGTTATCGTCGCGTCACCGGCCAATAGCGTGCCAGGACTAGAGTATGGTCGTTTCTCATTGGAGCCAAAGGTTCTGGTAGTAAACAGCCGAGATATATCTGCTGGTTTCCAGCCTGAGCTGCCAGGCCAAATTCAAATTCCCCAGAAGTTCAGGCAGGGTTCACCCAGCCTATATTATGGCAGTGTGACCGATCTATTTTTTTTATTATTATTATTATTATCATTTAATAACAATAGTTCCTTAGAGCTAGAGAATCATTTTGAAACATATTATATGTTAATAGGCTATAGTTACACTTGATAATTCATGAATATCACAGGAATGCCGAGGGGAACATTTTTTTATGTCAAAATAGGACTTTTGTGACAAGATTGAGACAAGAGTCTTTGCAGATAAAGTTTAAAAACGCATGTTGTTGTAGCTGGTAGCTTGTAGAAGATTATTTAAAATTGTGGGCCGCAAGAGCTTTATAGGCTAATCCATGAATATACTGATAAGGTTTTCCTAAAAGGAAAAATATTTTCTGGTCTGCCAGTCACAAGATAGGAGTATCTAGGACTGCAATATTATGTCATGTCTCAAAGTCAGCAGTAGATGGCAGATGTGGGTCAATGTTTTTTTTTTTGTTTTTTTTTTACTGTAAGAGAACGCACCACATCAGCTGACAGACGTGATGATATTTAGCCTGAATGACGACATGCAAGGGAAACAAAGTGATCCGACAGAAAAGTATTTACAGCCCTGGTTGGAAACCTATTCATATAGCACAGGTTGGGGACATGCAGGCTATCATGAGATTATCATGAGATAACATTATAAGATGAGTGTAGGTCTAGGCGTGTGTGTGTGTGTGTGTGTGTTTGCTTGCGTGCGTGCGTGCGTCCGTGCGTGCATGCGTGTGTGTGTGTGTGTGTATGTGTGTGTGTGTGTGTGTGTATGATTCAGCTCCTCTGCTGCAACTTTGATGTGTGTGTGTGTGTATATATGTGTGTGTGTGTGTGTGTGTGCGTGTGTGTGTGTGTGTGTGTGTGTGTGTGTGTGTGTGTGTGTGTGTGTGTGTGTGTGTGTGTGTAGGCCTACTGGGTGTGTGAAGTAGACCTATTGTAAACTGAGGCCTTTGTTTTGGAAGGGGCAGGTCCTAAAACAAACACTTTATGAAGTGGACCTGGGCATGCAGGTAGGCCTTAATCCAGTTAATATCCCTGTTGCATCAACATACAGTTACAACAGCATGGCATGTTTTAGGCAAATGATAATGACTAGGCACTACGGTATGAATTCATTCATGTATTTTTTTTTACCACCATGGATTTTTAAGTCATTTCTCACCACCAGTAGCTACAGGTAAGGGTGCTCTATCCAAACGTTTTGACGACATTTGATTTTGGGCTACAGTAGCCTAACAGATTTTATGTAGTACCTTCGCCTGAACAGTTGGGGGCACTAGTGCTCTGAGTTTAAATCATCTCACTCGGCAACATCAAAAGCAGGAAACAGGAAGTGTGTGCAACAATCAAACGTCGTCATTCTAGATTAAGGAAAGGGAAACTTTTGATATCATTTTGCGAGATCTTTAAGAAGTAAACCACTACTATCAAAAACACATTGGATTAAATACCCACAGCATGCCTACGCAAGGAGCCTGCGCTCTTGGTTCGACGTTTGTTGTTTTCATTGTTGTTATTTGCGCTGTTGTTCATCAAGGAACTTGTACGACTTCGTCTCCGACCTCTCCAACACCTGTCCAGAAGCGTAAGGTTTTCGTTCTGTTTGTAAAATTATTGATTGCAGGCAGACTGTGACGCAGCGACAAATTGCTTTGTTGACCATGCTCTTCTGTTTAAAGACAGCTGTCATGGCAGAAATGTATCACGCCTTACAGTAATACAGTTAATGTCTTAACCTTCCCTTCCTCGTTTGATTGAGACAACCAATTGAGTTTAACGCCAGTAGCCTAACGGTATCTGCATCGAAATCGTTATTTCATCAGATGGCCTAAGTTGGCTAATAGGAATGCCTAACGTTACAATCTTAACTGTTGATGTGATTGGTCATGTGGGTTGTTAAATTGTCGATATAGCATAGGACTATCTAACTGGTAGGATATTGAATTTATTCACTGATTAGGCTAAGTTGAAGTGCTTAAACGGCTCAAACTCACATTATTCACATTTGTCGTTGAAGCAACTGAGTAACTAGCCTATTGCTTAGTTAGCCATGTGTGCTCGGATGTGACCCCCCAGACCACGATGCCATTGTTGCAGATGAATTAGACTTGAAATATTTGGGGTTTTGTAGTCCTGTCACGAGTCATGTCTTGGCCCAGTCGCCCTCTCTCGCTCTCCCAGGACCTAAATCATTTTGGCTGCCAATTGTTTTCAGAGACTTTTTACTGCCTAGTATAAGGTGACCAGATGTCCGAGACCAAAATTGGGGACATAATCCTAAAAATGTGGAAAACACAGGGACATTTCCAGTTTGACTATCAATCTGATTGAAATACAAGTTTTATCTAAAAAAAAATGGGGACAGGCAACCAAAAACGGGGACTGTTCCCTGAAACCGGGGACGTCTGGTCACCTTAGTAGTATATAAAGTAGCCTAATCTGAAGGACATTATCCACATGTCCTCTTACCTTGTGTATTAGGCAGAAGCAAAGAAAGTCTAGTTATAGTAAGTTAGGCTATGTTCCCTGAAAATGCTGACTCACAGTAACCCCAAATCTCAACAAAATAACTCTTTTGTGTTTTGTAAAGTGAAGGCTACCATTGCAACAATATGTAATTTATCATATATTTCATTTATCACTAGCTTGCAAGGTTCGGACATCATGTGAAGACTGTCTTGCCAACGTAACGGTAAGCACTTAGAGGTGTTTAATAATTTGAGGTGTTTAATAATTTGATGGTGATTCAGCGCATATTTGTGTTTGCCTCTATGCTAATGAATAGTAGGCTACAGTACAAATACATATTCCTCTCTTCCCTAGTGCCTTTGGTGCATGACCAACAACACATGCAGCCATTACCCGGTGTCCAACATCCTACCGCCATCTGCAGTGTGCAGCCTGGCCCAGGCCCGATGGGGAGTCTGCTGGGGTGAGTAGTAGGCCTACAGCACCACCAAGAGAGCCATTTGCTTTATTGATCTCGAGGGAAATGTAGGCATCCACTAGATTACGGTTCCTATCTTCCATTGGTGCAATATGGCTCCAAGCGTGAGGTAAGTCTTGTTTCTGTCTTAAACCCAAGGCAGTGATGAAGTTTTCGTCATAGGCTCCAGTTCAGTTGAACATTGAACCCACGGGTGTGGCATGTTAAAAACAAATAGTTATGGTCAGGCACACGATCCAGAAATCGCTGTCTTACACCCACTAAAAATCATTACGCCACTGACCAAGAAAAACCTGGTCTGAAACGAAAAACAGACACACTGTCACAAAATGTAAGCAAAATGTGGCGAGTCCCAGGCAATGACTTGCAGAATAAATGTACTTTGGACTTTTATTGGCGTGCTTTTTTCAGGCTATGTTTTTGATTGTAACCCCTTGTTAGTGAATAGATAAAGTAAATAACTAAGTGTAAAACTGTTTTGTCTTTGCCTATGAGCCCATGGTGAAGTTAGTTCCAGTTTGAGTGAGTTAAAAAATAATAGATGAAAAAAAAAAAATGCACTGTTTGACATTGCCCTTCTCTCTCATTGGTTTAATGGATGTTGCGCCCAAAATGTGCACGCATGACTGATTAAGAAATGTAAGGACCACCCTTTTGAACTTTTTACATCGTCAAGATAGCGAATTTGGACTGGCCATACCCTTTAAGACCGCACGTTTGAGATTGTTGCACATAGACCTAGCCTACAGAACAAGGAAATATACAGTGATGGTCAAAAGTGTTGGCACCCATGCTAAAGTTGACTAAAAGGAAGAATATAAAATCATCTTTTGGAAATTGATCTTAATGCCTCAAGTATAGAAATGAGGATATCTCCAAACTTTAAGGACACCAATTTTGTTTGTGAATGAATAACGTATCATGAATAAATAAATATTTTTCCTTAAAATACAGGGATTATAAGTATTGGCACCCCTATGTTAAATTCCCATAGAGGCAGGCAGATTTTTGTTTTTAAAGCCCAGTTATTTAATGGATCCAGTATACTATGCATCCTGGTAAAGTTCCCTGGGTCTTTGAAATTGAAATAGCCCCACATAATCACATACCCTTCACCATACAGGCTGGAATGGTGTTATTTCAGTAAGCCTATTAGCTGGTTTGATGCTAAATCAATTAATCAAACCAACTAATAGGCTAACTGAAATAACGCATGCCAATCTCTAGGTATGGTGAAAGGTATATGATGATGTGGGGCTACTTTTTTATATATATCTTTTATATCTTTATATATTTTTTTTATCTCAACAGGTTGTAATCTTCACAAATTTGTATCGATTTCTATCCGATTCACAGAGCATCGTTGCATCCCTAGTGACTTTGTGTAACTGGTGAAAAGGTGTCCAATACTAAATTTTAAGGCATAGCCCATTACCCACATCATACAGACTATAGCACAGTAGTCCCCTCCCCATCACTGGGCCAAAGGCAGGCTTGAGGAGGCTAATCGCTTGCCCATTATCCATTCAATGCAATTCGCTTGATTGAACCTCCACGGGGTCTCCTCAAGGGTATTGTCCCCAGGTTTCAGGCCTCAGTCACCACAAAAAACAGCAACAGCAACTTATTCTGATATCATCCAGCATGATGCTTGAACAAACAACAAACTTCCCTTGCTTCATCTGGGCGTGATGTTGGCATTGAGGCAGCATCTTGGGTGTGATTGAAGACAACACAGAGACCAGCTGTAGCATCCCTGTAGCAACGGTAGCATCCTTTTTTGTAGAACATAATTTGCCCAAGCTGCCTTTTCAGTGAAAGGGGCACAATTATGGAATTCTCTGCCAGACCACCTGAAATCAATTCCAACATTAGCCACCTTAAAAAAAAACCCCACCAAATTGTGGCTATTTCAGGAACAATACTGCACTTATTTTTAGTGCTTACACTGTGTTCTCTCTTGTATAGGTTTTATTCCATTTCTTTACTATTTTTTTTTTAATAATTGGGGGCCAAGCAGCGAAGCTGCGAGGCAACCCATAGTGATTGTACCTTTTCCTATTATTATTCTTCTCCAGTGGAAGTCTATGGCAGCCCATAGATCCATACAGTAAAAAGTTCTGAAATTTGGCACACTTATTCTACTCACAAATCTAAGAACTTTCACCAATTTACAGACTCCAGACCTCAAACCTCTAGCGCCACCAACAGGTCAAAATTCATGAATTTCTCTACAACATTAATGCAAATAACTCTCAAATGCTTAGACCTATCAAGCTGAAACTTGCTCAGTGTATTAACGCAAGAGGTATAGCCCCACCCACCAATTAACAAGACTTTTCCACAAACGCTGTAGCGCCACCAATAGACCAAGGTCAAAACTTTCAAAAAGTTTCACAGGTCACACATTTCATCCGATTCTCACCAAAATTTGCACACACCATCTTCAGACCATGCCTTCTTATTGCATTGCTTTTTGGAAGAATTGACAAAATTATTTGCCCTTAACAGCCAATCAAAATCGGCGGCAAAGCCGCCACACAGACATTAAACCTATATCTCTATGGAGGCCATAGAACCATACAGTAAAAAGTTTTGAAATTTAACACACATATTCCTCTATGGCCAATGACCACTTTCCCCAATTTACAGACGCCAGACCCCAAAACTCCAGCGCCACCAACAGGTCAAATTTTATACATTTTTCAACAACAATAATGCAAGTAGCTCTACAATGCTTTGACCTATGAAGCTGAAACTTGCTCAGTGGATTAAGGCAAAAGTAATGACCCCACCCACCTATTAACAAGACTTTACCATTCAGGCTTTAGCGCCACCAACAGGACAAGGTCAAAAACTTTCAAAAAGTTTCACAGGTCACATATTTCATTTGATACTCACCAAAATTTGCACACACCATCTTCAGACCATGACTTATTATTGCATTGCTTTGTGGAACAATTGACGGAAGTGCTCGCCTGAAATAGCCAATCCAAATTGGCGGCGAAGCCGCCACACAGGAAGAGAACCTTTATCTCAGGAAGGCTTTCACGTATCAAGACCAAACTTAGTACATGGGCTCAGGACCCAATGAAGAGGAGTCTCAATAAATTTGGCCAATTTTGACCACTATGTGGCGCTGTATTCAAAGAAAGTAGGCTCATATTTCAACATTAATGTAACACAAACAAACACATCCTCCTCTATGGTGGTTGTGGGGGGGGGGGGGGGTCCATTTGCACCCGCCCACTCTCTCATGTCATGTCTTTTGACTACTAAGGGGGCGCTATAATCACAGGAAGTAGGCTCATATCTCAGGAACGGTTTCAAGTATCAAAACCAAACTTGGTATATAGACTCAAGACACCATCCTGAGAACACACAACACATGTCATGTCTTTTGACCACTAGGGGGGCGCTATAATCACAGGAAGTCAGCTCATTTTTCAATAATTCTTTCATCTCTCTCTCTCTCTCAAACCCAGACACAAGCACACAAACCCTCCTCTATGGTGGTCGTGGGGGGGGGGGTTCCATTTGCACACGCCCACTCTCCCATGTCATGTCTTTTGACCGCTAGGGGGGCGTTATAATCACAGGAAGTCAGCTCATTTTTCAGTAATGCTTTCATCTCTCTCTCAAACCCAGACACAAGCACACAAATACTCCTCTATGGTGGTCACGGGGGGAGGGGGGGGGTTGTCTTTCCTAATTTCCAAAGCTTGGCCCCCACATTGCTGCTTGCAGCTATATTGTCAATCTGTATTTTATTTATTTTTAACGCAAAAGCCCTAATAGGGACAACACTATGATGCATGCATCAGATAGCTTTTCAAGCTTTTCTATGTTTTGTATCTGTCCCTATCTAAATAAACCTTAATAATGATAGAAATAATAGTCTGATGCATGATGGGGATTCAAACGTTTTCACCTTCTTTTAGGATTGAAGCCCCAGTCATTAAAGGTGAACTATGCACATTTTTTAGCTTGATGTATCGTAGCTGATCAGCTTCGGAGTCATTGGAATGGTTATTTGACCTATTCCGGGATGAATGATGGCTGTCTTGCTTCCCCCTAGCGCCCTTGAGAGTTGCAAGTTCGTGCCACCGGGCCAGTGTACTGACAAATAGAAAGTCCCGCTGCCTCACGAACATGCTCATGAAAAGGCAGACTGACCGATTGAGGAGTGTTGTAAAATATACACACTACAGCATGTAGGGGAAACTCTGCAGAGAAACCGGCAAGCGTAAAACGAGAAAACAGCGAAGAAATGGCCACATAGTTCGTCTTTAAGGCCTATAAGCTTGAATTAGCCTTGTCTCAGCCTGGCTTGGCAGTGGGATTGAGGCTAATGTGTCCTTCTGTTAGTTTGCTTAGTCGTGAATTTCCACTTTTGTTTTGTTTACAAGTCACAAGAACTGAAAGAAGTTTTACAAGGAAGTCTTGATTTTATTTTTGTTGAGTTGACATGATAATGCATGCAACACTATGTTTATTTGGTAAATGTAGGCTATTGTGTGTGTCAGAAAATAGTCAAAGTAAAGATGGCAGTACAAATAAAGACATTTTTGGAAGCTTAAATAAGACCTGAAGATTGGCCTATGGAAAGGCACATTGAGTGGGTTGTGAAAAGGATGTATGCAAAAAAGAACACTTTTCTAGTCTCATTGCAAGGCCGCAAACACTGATCAGAATCAATCTTCATGTGTCAATGCAAACTAGTTAATTGAATGTGTCAATCAAACACTGGCTGTTCCCTTCTGCTAAACATGAGCCACACTGAACCCTGTGTGTGTATATGTGTGTGTGTAACCTTTACACATGCCTATGGACAAAGCCTTGTAACTACACAGAGATTCTTAATCACATTTCTGATTAGAATTGAATAAATGGTTTGGGTGAGGCTTACGCCTGATGAAGGGGTCAGACAGGTCTATGGTCCTATCAGGCATTTGAATGCAGAGCACATGCCAGGGGTTCGGCTCACAGTTGCGGCCTTAAGCATATGAAGCCGACGCGACCAGATGCTGATTGCTGGCGGTGGCCCCTCGCTGTGCGGTTGATGTGTTTATCAAGGCTTTGTGGCCGACGCTGTGAACCCGGCGCGGCAGGAAGTCTGCGCTGCGCTGTCCGTCGCTCCAGCCTCCGCATGGTGCTGCTGCTCTGTATGCTCACTGCGTGCTGACTGCAGCACTCGCACTAAATGTTTACGGGAGGATTTTGAGCGCCAGCAAATTGGATTTTAAACTCGCATTGTGTCGTCAGCAGAACGGCGGCAGTTGAGAAAGGGAAAGTATCTAGGTCAGGATTTGCTTTCGATCAGAGACACAGAGATGGAGGCTTCATTTGATGCCGTATTAAGTCCCCCCCCCCCCCCACCCCCCAAGGCCTTTAGTCGTTACTCAAACAAATAGCACATTCAAGAATTTTCACTGATTCAGAACCAAGGCTTGGTCCAAGAATGGACTTGAACTCATCTAAGGATTGTCAGCTGTTTGGCGTGTTCTTTGTGTGTCCCCATGCACACAAGATTAACGGGGACATTTGTCCACACAGCTGACGCTCTGGTTCAAAGCCTACAAGTGGAGTGCCATTCAAGCTACATTGCAAAAGAAGACTATGAAGTAGTAAAGTAATCACTCTCTTTCAAGCGAATATTAGCTTTACCTGCATGGTAATCAGAGGACGGCAATGCAGGAGAGATCACCAGGGAATCAGGCAAGTTACCGCTGGTCAACAATAATCAGAAAGGCACTTCAGCCCTGTATTAGAAATCGGATCAAATTCCCTGTCTGCCGAGCTGTTCTATTTTTGACTGAGATGAACCTAACTTAAACACATCAGACCATATGGGACGCCAGCACCTCACATCTTTGTGTACATTTCACTAGGTGCATTCCCTGTGACCAACAACACCATACCTTTACTCTTACTTTTAGTTCTGTTGTTTATATGCAGTTCTGTTCATCATTGTGGGCTTAGGTCAAATTACAGCAATAGAGAAATCTTGGGACACATCACATTTATTGGGAACCGAGGCATAAAACCATGTGATTCTTTTTACCGTGGTATTGATTAGGGTATTGAAAATAGTCTATTTCACTGGTATTGGTATCAATTTCTACTTTTCTGGTATTGCCACAACCCTACACGACAGTCATAAGGGAAATGTGTTAGAGAAGTATGTTGTGTATTCTCAACACAGAATCGGTTGCTCTCAGCGTGATTCAAAGTAGAGCAGAAAGTAATGTATCAAACAAATCCCTTTGTTTGAGCTCTTACAAAAAGGATTTGTCCTGAATCTGCCCTAATGAATCTACTTTCTCTGCATTCCAGGCTCTCAAACAAAGGCGATTGAAGCCCCACTGATTAAGCTCCTCTGATGGTGCAACACCAGCTGGCAAACAGCAGAGGGCAACAGTGCACTGGCAATAGAATGCTCCACACTGTGTGTCTTTGAGCACTATTGGGTGCAGTGTGCCTTCCACACAACTTCTATAATATAGCATTTCCAGTTTAGGCTACTTTCCTTATTCTTTATAGACATATTTTACATGGCAGTCTGATTGAATGATATAATGTAACAGTAATGTGCACAAGCATTCTGTTCTCTAGAAGTCAAATAAAAAATTGTTCAATGATGAAGTTAAAGTTATATCCAGGCAGAAAAGTTACCAACATGACCCTCACAAAATGTTTGGTTGGGTGAACTGATTATGGAGTGCATTTTACTGCTGACTAATATGTCAAACCAAAGCAAAACGGATGACCTTTCCTAGGTAGCCATTTTGTATTTTATTTATGCCAATTTAAGAGTGCATTTTCAGTCAGGAAATCTATTCTGTGTGCTGCTCTGTGTTCCATGTGAAAATAGCAAAATGGCAGAAAACATTTAACCTTTAAAAAGTTGATGAACTAATGGATAGTGACCTTCATAAATTGTCAGCAGTCTCCGTTATTACGTGTTTCTAAGGATACATCGGGCAGTCTGGTTGCAGTTTTACTGTTGATGCATCTAAGTGTATCAGTCTTTGTTTATCTTTTGGAGACATGTAATTACAAGTGTGTTCTTGTGTGTGTGTGTGTGTGTGTGTGTGTGTGTGTGTGTGTGTGTGTGTGTGTGTGCGCGTGTGTCCCTCTCACTCAGTGAACTTCGAGGCTCTGATCATCGCCATGGCGGTAGTGGGCGGTTCCCTCCTGCTGAGTGTGGTGGTGTGCTGCTGCTGTTGCTGCTGCTGCAAGAAGAGCTCCTCAGGGTACAGTCCTATTCACACACACACACACACACACACACACACACACACACACACACTTAGATATGCACACATACACACACACTTACATATGCATACACACACACACTCTTAGATATGCACACATACACACACACTCTTAGATATGCACACATACACACACACACTTAGATATGCACACATACACACACACACTTAGATATGCACACACACATACACACACATACACACTTACATATGTACACACACACACACACATACTGTACACACGCACACACACACACACGGGGGCGCTGCTAGGGTTGTGTGTTGCATAGTACGCACTATTCACCCATGATGCCCGCCCACCCACGATATTTAGATAAATCTGACCGCAACTGAAACAACGAATATGAATAAGATGCAATTATACCAGCTTGTTTACAAGATGTGCGCGTTTGGTTGATGTCGGCTAGCCGAACATGGAGTGTATCCGTATTGAACATATGTGAAACCTTTGCATAAACAGGAACAGAAAGACCTTCTTAATCACTTCAGCCTACCCATGACATCCCTTATCAAACAGCCTACTGCACGAACACAAGACATCTAACTGGGACAACACTATCTGTAGACCAACAGTTCTCAACTTTGTTTTCCCAAAGGACCACCTTCTACGTCTCGACTCGGAACACATTCTGTTGATGCATTCCAGGCACCATGTTTAATAAGATGCCTTTTTTTTTATGAAAATGTAGCCTACTATAGAGTTTGCAAATTATTTTCTTTAATGTCATGTTTCCATATCATTATACCCCTATTCAAAATGATTTATTTATTCATTAATTAATCACACATTTTGAAGCGTTAATTGTTAACACGTTTCCGCCATAGCTCTTTTCATCTCGCTTACCCCCTAAAAGCAGCTCGCGTACCACAGTTTGGAAATCCCTAACCAACCAACTACACACAGACACAGACACAGACACAGACACAGACACAGACACAGACACAGACACAGACACAGACACAGACACAGACACAGACACAGACACAGACACAGACACAGACACACAGATTCACATAAATGCACACACATACCTGCAGATGCATATATTCATACATTCTCTCACATACGGCCGTAGACACACACACACACACACACACACACACACACACACAGAGACACACAATCACACAGTCATAAACAGACACACACACACACTCACAGTGCTGCACTCTCTCTTCCCCTCTCGTCTCACACTCATATGATGTAAGTAGGCCAGGCTCTGGGCTGCAGCTCTGCAGTTCTGCATTTGCATCTCTTCTCTCCTCCTCTCTTCTCCTCACTTCTCCTCTCTTCTCCTCCCTTCTCCTTCTCTCCTCTCTTCTCCTCTCCTCTTCCCTTTCCTCCCCTCTCCTCCCCTCTCCTCCCCTCTCCTCCCCTCTCCTCTCTTCTTCTCTTCTCTTCTCTTCTCTTCTCCTCTCCTCTCCTCTCCTCTTCCCTCCCTTCTCCTCTCTCCAGTCATGCTGCTGTGGGCAAATGTTGCCGTGCAAGTTATGGGACAAACCCCCTCATTCAGCAATATGATGAGTGTCTTACATGACTGTGTCAAATTAGGCCATCGGTCCAATGACTTTTCTATTCAAGGAAATGGCTGCTTCTTTTCCTTTAAATACAGTAGTTTATTGTCTGAACTGAAATGGTAAACCGTTGAATATACTAGTTGATGAGTGATAAAGTAGATGTGTATTAAATTGAAAATATTGAGTTTGTTCATTATGGGCCAAAAACAGGGTCTTTTCTGTTGCACTTGCCCCATATAATACTGCTCACTGAAGACCAAGACCTGTACATACACACACGCACACACATATATATACACACACATACAGTACACATGCATATACATCTTTTTTTGATTAAACTCACTTTTGTGTCTAGGTGGCCAGTGACCAAAAGCACTTAGACATTTGTGGTGACCATAGTAGTCCTGTTGAAGCAGCTGGGTTGGGGTCAGTAGCTTTGCCACAAGCACTGATGAGGTTCAGAGTGTGGAGTGCTGGCCACAGCCGGCAGCAGTGGGCTTCTGTCCACCCCATCGATGTCTGTCATCCCTCAGAAGGCAGAAAAATACAGAGAGATGATCTGCTCTGTAGCCATTCTCACTCTCAGACACTCTCACACTCACACGCACACACACTGAGTCACACAAACAAATACAAGCACACACACACTCAGTCACAGACACGCGCACACACACACACACACACACACACATGTGTAATCACACTCATCGTCGCCTCTCGTTCTCCTCGTTTCACCTCTCTTTGCTGCAAGGTGTGCTCCTTACCTCTCTCCAGTACGTGTGAAGCAGCTCCATGTCTGTTCATTTGTCATCAGCTCTCTCCTCAATTAACACCACACACACACACACACACATTCACACACACACACACACAGACACACACACACACACACACCGAGGCGACGACACGCCGCATTCATTTTCACCGCTGCCCCAGATAAAACTACACTGGAGATGGGGCTATTTCGCCTCCTCCCCTAAAGCCGATGATTTATCCAAACGAGCCTGTCGCGATCCTTTCCAAAGGCTGGACCTGCTGCTTCTCAAGCATCTGCTGAAAGCCACAGGAACGAGGTCATTTATTAGATCGATGGCTCGCGACCTTGACATCTGCGGCACACGCCCTTCATATCACGGAGTTCCTCCGCTCACTTTGCATCCTGCCTCTGGGTCGTGTCTTCCCTCCACACGCACATCATTTATTCATCATTCGTGCCGACCCCAGCGACCTTACAGTTTAGAACAGGAATGCTAATCGGCATTTGCTTTCCCGGGATGCAGACCAGTGGTTTGAGCCGAGGTGTTAGTTACGCCTCTCTCTGCCTGTTGAGCACCGTGTCTGTCGTCAGGTGTGTACTTTAGAAGCCTGCTCAGCTGAGGAGGGCTGTCGGGGAGTCATGTGACAGGTGTGCCACAGCGGAACCTGAAATAGTCAGGATGCGTCAAACAGCGCTAAGCCTGCAAGCTTGAGGAAGCGTTTTTGAAATGTTCCCTAAGGAGGCTGCGTGTTGATTTTAGAGGTGGGTAGCTAATGTTTGTGTTTGTTTGTTTGTTTTTTTTTTTTTTTTATAGGCCTGACAGAGATGACGAGAGGTTGGCCAGAAGACGAGAGGATAACCGACAGCGCGCAGCGGAACGGTAGGAGTTCACTTCTCTGACCAACGGCATACTCTCACGTTAGCTAGTGAACATGATGACCATCAGCATACTCTCACGTTAGCTAGTGAACATGATGACCATCAGCATACTCTCACGTTAGCTAGTGAACATGATGACCATCAGCATACTCTCACGTTAGCTAGTGAACATGATGACCATCAGCATACTCTCACGTTAGCTAGTGAACATGATGAGCATCAGCATACTCTCACGTTAACTAGTGAACATGATGAGCATCAGCATACTCTCACGTTAACTAGTGAACATGATGACCATCAGCATACTCTCACGTTAACTAGTGGACATAGAGCATAATGGAGCAGCACAAGTTAGCACAATTAGCATGTGACCTTAAAGTTACACTTTAGAGGGCAATGATAATATTTGCTTTTGATTTAATGGCACGTAAAACGAGCGCTTTTCCATTAGGCGTATCAGCGTCTGAGTTTGGACAATCAACTAGTGCCAGTGCTGCTCATTACAAACCCTAGAACACAACGTTCAGACAGTGTCAAACACCGGGCCACAGCACACACAGTGCCACAACACACACACCGGGCACAACACACACACCGGGCACAACACAAACACCGGGCCACAACACACACACACTGGGCCACAACGCAAACACAGTGCCACAGCACAGGCACAACTGACTGGTTTAGTTCCTCCAGTTTGTGCCTTTTGTGACTCTACAGCCGTTTTTCCACATGTGTCTGTTTCTGTGTACTGTAGCAGGTTTTGGACGAGGCTGTGTGTGTGTGTAGCAGATTGTGGACGAGGCTGTGTGTGCGTGTAGCAGCCTGTCTGGAGGGAGGAAGTGGTCTAATGAGGCGTTTTTAGACACTCGGTGGCGCGGAAGGATTTTCCACAGCACAAATGGAGGCAGAGGGGGCCAGGGGTGCAGTGGGGTGTGTGTGTGTGTGTGTGTGTGTGTGTGTGTGTGTGTGTGCGCAGACGGGAGGGGAGGGGATGGGATGGGTGCACTCGGATGCTGTGTGGGTACTGTGTGTGTGGAGGGGTGGGGTGCACCCGTTGTGTGTGTGTGTGGAGGAGTGGAGTGTTTCCACATCTGAAGTACAAGAAGACGTATGGTATGTGAGGCCTCTTGCCTTATCCAGCACATCAGGTGCCATTAATCGGCCCTGTGGCAATTCACTACACACTACCCTGGAAGCCCTTCGTGTGTGTGTGTGTGTGTGTGTGTGTGTGTGTGTGTGTGTGTGTGTGTGTGTGTGTGTGTGTGTGTGTGTGTGTGTGTGTGTGTGTGTGTGTGTGTGTGTGTGTGTGTGTGTGTGTGTGTGTGTGTGTGTGTGTGTGTGTGTGTGTGTGTGTGTGTGTGTGTGTGTGTGTGTGTGTGTGTGTGTGTGTGTGTACGTGTACGTGTACGTGTACGTGCACATTCTAAAATCAGTGTGGCCTCTTACATACTACTCCATGCTGAGTTTTGCAACATTATCATCATCAGAACAGGTGGCTCTAGGGCCGTGTCATATATCATATCGTTCTCCATATACGGGCAGAACTCCTGCCCATGATCACAAATATGACATATTGTGATACGAATGGTCTAGTTCATGACATGGTTACATATGCGCTGCCAAGTGGGCAGCTCACAAGTACAACGAGAACAAGCATGGCAGAAGGCACTTGCGCGGTCCCAAGATGACCCAAAACCACAGTGGCCAGTGGTACTATTTTCCCGTCATCATAAATATGGGGATCTAGTGTGAAGTCCGTCCATCCAGTGGCCCACACCAGCCATCACAGGAGATCTGGTCCTGTACACTGAGCGGATATCATGAAGAAACCCTTTAATGTTTCATGTCTGTGTCTGTGTGTGTGTGTGTGTGTGTGTGTGTGTGTGTGTGTGTGTGTGTGTGTGTGTGTGTGTGTGTGTGAGAGAGACTGTTCCAGAGTGATGATGTGTGAACAGACGTTCCTTCGCTTGCTCGCTGGCTGTGAGGCAGGGCCCCATAGAAAACACCGCTGCTGTTGTTGTTTTACGACGGGCCTGTGTGTGTGTGTGTGTGTGTGTGTGTGTGTGTGTGTGTGTGTGTGTGTGTGCGCGGGGAGGGGATGTGGGGGAGTGGAAGACGAGGGTCCACTGGGAGCATGGAACAGATTTAAACAAAGACATTAACCCTGCCTCCCTAAATAATGCAGCGCCATCTCAGGCAAAGCCAGGGCGCCTCAGGAGGAGCACTTCACTGTAGGCTGCACTGTTGCTCATTGGCCTGCTTTTGTTCTCTGGGACAACGACTAGCCACATGCTGGTGAACATGGCAGTGTAGCTGTTCTCTTCACATATGTGCCACCATAGAGAGAGAGAAAGGAATGCCATAGAAAGAGATGAGGCATCAGTGACTTTTTGTGTGAGAGTGAGTGAGTGAGGTGAGTGAGGTGAGTGAGTGAGTGAGTGAGTGAGTGAGTGAGTGAGTGAGTGAGTGAGTGAGTGAGTGAGTGAGGTGAGTGAGGTGAGTGAGGTGAGTGAGGTGAGTGAGGTGAGTGAGGTGAGTGAGTGAGTGTCCAAGGGTGTGTCTGATGTGTGTGAGTGAAAAAAAACGCATGTGTTTGTGTAATTGGACTGAGGCTGTGTGTGTGAGAGTTGGAGTGATACAGAAAGAGAGAGAGTGTGTGTGTGTGTGTGTGTATACGCGCAGTCAGTGTATCAGTGTCCCTCCCTGTGTGTGTGTGTGTGTTATTATTAATGTTTATTTGGTATGGACCAAATAAACATTAATTGTGTGTGTGTGTGTGTGTGTGTGTGTGTGTGTGTGTGTGTGTGTGTGTGTGTGTGTGTGTGTGTGTGTGTGTGTGTGTGTGTGTGTGTGTCCTGCACTGCCGTCAGAAGTGCTGATGCTCAGGCGGTGTCGTGGGCGATAATGGCTGACGGTCAGAGAGTGTGAAGAGCGCGGCGCCAAGCCAGAGTGACAGGTGCGGCACTGAGCAGCCGGGCGGTGGCAGAGGGATCGGTCAGTCGAGTCGCGTGCGACACCCCTGGACACAGTGTGGAGGGTGGGAAGAAGCTCCGTAAACACTCGGCACACGGTGACTGTCCAGCCCATCACTGGATATTTCGCAGATGAGGCCATCAGACACTCACACATACACTTCCTGTCAGTCCCCTCACACACTCGTGTTACTCTCTTAAAGAGCCTCGCGTCACGCTTTGAAAGTTAAACCAAGTGCAGCTCTCAAATTGCTCTGTTCCGCTGTTGATCATAACATACAATAGGAAATCTGACCCTTGGCACTGGTCAATGTGATAGGCTACAGTACATGCATGAAAGGCTCGTTTTGGGCATGTTTATGTCCGGTAGAGCCAGGAGTGTTTGAACCTGCCGCTATGGTTCATGGGTAGTAAGTTAGTTGGGTGTTGCGCCTTGTGAATCAGCGTGTTATGATAAAGAAGGATTTATGCGTACGTGTTAAAATTGCTATTATTGGGCAAACAGGATAGTCAGTGTTGGCGTGAAGATGTAAGGAGCAGGATATAACACAAGATGTCGTTATAACACAGTTAACGATCCACCGGATATAAATTAGCTACTTGATGAGCCTTTTGCGCATGTAGCCTGTTGTCCATCCCATCACTGCAAACTCCTTAGACGAGACTGGCAGGGTTCTTTAGCATTGTTGTGTGTGAGGCTGAAGTGGACATAGCTTCGGTCAGAGGGAAATGCTAGTTTGTTCAGTGGCCTTTACAGCTGGGACCAGGATGTGTTGCTGTTGTCTGGTGAAGTTGGACCCTGAGGTCCATGACATGTAGCTAATGTGATAACGGTCCTCGGAGTCGCACTGCCAGAAATGTCCACCCTGTTCTGAAGTACACTGATGACATAATGACCGCTTCCCAAGTGTGGTCAGTATAACCTGCCCTGTGGTCACTGCTGCCTCTCTCTCTGTTGCCCTTGCACACACACACACACACACACACACGCACACACACCAGGGGTGGAAATTAAAATTTGAAAATGTGACAATCTATCAGCCAATAGCAGATTTCTGGTGAAATTAACCAGCCACTCAATGTTAAAATATGACTTTGTGTCTGAAATCTACCAGCCACTCTCACATTTTACCAGCATGTGGCTGGTGCTAATTTCCATCCCTGACACACACGCACACACACACGCACAACCTGCCCTGTGGTCACTGCTGCCTCTCTCTTTGTTCCCCTCGCAGGAGAGTCGACAGGAAGGCTCATCATGACGATATCCGCAAGAAGTATGGTATGTACCATTTCCTCATGCACGCTCTTACACACACACACACATTCTCTCAGACTTACACACACACAAAGTATGGTTATGTACCATTTCCTCATGCACTCTCTCTTTCTTTCTCACACACACACACACACACACACACACACACACACACACACACACACAAAGTATGGTATGTACCAGTTTCCCACTCGCTTACTGCCTGTTCAGCAACACCCACACTCAGAACCTCCCACTCAGCATTGTCCTGTTCTCTACAGTCACTAAACCCCACGCATCTGTACTGTACTGAATTGCTATATTTATTTGCCTCTAATACAGGGTGATGGAAGAGTACATCCACAGATGTTTGTGTTTATGTGTATAATACAGTATATATGTGTATGTCTGAAAGGGTTCAGATATAGAAGTGGCGTAACACTTCACAGGAGCTTGCTGAGGTGCAGCTCAGTTCATTTCCCTCATGGCTCTGCCTTGTAAACCTGCACACAGCCGTGTACTAGATCTTATTTTTATTGACCTGTTTACATTCATCAAGTTGCTTTTATTATAGAGCTACTAAATCCACACAACACAAGAAAGAAAATGGCTCTGGCTGATCATTTCAGTCTGTGAGTAAATGCAGCACCCCTGGTTGTGTTGTCTCCTGGCCTAGATCCATCCCAACAGAACAGAAGCTCAGGCACACAGTAATCCTCCCCTGCGCTCCTCTCTGGGCTGTGGCCGCTATGCTGCAGCTAATGCAGTGTGTGACTGGTGCCTCCCGGCAGCGGGATTGTCCTCCGTCAAGGCATCAGCTCAGCTAGCCGTGTGTGTGTGTGCTCGTTCGCCCCTGGGCTCTGTGTCCCCTCATGGACGAGAAGCACCAACACCGTGATGACACACACACACACACACACACGACTCCTCAACCCCCTGGGCTCCTCATGGCTGAGCAGCACCAACACCGTGAACACACACACACACACACACACACACACACACACACACACACACCCACACACACACACACCTCCTCAACCACGACACAATAGAGGTGCCCCCACCCCACCCCCCCTTGATCGACATGTTTACCTTCAGATGTGCTGCATGTAATCGATGTGAACACACCGTAGTATAATACCAGGGCGCTTCAGAGAGAGTGTAGCCCGTCATGTTCATGAGCATGCAGTCGCGTCCCGCAGCGGCAGAGTTGGCTACAAGACGTCTGCATGCGCCCTCTCTCTCTCTCTCTCTCTCTCTCTCTCTCTCTCTGGTGCAGATCCACACATGACGTGGACACACTGGAGATGGAGATGGAGATGGGGGAGGTGGAGGCTACGGGTGGAGCCATGGAAAACAGGCGCCATGTTTGTCAGGTCATGGCCCAGCAAGTGTTTGCGCGTTTGCCTTTTTAAGCAACAGCGGTCGTCTCTAATGAGCTGTGAGCGTTAATTGCACACGCAGGGTTACCAGAGGCCACGTGCACACAGACGTGATCGAGCGCCCCAATTAGCGCTGGCCGTTAACGCTGACCATGGCCACTCTGGTGGGCCCCGAGGCCGTGACTCGTTGACCTTACAGCCAATAAGAGGCCTCCTGGTGCAGCGGTCAAGGGCTGGCCTTGAGGGGGTCAATAAGGCCCCTTAATGGCTCAACCAGTGAGGCACCAGAGGAGGAGGAGTCTGGAGAGAACGGGGAGGCTGGGGAGGCAGTGGACTGAGAGAGAACTGGGGGCGCTGGGGGCAGTGGGCTGGGGGAGAACGGGGAGGCTGGGGAGGCAGTGGACTGAGAGAGAACTGGGGGGGCTGGGGGCGGTGGGCTGGGGGAGAACTGGGGGGGTTGGGCCCTGGGGGCAGTGGGGTCACCTCTTCCACATCTGGTTTTGGAAGGGCTGCTCAAAGGGCCAGCATAAATCTATCACGACCTTGAACGCAGCGAGGGGAGGTCAGAGAAGTGAAAATGTAGCCTAGTTTCACTTCAGTCCTGCGGCGTCTTCCCTTCAGCTGTGTAGGTTGGGTGTGTGAGCGGAAAGGGCCGGTTCCCTGGGCAGGGTCATCTGCGCTGACCTGCAGAAGATGGACGTGGGGAGGAGGGAGCTGGGCTGGGTGGGTGGGAGTGGGAGCGGGAGCTGATCCTCGGGGCGGAGATGAAGGAGTGCAAGGGGATGAGACCAGAGCAGAAGGAACAGAAAAGGAGCACATGTGATGAGTGTGTTTCAGGTGCACACACACACACACACACACACACACATTCTAAAGCAAGTGGCCAAGCGCCTGACTGCATAGGGAGTCTGTGTGTGTGTGTGTGTCTATTTTGCTTGCAGAATAGGCAGTGAGCTGGTCGCAGGGTGTTCAAAGCTTTAGATCAAACACAGCATGGCTCCTCTCAGGCAGGTGATGCTGTGCTACCGCAGCCATTACTCACTCTCCTCCCCTCCTCCCTCTCTCCCTCCCTCCCTCCCTCCCTCTCCTTCTCCCTCTTTCTCTCACCTGCACTCTCTCTCATGGCTTAGCAGGGAGGTTTTGATCATCCCTGCCCCTGCGTCGAGCAGGAGGCTTTAAACTGATGGCTTGTGAACAACTCTCCTTTCTTGTCTCCTACTTTCTCTTTCTACTCTCCGCTCTCTTTTTTTTTAATTCTTTTTGAATTCTCTTTTGTTTCTTTCTTCTCCCCCACTCCCCCCACCGACCTCTCGAGTGTCCTGTCAGTTCGTTTTCTTCGACTGAAAGGTGAGGTGTGGCTCGTGGGCTCTCCTGTCTGCCGGAGAGTGGCGAGAGAGACGAGGCGAGATGAGGTGACTGGCGGGACAGGTAGCGTCCCTTACGGGGGCTCCTACGGCACGTGATTGCTAGTCGCCGCCACTGCGGCAAACCCGGTCACATGCCGCGCCACACACGTCATTGAGAACGATGGGTTTGGGAGCGCAGCGGAGCTGTCGCCGTGTCCTGTGTGTGTGTAAGCGGACTAAGGACGAGGTTGTGCTGAAATGGGGCCACAGAGTACTGCTGTACCCAATACTACAGCACAAGGAGTCATGTCTCTGAGTTATGAGCCCTTATGAGACAGTATGAGACCACATGAGACATAGTATGAGCCCTTATGAGACCACGTGAGACCATATGAGACAGTATGAGCCCTTATGAGATCTTATGAGACCATATGAGACAGTATGAGCCCTTATGAGATCATATGAGACCATATGAGACAGTATGAGCCCTTATGAGACAGTATGAGACCACATGAGACATAGTATGAGCCCTTATGAGACCACGTGAGACCATATGAGACCGTATGAGCCCTTATGAGATCATATGAGACCATATGAGACAGTATGAGCCCTTATGAGATCTTATGAGACCATATGAGACAGTATGAGCCCTTATGAGATCATATGAGAGCATATGAGACAGTATGAGCCCTTATAAGATCATATGAGACCATATGAGACAGTATGAGCCCTTATGAGATCTTATGAGACAGTGTGAGCCCTTATGAGATCATGAGACAGTATGATCCCTTATGAGACAGTATGATCCCTTATGAGACAGTATGAGACCATATGAGCCCTTATGAGACAGTATGAGACCACATGAGACAGTATGAGCCCTTATGAGACCACATGAGACAATATCTAATTATCTAAAATATCTAATTGCTATTTTTCTGACAGATATTTTGCGATTGCAATTTGATCTGCAATGGAAGTCTAGCGTCAGTTCACTATTCCTTATATAATAAATCTGAAACATGTTTTGAAGCAATACCAATTTGATAACATATAGACAGCTACGTATCCAAGAATGAACCCAAAAACCTGTACAAGATACTTCTAAACATGGTTTTAAGATGGGCCAGATCTGAATAGTTAGCTTTCAGAGCACAGTGCCTCTGATTGATGTGCATGAGTGGCCCAATCCCAATGTCTGAACTCACAGACTCACAGACGAAATTCGTTAGGGCTTAGGGCTGTCCCAATGTCGAATTTCAAAAGGCGTGAGGGCTTGATTACACACTTAACAAGCCCTTTCTGTGAGTCTGCATCGGTGCAGACTTCACCAAAGGGAATTACCCACAAGTGCTGGGACGTTTACCGCATAGACCATAGGAAAATACAAAGGTAAACAACAGCACGACAAACATGCATGGTGCAAGTGTCAGCAACATCTTTATTATTGAACATGTCCAAGGTCATGTTATCTGGTGAAGTGCTGTCCCAATCCCAAATACCTATCTGAGCCCATGTGGCCTCACACACTCACGAGATCAATGAAGTCTGTGAGTCTTCAGTCCTTAGTCCTCAGGGCTCACATTGGGAATGGGCCAGTAACTACACAATTAATTGCTGCCTTTGCGATTTGCTTATTGCATCAGTTCAAATTGTGAATTCTCTTCCATTTCTATTCATCTTCAAGCCCTACTTTATGTGTTTATGTTTACAGAAGTCCCGGAGATAAGCTAGTCAGTACACTGTTCTAGTCAATAGGTGTTCCGTGACTACTTACATTAGCATTTGATTATTAGATAGATAGATAGATAGATACTTTATTGTAATGGTGTAGCTTTGTGGTGGTGAATACATTCATTTTGGTCTTTGTGTTAATGAATATATCTGTACAGTACTATGCATTTTTATTTGAAACTTCTGGTTAAATGGTGCTGTGCAGTTGTCTTTGTTCTGTTTATTTTCCTCTGTGTTTTGGAGGGATTGGTTTGATTTGGATTGATGTGGGGAGATGGCACCTCAGTGGCATAGTTTTGATGTTTACAGGGGCCATATCTAAAAGGTTTGTGGTTAGTCGCTGTTGAACCATTTCTTTACCAAACCATCTGTCCGTGATTAAACACCCACAGAATTCAGGAGAAACCTCACTGGAGTAGAAGATACAGCAGGTCTTTGAGATAAATTAAATTGAGATAAAATGCCCAGATGTTCGTTATCTCTGTTAGTTGGTTTGTTTGTTTGTTTATTTGTTGTGTGATGTTATTGGTCGGAAACACCGCCGCACCAACACCAATCTTTAGTTCACTTAGCCGGGTCTGATCTTTACCCCGTTTTTTAATTAGAAGCCCAAAGAAATCAATTAATTACTGCGGTATTCATCACGGTTTGGAATGAGCTCAAAGGCTTTTCCAAATGAGGTACACGTGTGATGTGAGGCAACGTAATGCAGGGAAAGTCTGCTCTGTAATGGACAGCAAACACAACCATATTGTGAAATACAGCTGCATGTGTAGTGGCTGCATGTTGCCGTGGCCACTGAAATGAAAAATCGTTGTGTCTGCTTGATAGTATTGATCTGTGTGTGTCAAAGATTTAAAGCAAGGACATTTGTTTTTTTTTTTTTTTTACACATGCATGTGTGTCCTGTGTGTCCTGTGTGTCCTGTGTGTCCTGTGTGTTGTGTGTGTCGTGTGTGTTGTGTGTGTTGTGTGTGTCGTGTGTGTCGTGTGTGTCGTGTGTGTCGTGTGTGTGTGCGTGGACACATGTGCATTGTTATGTAGGTGGCATTGCTTGAATGATGATCTTGAAAATAGCCATAACCATCCATCATTTTGTATAATGCCTCCTCTGTCTGAATATGGTGGGTGTTGTGCTTGCGTTTGCATATGTATGGGTGTCTGAGGGCAGACTTGCATGTATGTCTGAATTAGCCTGTGGGCCCATGTGTGTACAGTATGTGTGAGGGTAAAAGCGTGTGTGTGTGTGTGTGTGTGTGGAAAGTGTGACAGTATGATGGATGAAGTCCTGCTCAGTGTTTCTCCTGCCCTCAGCAGCGTGTGTATGGACTCTCTCTCTCACACACACACACACACACACACACACACACACACACACACACACTCTCTTACACACATGTCAGGCCACTCCAGGACAGAGACTCCTCTGCCAAACTCACTCTCAAATTACCCGGCAGTCCACGGGGCCCCTCAGCCTGTCTTCTTACTGAAGGACACACTAATGAGACACACACACACACACACACACACACACACACACACACACACACGCACACACACACACACACACAAATGTATGCTCCTTCGCATGAGTTCCCATTCCTTGTTCAACTCCGTCAAAGTGACGTGGCCCCCAAATGAAAGTGTCCTTCCTCCAGATCCCTGAGCTAATAGCAGTGGCACAATGATCCCACTTTGAAGGAGAGACGTGTCACGAGTCCTGAGTCTCTGGCTGCCACAACCATGTCCCTTTTGAGTGTGAAGTGTGTTTCTGTGTTTCTCTCTGAGTGAGTGTGTGTGTGTGTGTGTGTGTGTGTGTGTGTGTGTGTGTGTGTGTTTGCATTTGCGTTTTTGACTGAGCATCTGTTTTGTGTGTGCTCAGATGTTGTGTGTGTGTGTGTGTGTGTGTGTGTGTGTGTGTGTGTGTGTGTGTGTGTGTGTGTGTGTGTGTGTGTGTGTGTGTGTGTGTGTGTGTGTGTGGCGGACCTGCTGGACCTGGTGCCTGATTAAAGCCCATTGACATGCTGATGCATCATACCTGCTGCCAGGGGGCCGGCCTTAGCGAGGCATGAGCAGAAATCAGAAATCCGAAACCTCGTCCCCTCGTCCACCCTCTCCACCCCTCCTACCCTTTTCAAAATACTGGACGGCGTGGACACAGAATTGGGCAAATACCCACATCCCTGAAGTGTCCGTCTGACTTTAATCAGAGGCTCATCCTCTGGCCTTAGCTGTGGTGTTGGGTGTATTGAATGCGAATGAGCTTTGCCCACCGAAGGGGGTTCCGTTAAAGCTCACGAATGCTTTTGAATGAGACTTGCATTCAGATGATTTGCCTACCTGCTAATTGAACCTCCAGGGATAAAAACCCTGATAACCTTGGAATGATGATGAAGAGGTAATCATTTAAAACAATCCTGGACTATTTTTAATAAGGTATGGCTTTATGAACAACATGGGAGAGAGAAATGTTAAATGTTTCACAGGAATCTATATTTTGACGTTGACAGGAGCGCGGGGCGCTAACGCTGGGCTGGGGAATGGGAATGGGATCATGATGCTTTACCGAGCCGCATTCTGACGTCTTTCTTTTCCTCCCCGTGTTCCTCTGTCTGTCCCCCTGCAGGTCTGATCCCCGACTCCGACCACCCGTACAGCAAGTTCGAGAACGAGTGAAGCGGAGAAGAGAAGCCGCGGCGGCTCAGGAGCAGCACTGGGAGAGGGAGGCCGCACACACTCTCTCCACACGGCCGCCATGTTTCCGTCTGCTCCTCCTGCCAGTGGAACTAGTCTGCTTTGGTTTTGTTGCGTTTAGTTTTTCTTATTTTTTTTCTGACTGAGTTGGGTGGGGGTGGGGGTGGGGGTGGGGGAGGGGGTTGCCGCCACACCCAGCCTCCAGTGTCCCTGATTGACCAGTTCACCAGTTACTGTGTGTCTTTTTAAAAAAATCTCTCCTGACTGTGTCTCTCTTAGTTTGTGTTCTGCTTTTTTGAATGAAAGTTTTGCTGAAACTGACGAGTGTTGCAAATAGCCTCTCTGATGACAATGTTGTTTAGGAAGGGTGATGTCAAGATTTGAAAAAGAAAAAATTCTGCATGTCGCCTTTCTGTTTTGCATTTTGAATTGTTTTGGTGTGTGTGTGTGTGTCTGTGTGTCTGTGTGTCTGTGTGTCTGTCTGTGTGTCTGTGTGTCTGTGTGTCCGTGCGCGAGCGTGCGCAAGCGTGTGTGTGTGCATGTAAACATGTACACACGTGTGTGTGTGTGTGTGTGTGTGTGTGTGTGTGTGTGTGTGTGTGTGTGTTGGGATGGGGGGATGATTGGATGCATCTGTTCTCAGCATCACTGTGGCAGTTTAGTTTTGCACCAGCTGTATTTAAAATAATCCATGCTCTTATTTTGACTGTTTCCTAATTAAAACGTTGATCATGTTTTAAAATGACAGTCTGATGAGCACTTTCTTCTATTCATTATTTTTGTTGTGCTCAAAGGTGAAAAAAAGCACACACACCATTTCATTGTCAAAGTCTGTAAAGGTGTCCGCTTACATTTCTTTATAGCTTGAAAACTAATTCATGATACTGTGTAATTATACTTAAGCTTGGAGGAGTTGAGATTTCATTACATTTATGACAGAAGCACAGGCCTAAGACTAGAGATTGCCCCTCCTATTGATGGATCTGTGGTGTTCATCATCATGATGTTCGTTTTAATAGGCGCTTTCTGCCATCAACTCCCTGAACGAGCTCCTACAGTTCTGTAAGAAATAGAGATGAGGCTGCTTCTTTATATATTTCGTTTTTATCGTCTTAAGGGTCATAAGTTGGAAAACTGTACTTTCCCGTTTTCAATAGAGACTTCCTATGATAACGTAGTTAGTAGCACCTCAGGAAAAACAGCGATAATCAAAAAGCACCAGTGCGTGAAAGCGTGTCCCTAATGGCATAGCAGCGATAGGCATATTCCCACCTTAATTCGGACCTCCTGACCCTGTAGCCGCAGGCAGCCTCATATGAACACGAATGGCCATTTATCAGCCCGACCCTTCCGGGCGCACGGGGGTTAAATGTGACCCGCTAGGGCTGCGGTGAAAAGGAGACCGGGTAACTTGTCTTCTTAACGACCTCCTTCTTGCCGTTTGCGCCGGTCCCTACGTGGTCATCCAAGACACTTAACTGTTGCAGAATATGGTGGCCTGTAGGGCCTTTTACACATGAGCGAGTTGATCCATGGCAGGGGCTGCTATTTCATATCAGGTGGATTGGGGACTGCCTGGTGACGTGATCCTTCTGCGCAATCCGCATTGTGGGACGCACGCCTGCACACATGT
>NC_084999.1:25378151-25385651 GCF_963854185.1 Sardina pilchardus
GTGTGTGTGTGTGTGTGTGTGTGTGTGTGTGTGTGTGTGTGTGTGTGTGTGTGTGTGTGTGTGTGTGTGTGTGTGTGTGTGTGTGTGTGTGTGTGCGTGAGAGAGAGTGTGTGTGTTCGCACACATCATGAATTCTGTCAACTCGTTCAATTCCGCGCCTTTGCCATTTGTCTCAATAGAATATGTCTTGCATATATGTCCTGTAATTTTGCTTCATTTGTCTGATTAGCTTTCTTGAGAGATTTATTTCAATTTTGTATTCATAAACACATCTGTCTCCGAGCCGCATGTATTCAGCGCGATACCTGCTGCTGTCCAACGGGAAAGGCGCTCTCCGCTGCTGTGGATGCTGCAGAAGTGCGGTATTGAATGTCCGTGTAATTAACTCCTAACGATCTACGTTGCGGCTGATTTATTTTCGTTTTATATGCTGGGATTTACATTCTGAATAACTCAACAGTTTACGTTGGTTGTGTTCCTAAAAGAGGGAGTTATGAAGGTTATGAATAAGTCATTTTGAAAATGACAAAGTGAAATTTATAATTTATTGTGTGGGGACCTGCCCCCTGCCAAGACAGGCATTCCCTTTGAAACATATTGAGTTTTATTATTGACAATATTTGAATTTGTGTCTTGCCTTGTCTTCATATCAAAGACAACTCTTTTGATCAATGTTGTTGGACAGCCAAACAACTTAGTGGACAATAATGAAATTCTCCCCATTGATGATTCAATTTCTCCAGAAAACAAAAACAAAATGACAGTGTTGCTCAATATGAATGGGAATGTGCCATGACACCACAACACTCAGGATCCAGCAGCACTGCTCACACAGCTGCCTAGTGCTTCATCGTCATCTCTAGAACTCTATACATGACAACGGCCACAGTACCTGCCTCACAATTTGAGTGTGTATCGTTACAGTAATGAATGGACACACACACAGGAGATTATTGTTTGTTTACCGCAAGCAAGGGGGCATACTGCAGCAATTACTACAAATCCTGATTGTGACTTCCTGTCATTATTCAGTGGAGGAAGGCAATTTAAGAGAGAGAGAGAGAGAGAGAGAGAGAGAGAGAGAGAGAGAGAGAGAGTATTGTATCACTGTTCGTGAGCTTATCTTAGTCCAGAGGCCGGGGTCAGAATGACTCGGAATGCCAATGGATTTGCTACTCCTAACAGTTTCACTGATAGATTATGGGCAGTTGGGGTGACTGACATCTTTTGAGATTATACAGTACACACACAGAGGCTCTCTGTCTCTCTCTCTCTCTCTCTCTCTCTCTCTCTCTCTCTCTCACACACACACACACACACACACACACACACACACACACACACACACAATGAAGCAGTGCTAAAATAAATAACAGTGCATTTTCTCTCTCTTTCTTCCCCTCAAGCCTTGAAGAAAGAGGACAGTGGCTTTGATGAGGTAAGTGACAGACGACATGCAACACTTGAACTCTCTTGTGAACTTTGTCTAAGCACCAGTCTTCGCTCCTCACCATGTTTAGGAACAGCTGTTGACAAAAACTGTTAATGGCCTCATCATACAGCATTACTTATAGGCTGAATGTTGTAAAATACTCCAAGTATAGTTTATCGGTTGCTACCAAGATATAGCACATATGCTATCAGTTACATCTCTTATCTGTAGTGATTGAGTTACTGGTTGTTATGTAGATGTTGTGAGTGCATTATAGTGCATTATACGTGTATTATGATTTAGACATAATGAGTGTGCTATAATATATAGCTTCTTCTATAGATATAGTGAGAGCATGTATGTTGTTATATAGTGAGTGCATTACAATGTATAGGTTCTTGTAGTGAAAGCATTGCATGTGGTAGGTTGCTATATAGCTAGTGAGTGCATTGTAATGCATACTGTAGGTTATTATATAGATATAGTGAGTGCATTTCAATTCATAGGTTGTTATAGATGGTGTAGGTTGTTGTACAGGTATAGTGTGCATGGATGGCAATGGCTGGTGTGTAAGTCAGACATACAGCACCAGCCACCAGCCACCAGCCCAGAGTGCATGCTTGTCTGTCATCACCCTGAATGCCAGCGCACAGCGTCTTCTTTTATCGCAAGCTCTTCTGCACAGTAATTACTGCCATTGGGACTGTGTGTGTGTGTGCGTGTGTGTGTGTGTGTGTGTGTGTGTGTGTGTGTGTGTGTGTGTGTGTGCGTGCGTGCTTGTTGTGTGGAGGGTACATGCGTTTAGTTTTCAGTGACAGCTGGGTATTGCTGTTAATGTGCCAGTGTTGTGGGCAGCTGCAAATGTGGTGGTGATCCTATGTTGCTGGGCTGGATATGTGTGTGTTTGCATGCTTATAGTAATGCACACGTGAACATACCATGTACATGTGGTGTGGTTTTGTGTGTGTGTGTGTGTGTGTGTGTGTGTGTGTGTGTGTGTGTGTGTGTGTGTGTGTGTGTGTGTGTGTGTGTGTGTGTGTGTGTGTGTGTGTGAGAGACAGAGAGAGAGAGAGAGAGAGAGAGAGAGAGAGATGTGTATAAAGGACCAAATTTATGCTTGAACAAGAAAGAGCAGTCAAGCAGAATTTTCTAGACCTCCTCTCTATCTATCCATTTATCAGATAGATAGATAGATAGATAGATAGAGAAGAGGTCTGGACAATTCTGCTTGACTGCTCTTTCTTGTTCAAGCATCAATTGGTTCCTTTATGAGCGTGTTGAGCTAGAGACTGGGCCTGGAATAGCCTGGAAGGAGCAATCCTCAGAATAGTCTACAGTCTAAACCATTCAGACTCTCATCCCTCCATCCTAGTGCCAAAAAGAGAGAGAGCTGTTCTCTCCTTCCTTTCTCTCATCCATCCATCCTAGTGCCAAAAAGAGAGAGCTGTTCTCTCCTTCCTTTCTCTCATCCCTCCATCCTAGTGCCAAAAAGAGAGAGAGAGAGAGTTGTTTTCTCCTTCCTTTCTCTGTGCTCTCTGTAGTGTTGGCAACATAGCTGAGGATGAACCAATGAACCAGACTCCTCTGGTGGCTCATGACAAGACCTCAGCAATATCACACAGCTCATCAGCGCTGGGGATGAGACGGTGGCCAATTCATTTAAGTGCTCTGATTGTGTGTCTGTCTGTCTGTCTGTGTGTGTGTGTGTGTGTGTGTGTGTGTGTGCACTGTAAAAAATTTACTGTAAAATTTACAGTAACTTACTGGCAACAATTGGCCAGTAAGTTACTGTGAATACCTTTTACAGTAAAGGTACTGTATTTCCATTTACAGTATTTATATATTCACTGTAAAATGAAAAACAATTAAATACTGTGATTTCAGTCGTATTTACAGTAACTTACTGGCCAATTGTTGCCAGTAAGTTACTGTGAAAACCTTTTACAGTAAAGGTGCTGTATTTCCATTTACAGTAACTTACTGGCCAATTGTTGCCAGTAAGTTACTGTGAATACCTTTTACAGTTAAGGCACTGTATTTCCATTTACAGTAACTTACTGGCCAATTGTTGCCAGTAAGTTACTGTGAAAACCTTTTACAGTAAAGGTGCTGTATTTCCATTTACGGTAACTTACTGGCCAATTGTTGCCAGTAAGTTACTGTGAATACTTTTTACAGTAAAGGTACCGCATTTTCATTTACAGTATTTTATGTATTCGCTGTAAAGTGAAAAACAATTGATTTTAAATTAAGATTTTTTTTTTTTTTTAGTTGTATTTACAGTATTGGTTGTTTCCCTGTAAAAGCTAAGTCAGTTAAATACTGTGAATTCAATTGAACTTACATGAGCAATCATTAATAGAATAACTCATATTCCAAAATATTTCAGTTAACTGCAGACAATAAAACATTTTTAACTTTTGTTATTTATTTAAGACATTTCAAATGTATGACTGAAGTGGATGTTGACAGACAACAGTAGACATGGTTTGAACACAACCACAACCTTATCTGATTTGACACAGATAAGGGGGTTAAAAGCGCAGTGTGTGTAAGTGCAGTATGGCAACTGGCAAGTCTATGTAATGTAGTATAAGGAGTTGTGTGTGTACAGGATGCGGAGTAAAGAAACTCATCCCCAGTCTGTTTTGTGGGTGTTCCCTCAGTCTGCCACGTGGGAACAGAGACGTCTGCTTGACCTCAGTGGTTTAAACAGTCCGTGGTCAGAGCGTGAAATGTCTTTTGAAATACTTTTGGGCCGTTGTTGTACTCTTCTGGTATAGGTATCCTGCAGGGTAGGGAGAGGTGCTCTGATGGTACCTTTCGCAGTAAATGTCAAGTGTCTGAAAAAGAGAAAGAAAGCATACATTACAATTGACCCCGTTCATGAATATACAGTAATTAATGCAAACTACTCCGGTTGTGTGACAAATAAAAGCAAACCCACACTAGTCAGGTGCAATAGATAGAAGTAATGCAGATGTGTACAATACACCACCATAGCACAGTTTGGGAGTTCACTTTGATATGTCCAGTGTTTTTTTTTTTGGAAAGGGGACATTTCGAAGTGACCCTACACTTCTGAACAGAAGTATGTCTATGTGATATCATACCTAATCTCATAATTGCCTGCGGCAACTCTGCCTTCATGCGAACACCACTTTTCTGATGCCTAACATACTGTAGGCCATCTCCCATCTGACTTGCAATAGCAGCCTCTGGCTCCAGGCTGGGACTTCTGGATGGCTCCTAAAAAGAATAAACAGCAATTGCCATATAATTTGTTAATAAACAGCAATTGCCATACAAAACAAATCATAGCTTTAAAAAATAAGCAAGGCAATCAGATGTAGAAATAGAAATGATAATTACCTTGCCATGAGGCACCCTTGCCACCCTTGTCACCATCTATGTTACTTCTTGATATCAGTTTATTTATGAACATAAATAAAACACAAACACTTACACCATGTTGAGGGCAGCAGCCATGGCTAACAGACATCATCAGGGTAGTGCCATCAGGTAGTGCCATCAGGGTAGACCGACTTCGCCCTGGACAGTTGTTGACAGTTGAGCCCACAAAGTCATAACAGACACATGAAAGGAGGGGATAAACTAAACAGTTACAGACACAAATACAGTACATGCACACATATTAAATGCTATATGCGTGTGTCTCTATTTGGTGAGTGAACTCACTTGCAGGCTTGGAACTTCTTCCTTATGGAAGTGACACACATTTGGAACATTCCAAAATGCACACAGCCTAAGTGTCTCTGACACAGCGTTCTCAGGGCAGCAGTCCTCACACCACCTACTAACAGAGGGAACAGAAAGAGGCTTACATTAATTAATACATTGCAAAACACACAGAACATGAAAAGACCATAACTGAAGCACTACTACACTCACATGCATCTTAAATAAACACATGCCTCAATGTAAGTCACCAAAAATTGGGCAAATAAAGGCTATAAAATGAATACCATTTAGCCAAACTACCCTTCACAAACTAAAGATCCCTTTACTTATCGGCATGATATTTCTGGTAATTGAAATTCCCCAAATGCTCCCCTTTCACATCCACTATATGACGGATCTATGAGCATGACTATGCAAAACAACAGTTCCTAAATTAGGGGTGAGATAACTTACACATCAGCCTACTTCATTAATTTGTTTTACTGGTCCTCTTTCCAGTTATAGCAACACTATATTATGCATCAACACTACATGTATTAAGTTTAATGTTAACTACCCATGCCCCATGGAGTTCGCAAAGTAATGTTACTAACTAGCTGCTAACGTTAACAATTTTCACCTGTGTCTGTCTGCTAGCTAACTTCAGCCTTCAGCCTGCATGGTAACAGCCACTTTAAGCTAAGCTACTTGCGTCTGATATTTCATTCAAACTAAAACTCTACATTCATAACGACATATCAGACTGAATTATTGCTAGATATGATATTGACTATCATTCGAAAAATCCCACATGATGGTTAAGTTAGTTACTGGAAAAGTTAACATTAACAGCTAACATCGCTAACGCTAGCGACGTTAGCTCGCTAGTTCTAGCTATCGATATGTGCTATGCTGATTCTAACATGTCAATAATGGCTTTGGTTAACATTTCATTGTGAAAACAATACATTTCTAATAAATTCCCGTTTTCAATTGGCATACAAAAGTACTGTAATTCTTACCTTGAATATGATGTTTGTACAGAGTTGAAAATTGCAGTCAGATTCATGATTGAAAAGTGACGGTTGAAGTGAAGTCACTTTGGCTGGAGTTGAAAAGTCAAGGGTGGGGGATGGGAATTACTGCGTGTGCGCATGCGCTTGTCAAGAGGCGATAAGCAGCCGTTAAAAACAATCGTGGAAAATTATTAGGCTGAAATGTGTTATGCTTGCTCAATAGTGTGATCAAAGCCTTAATTCTTGACATCAAATTGACTTTCTCTACCGTCTCTGGTATGTCATTATGAGTTAAAAGAAAGATAAGATTAAAAAACGGAAAACACAGTAGGCTATATTACTTAACTATTTACAGTAGCCTAGGCTACTAGTGGCTATATTGTGATTTGTTTACAGTAGTGTTTTGACTACTGTAATTTCTAAGGTAACACTTACTACTGTAACTGTAGTTTACAGTAGAGGTACCGCATTTCCATTTACAGTATTTTATGTATTCACTGTGAAATGAAAACCAATTAAATACTGTGATTTCAGTAGTTTTACAGTAACTTACTGCCCAATTGTTGCCAGCAAGTTACTGTGAATACTTTTTACAGTAAAGGTACCGCTTTTACATTTACAGTATTTTATGCATTCACTGTAAAATGAAAACCAATTAAATACTGTGATTTCAGTTGTATTTACAGTAACTTACTGGCCAATTGTTGAAAAGAAAAAATACAGTAGTTTACTTTACTATTTACAGTACTATAGTGGCTATACTGTGTTTGTTTTACAGTAGTGCTTTGACTACTGTAATGTTTACAGTAACACTTGGACTACTGTAATTGTAGGGGCGTTACTGTAAATTTTACAACATTCTACTGTAAAAAGCATATACAGTAGTGCTACTGTGAAATTTCCTGTAAATAACTGTGAATTTCACAGCCATTTTTTACAGTGTGTGTGTGTGTGTGTGTCTGCCTACTATTCATTGGGATTCCTATTTAATTGCTGCATCAATATTAGAGATGATGTTCAGTGGCCTAATGTTGTAGATGCCTGAGGCCATGTAGGCTGCAGTGTTTGAAGGGGAGTCAGTGACACCCTGTGTCCCCGGTATAGTTCATGAGGTCTGTTTTTCACCATGAGTGTTAGGCAGTGTTAGGCAGTGTGTGTGTGTGTGTGTGTGTGTGTGTGTGTGTGTGTGTGTGTGTGTGTGTGTGTGTGTGTGTGTGTGTGTCTGTGTGTCTGTGTGTCTGTGTGTCTGTGTGTGTGTGTGTGTGTGTGTGTGTGTGTGTGTGTGTTGACCGCATGTTGGCACATCTCTGCTTTACCACCCGTGAGTATTATGCATCCATCACAAACACTTGCACACATGCATGCAGATGC
>NC_084999.1:25393151-25403151 GCF_963854185.1 Sardina pilchardus
CCAGTCAAGCGCACAACCACCTTCTCTAAAAGCCTATGAGCATACCTCACAGACCTTAACCCCAGCGAAGAGGCAAAAGCCTCCGCATTCTGTAAACCATTCCCAGCTTTATCAATGACATGTCGTAATTGAAAACAGTTACAAGCACATAGTATATTCAGCAGTCCTGGGGTATCATCCCCACATAAATCAAAACGAGCCCCAAAAATAACCGGTTCCTCCAGCAACCAGTGGAGAGATGTAACAGGGTTCAGCCAGTGGTGCCGAAAGAGGCCCCAGACCTTGAAGCAACTGTGGTAAAAAGGTGACAGTCCATTCAAATCAAGTTTCGTATGATCCATGAGGAACAGAGCACAGTCCATTCTCAGGGTACCCGCCGCCCGCAGCATAGTCAGCGCCAGGGGGCGCCAGACCAGACTCTCTGGCCCCAGTAGGAGCTTCTGGACAAACTGTAGGCGGAAAGTGGCTTGTCTGCTCATCAGGTGGACAAGACCCTGCCCACCCTCTTCTTTGGGCAGGAAGAGCACACATTGAGGGACCCAATGGAGCTTATCCCAGAAAAAGTCCACCATGAGTCTCTGTATTTGGGCCAAGAGTCCAGTAGGCGGATCCACACAGGCCAGCCTGTGCCACAGTGAGGAAGCAACCAAGTTGTTAATCACTAAGGTACGCCCCCTGTAGGACAAACGGGGCAGAATCCATTTCCATTTCTCCAAACGACCCTTCACCCTGTCCACAGTGCCCTCCCAGTTCTTCTGTAGAAACATGTCATTACCCAAAAAAACCCCAAGGTGCTTAAACCCATCCCTTCTCCAGATCAACCCACCAGGTAGGCTGGGGGGCTGTCCATTCCAGTCTCCCATCAGTAGAGCTTCACTCTTCCCCCAATTTACTGTTGCAGATGAAAACCTTTTAAAGTCCTCCATAATACCTTCAAGTTTGCAAACATCATTATCACAGGTAACAAATACAGTTAAATCATCCGCATATGCAGACAAATAAAAACGACTGTTACAGTTGGGAAAAGTCAAACCATTTAATTCAGATCGGAGTTTGTGTAGCAGTGGTTCTATAGCCAAGGAATATAACATCCCCGACATGGCACACCCCTGCCTAACACCTCTATGTACCTGAAAAGGAGCACTCAAACCACCATTGACCTTAAGCACACTCTCTATGTCCCTGTATAAGGTCTTGACCATAGCTTTAAAGCCAGGGCTAAAGCCAAAAGCATCTAAAGTTTGCCAGAGGTACACATGCTCAACCCTGTCAAAGGCCTTTTGCTGGTCCAGGGAGATCAAGCCAGCTTTAGTGCCGGTCAGCAAGGAGAAATCAAGCAGATCGCGAACCAGAGTGATATTATCGAAGATTGACCTTTGCGGTATGCAGTAGGTCTGGTCCATGTGTACTACCTGCCCAATTACCCCCCGCAGCCTTGTGGCAAGAGCTTTAGACAGAATTTTAAAATCAACACATAACAGGGAAACAGGGCGCCAGTTGGCCATATTTCGCAAATCACCTTTTTTGGGCAACAAAGTGATAGCAGCTCTCCTGCAACTTTGTGGCAGTAAACCTTTTCCAAAACTATCGCGCAGGACCCACAACAAGTCCTGCCCGATCTCTGACCAAAAAAACTTATAAAACTCAACTGGTAGCCCATCAATTCCGGGAGCTTTCCCATTATCCATACCCATAAGGGCCGTGTGAAGTTCATTAAACGACAGGGGCTCATCCAAAGCAGCCGCAGCTCCTTCGTCTACTTTAGGCAATCCATCATAAAAATCACTAGCTATAGCCCCCATGTCGGTAAGCTCACACTTATAAAGATCATCATAAAACTCCAACGCACGCTGACGGATATCAATTGGATCTGTGAGCTCCTGCCCAGAATCTGAAAGCAGGCAGCGGATGAGCCTACCCTGACCATTCTTTTTCTCCAACCCAAAGAAGAACTTAGAGGGTGCGTCCATATGTGTGACACACTGGAACCTAGAACGCACCAGGGCCCCCTGAGCTCTAGCATCCAACAAGTCGGACAACATGCCCTTTTTCTGCCGTAATGCCGTAGTATGTTCAACACATCCATCGGATGCTACCAGTTCTTGAAGGTCTAGGATGTCCTGTTCAAGAACTGTCATGGCACGAGCCATGTTTGTCGTGACATTCAGTGTATACTGTTGGCAAAGCTGTTTAATCTGCATTTTTCCACAGTCCCACCACTGCTGTGGTGAGGAATAAGTCCCCTTTTCCTTCTGAAACGTTACCCAAAAAAAAGTGAAAATATCCACAAAGTGCTTGTCATCTAACAAAGAAGAATTAAAGTGCCAATAGGCACTCTTTGGCTTAATTGGGTCAATATTCACACAACAAATGACTGCACTATGATCAGAAAAGCTGACCGGGGATATAGTGCACGACTTAACAGAGCTTATTTGATGTCCAAAAACATATAACCTATCCAATCTCGCAAGAGATACATAATTATGCCTGCTATGCACCCATGTATATTGCCTAGCCGTCTGGTGGAGGTTTCGCCAGACATCACAAAGGTCATTAGCCTCAATCATTCGCACAAGAGCCCTTTGGGAAGCAGAGTGAGGCTCTGTGTGGTTCCTGTCCAAGCCATCATTCTCAGTACAGTTAAAGTCACCACCCAGAAACAACAGACCATCTGTACCTAAATTCCCCAAAACAGTTCCTATCGTATCCAAAAACAAAACCCTCTCAGGCCCCAGTGTAGGCGCGTAAATGTTCAAAAAAACCATGGTAACGCCGTCAAAGGTGGCCACAACCTTCAAACACCGTCCCTGAACAATCTCATCTGCCTCATAACGAAGCGGCATAGAGGTCTTCGAAAAAAGGATAGCCACGCCCCCAGACACCGAGGACTTGTGGCTCAGCACAGACAGACCATCCCACTCCCTTGCCCAATCGATCCCATTATCTCCATCACTATGTGTTTCCTGCACAAAACATACGTCTATACGGCGCAACTTCAGAAACTCAAAAAGCATCATCCTTTTCTTAATGTCCCTTGCACCGTTTAAATTAATAGTTCCAATAGTAAAGTTCCTCATAATGTTATAAGAAAACTAGGGGAGATGTTGACCATAGTCGAAAAAAAAAAAAACCAGTATCACTCAGAAGCTTTTCCACTACGCAGTTGTTTACGAATCTGGCTAACCTTTGCCCGAAGCCGATAAAAATCCGGCTTCGGAATGACACCCTCCCTCATCCAGAAAATCGCGTCTCTAACAAACTGGGGGAGATCGGGAAAGCGTTCCCCAAAGTCAACTCCTCTTTCCCCTTTGTGGGCTCTAAGGAAATCAATTATCACTTCAGATTTATAAACGGTGTGTGACGCATCAGACTGCGAACACTCAGACCAGCTAGAGTCTCCAGTGAAGTTCTCATCAGTGTCAGAAGCACCCACGCTATCCTCCCCCTTCACCACTTTGTGTGCGTTCTTCAAAGTTCTCTGGGACTTCCTCTTTCTATCCGGTACCTTAAACTGTACATCAGCCTCCATATCGGTAACAATTCTTGCAATTAGCTGATCTAACTGTTCGGCCTGCCTAACAGGCTGAGGCTGAGGCTGAGGGGGGCGAGTAGTGTCGGGCTCGAGTGAAATAAGATTCGCAATTTTGCAGTTTGCTGTCATAGAATCAACCTCAGGCTGATCCACCTGGACAGCCCCCCCATCAACGACGTCGGTGGCGGGCTCAGTGTCGGCAGACCCACTCGGACCCTGCTCCGCGGGAGCTGGTGGAGTGTCGGCAGAGGGGACGGGCTCATCATTAGAAACAGTAGTAGGGGGAGCATCCTCCTTGGGAACATTAAGTGCATCGCTCGATGCGGGAGGGTCAGCTGCGCGGCTGGTAGGCTCTACCGTAGCCGCTTCCCCCTGATCAGTGACCGGGGTCGGCAGCCTGGCGGCCACTGACTGCTCTTTAGGGCAGTCGCGCTTTAGATGTCCGACCATGCCGCAACCAAAGCACTTCAGTGCCACATTCGAAGTCACATAAACGACATAGTCAAAATCATCACTCTTGAATTTTATCGCTAAGTCCAGCTCACTTTGCCCATGATTTAAAACCATATAAACTTGTCTCCTGAAAGACAAAAGGTGTTTGAGCAACGGCGACTTGCAACCAGCGGGGATCTTTCTAATTGGAGACACCAATTTTCCGAAACGTGATAATTCACGAGCAATATGCTCATCCTTGAGAAACGGAGGGACATTTGACAAAACTATTTTCCGTGAGGGGCTACTCAAGGAGAGAACAGGTGTCAGGGAACCCCTAATTACCACACCGCATTGAATGGCCTCGTTCGCCTTCTCAACAGAACTTAGAAATAAAACAATTGCTCGATTCATACGTGAGGCAGAGACAACATGCTCGTGCCCTACGACTCCTCCGATAGCTAGACTACACTCCTCTATACTGACATCAGAATCCACCTTGATGCCGTGGCGTCTAGTCAAACTTTCGAAATCCATTGTTCTCCCGAGATGCGGGCCGCCCAGCAAACGCCGGAGCGCACCTCCGCAAAAAGCCAAGAAAACGCTAAGAGTAACTACAAAACCAACAAACTAAGAAAAATAGCCAAAAGGGCAACACACAGAAGATAATTATAAATTCAGAGTTAGAAAAAAGAGAAAGTTTTTAGCCAGAGACGGCTATACCACTCACGCGTCTCACTCGCAGCACTCCGCCCACTCGCTCGCACATGCGCTCAGAGAGAGAGAGAGAGAGAGAGAGAGAAGGAGAGAGAGGGAGAGAGAGAGAGAGAGAGAGAGTGTGAGAGAGAGAAAGAGAGAGGGAGAGGTAGAGAGAAAGAGAGAAAGAAAGAGAGAGAGAGTGAGAGAGAGTGAGAGAGAGAAAGAAGGAAAGAGAGAGAGAGAGAGAGAGAGAGAGAGAGAGATCAGGGAAAGAATGAATCAGTATTCCCCGAGTCTCCAGTCCCTCTACTGGGGGCATGGCGTTGATTAGAGTGCCCCCTACCCTTCTCCATCTTTTCCTCTGATAAGGGCACGGTGGTGCCCGCAGTCCCATTGATTAGGCCAGCCCATGCCAGTCTTCCGTCTCGGACACGCTCCACAGATTACAGCCCCTGGCACAGACCCCGGTGTTCCAGAGCACTTTTCCTCCTCTTGATAACGGAGGGGACCGGGGGTCTGATTCTGCTGCTCTCCATGGTGCTCAGGGCTGCTCTTGGCATTCAGGGCAGGTCAGGCAAGGCCAGGAGAGGGCTGTGTAGGACCCCTTTCCAACCAGGTCAGGAGAGGGCTGTGTAGGACCCCTTTCCCACCAAGGCAGTTCTGGTGCTGGTTCAGGAGAACAGGTTCCAACTCAGTACCAACGTTGAGCGGGTCCAGAAATAAGAACCGGTTACGTCAGGAAACTGACAGGTTCTTAGAAAGTTACCTCTGTAGGGTGGTAGTGTAGTGGTTAAGGAGCTGGGCTAGCGTGCAGTAGTAGCCTGTAGGGTGGTGGTAGTGTAGTGGTTAAGGAGCTGAGCTAGCGTGCAGTAGCCTGTAGGGTGGTGGTAGCACAGTGGTTAAGGAGCTGGGCTAGCGTGCAGTAGCCTGTAGGGTGGTGGTAGCACAGTGGTTAAGGAGCTGGGCTAGCGTGCAGTAGCCTGTAGGGTGGTGGTAACGCAGTCGTTAAGGAGCTGGGCTAGCGTGCAGTAGCCTGTAGGGTGGTGGTAACACAGTGGTTAAGGAGCTGGGCTAGCGTGCAGTAGCCTGTAGGGTGGTGGTAACGCAGTCGTTAAGGAGCTGGGCTAGCGTGCAGTAGCCTGTAGGGTGGTGGTAACACAGTGGTTAAGGAGCTGGGCTAGCGTGCAGTAGCCTAAAGGTTGCGGGTTCAATTCCTGCAGTCCACTGTTGTGCCCTTGCTCTGGGGACAATGAAATGCCTTGTAATATAGTTGACATAGTAAATCACAAAAAAAAAATCTGCTAAATACTGTATGTTGTAATGTAATGAAAGTTCCAGAACAACTCAGACGGATGGCTGTGCCACTGGTGATTGTTATTAGAGGTGTCCCACGGTTCAGAAAAGGTTTTTAATCAGCTCTAACAGTTATGGTTTTTCTCTTCAGTTCAAATCCATTGCTAATGTTGTTGTGATATGAATGTGTTTGGCTTTTGGTTTGGTTTCAGATCTTGGTTTGACAGGAAAAAAAAGTGGTTTTAGCTTAGCTGTGAATGTGCTGACCCATAGAAATGTTCTATTAGTATCCATGAGAACATTTATCAGGTTGAGTGGTTGGCTGCTTCGTGTCCATGGTGATAAGCAGACAGCTGACATCTTGGTCGCCCACAGCCTAAGTGCCAGCTGTGGAACTTTCTTTTTCTTCTAGAGAGTTCCACTGAACTGCACATTGCCCCCCGCTCCCACACACACACACACACACACACACACACACACTTTTCCTACCCTCATATATGTCTTCAATAAATAGGCCTTAACTTGAGTCCCCCCTCCCCAACACACACACACATTTCCCTACCCTCATACGTCTCTTCAACAAAGAGGCCTTAAGTCGAGTTCCCCACACTTCCGCACGCTTCCATCGCTTCCTCATCCGGCCCAGAGGCCTAAGCTGCTTAGCCCAGTCATCACACATAGAAGTGATGAAATGGAGTTTCTCTTAAGCCCTGGGAGAGGACCGAGACGTGTCCCTTTGGATGAGCTCATCGCAGAGGAGGGAAGGCAAATCTTGTCCAAGAGCTCAAACTCAGATTGGGCGGACCCCCCCCCCACCCCCCCTCCCACTCCACTGACGTACAGTACCAGTGATTTCATGAACCGTGTGGGGGGTCGTTAAATGAGCTCTCTGGAATATAGCGTAATACAATTCCGGTGATGAGTCTAGCTTCATTACACTTGAGTGATGTATGATTTCTTTGTATGCAGTCAGTGCAAATGTTTTAGGAACATCTGAAACAATGCTGGAAAGTGATGACACTTTAAGTAACAGCAAATATGAATTACCAACATACATGTGTGTTTTTAATTTACTGACATTATTGTCCTGCATTGTGGCTGTGGGTTGTGTGTGTGTTTTTAGGTTACTAATGTGGTTGTACTGCGTTGTGGCTGTGTGTGACTGATGTTGTTGTCTGCGTTGTAGCGGTTGGTTGTGTGTGCGTGTTTATAGGTTACAAATGGCGTTGTCCTGTGTTGTGGAGCTTGGTTATGTGTGTGTGTGTGTGTTTGTAGTTACGGATGTTGTCGTCGTGCGTTGGTCTGTGTCTCAGAGAGAGAGCTCCTCTCAGCGTGAGAGATGGGCCTCGGCTCCCACCGGCTCGGACGGCACGGACCACCTGCAACGCCAACAGACCTCTCAGCGCTCTCACTTCCTGGTGCATGATGGGAATGTTCTCCAGTGAGCGCCGAGCTCTGTCCTGCGCCCATTCTCTGTCACTTGTGCGTCGCATTCTGTTGCTTTTTGTCTCCTTTGTTTCCTCTCCGTTCTTTTTTTTCTAATCTCTCACTCTTTTCTGTGGAATTGTGTGTGTGTGTGTGTGTGTGTGTGTGTGTGTGTGTGTGTGTGTGTGTGTGTGTGTGATTTTGGCAGCTCTCCCGTTGTGTTTGTTTCTCCTGTCACGGTCTTATCTGCACTCCTTCTATAGCCCCTTTTGCTGCTCTGGTCTCCCCTCCTCTGCCTGTAGTTTCTTTTATTCAGCTCTCCCTTTTATATAGTCACACGCGACTCACTCGCTCCCTGTTTATGTATGTGTGTGTGTGTGTGTGTGTGTGTGTGTTTGTGTGTGTGTGTGTGTGTGTGTGTGTGTGTGTGTGTGTGTCTGTGGCTGTGTGTGTGTGTGTGTGTGTGTGTGTGTTTCCGTGTGTGTTTATGTCCGTGTGTGTGTGTGTGTGTGTGTGTGTGGCTGTGTGTGTGTGTGTGTGTGTGTGTGTGTGTGGCTGTGTGTGTGTGTGGCTGTGTGTGTGTGTGTGTGTGTGTGTGTGTGTGTGTGTGTCTGTGGCTGTGTGTGTGTGTGTGTGTGTGTGTGTGTGTGGCTGTGTGTGTGTGTGTGTGTGTGTGTGTGTGTGTGTGCGCATGTCCCTCACTCTCCTCACTGCCCCACTCCCTGCCCCACGCTGGCGTGCTGGGTGGTCTCTCTGCCAGGCTGTCCCTTGCCCATCTGAAGCTGGATTATACCCCTTCTCCTTGTCCCGCGTCGCTCTTTTTCCGCGCCATCACACCGACGCCCGATCTCCATGGTTACACACTCACAACATGCGGTTGGGGTGAAAGTCTTTTGTGATGGCCCTCAAAGAAAACGTCCTTGGTCCACATTTAACTCTGATCAGGCACATGTGTTCCCACTTTAATTCACAGAAATCTGCCGTTTATACGGGAGAGGAATCCTCCTCCAGCTGTCAACCAAATCAAATCCATGTTCTGTAGTGTGCTTGCCAGCAAGCCTCCCTGTATGTGGTCTCAATTGAACACATCACAAGGCTCTGTGCATGTGGTCTCAGCATCACTTAGTCATTCTTCATTATTTAGACTCATTCTTCTATAGGCTACCATACACTGCACAATTTAGTCATTCTTCTATACCATACACTGCATCATTTAGACTCATTCTTCTATACCATACACTGAACCCTAAACATCAACTTGTGTATGATGATGGTTAATCAATTCTCTAGTACCTATTGTAGTGCCATTGTGATCACGTATGAAATGACTCGCCAATGTGTGTAATTAATGCCCAACGATTTCCCTGGCGTTGCAGCTTATTTTAAAACAGGCATTACCCTGGGCACCTCTTGTCAGGTGGGTCCTGCATGGCGGTAATGGATGTGTGGCAGGGGGAAGGCCAGGAGAGGAGAAATAATCACTTTCTGATTGATCTGTTCGGTGCTGTGTCACGGCGCCATTTATCAACTGCTCCTCCTGGAGCACCGTCACGCCAGCGACTCTTTTATCACTTTTACACCCCTCTCTTCCCTCTGTTTTTGACTTTCGAGTGTGATCACATGCCCTTGTTGGAAAGTGATAAAACTGAGCTAGAGAAAAGTGCGAAAACTTGCAACTAGATGGTGTGACTTCAAGCTCATCAAGGATTTGAATCCATTTATTCAAATGCTCCTCAGAAACAGTGATGAGATGCATTTGTATGTCAGTACCTACTTGTAGGCTTCATTGTCCACCCCCGCCAGCTTTTGTTTTTTCTATCCAGAGGGTAAAACAGATTGTTTTTCATCAGAATCGTGTCCTGTGATCTTTCCCCTTCAGCTGCTCTCTCAACAGGAATGCAGGTGACCAGAACAAGGTGTTTTGTTATTGCGGATGTTGAGGATGTTTTTGTCTATTTGTTTATTTTTGTCTAGTGTTTAGTCTGTGCGGCGTGAGTGTGGCTTTGAGTGAGGCTTTCGAGGTTGTGCCGATCAGCGTTATCTTAGAGAGTCACTCGGAGGTGTTGTGTGCCAGGACGTATACCACCTCTCTGCCAGGACGGATCCTACCTCACCCCACCTCACCCCACCTCTCTGCCAGGATGCATCCTACCTCACCCCACCTCACTGCCAGGATGCATCCTACCTCATCCTACCTCACCTCACCTGTCTGCCAGGATGCATCCCACCTCATCCTACCTCTCTGCCACCTCTCTGCCAGGATGCATCCCACCTCATCCCACCTCTCTGCCAGGATGCATCACACCTCATCCCACCTCTCTGCCAGGATGCATATCACTGGGAAAGTGCCTGTGCCTGTGGGAGAGCAGGAGGGAGATATTGACAGATACCCATGACAGCAGCTCACTCCCTGTGGAGCTTCTGCCGAGCCATGGTCATCACATCTCTCTCTCTCTCTCTCTTCTCTTTCAGAGGGCACAAAGAGGGCAGATGCAGAAGGCAACATCCTGAATTCCTCCTCTCTTCCGTTCTCTCTCTCTCTTCATTCATGTCTGTGTTAATGTGTGTGTAGCTGGCGTTAATGTTTCCAGTTCATTAAAAAGCCATTTCATGCTCGCC
>NC_084999.1:25423151-25425651 GCF_963854185.1 Sardina pilchardus
TAATTAACCAATCAGCTTTCAAATCACTCCTGTACAGTTAATTGGCTTCATAACAATACCGGAGCATTCAATCAGCATAAAAGGACTCAAGGCACAAGGCACTTGTACACATTATCGAGGGACTAATCTTACTGACCATGTCAAAGACAAAGGAAATCAGTCTTGAGCTCAGAAAGAAGATAGTGGAAGATCATAAGGGGGAAGGTTATACTGCCATTTGCAAGCATTTCACAGTGTCTAGAACTGCTGTACGTTGCATCATTGTCAAGTACAAGGAGACAAATTCTACAAAGCAAACCTGGGCGTGGTTGTAAGCACAAAATGTCAAGAACTCTGGAGAGGAAAATAGTCAGAGATGTCAGCAAGAAGGCCGGACATCTGCCAAGATGATTGTTGCTGAGTTGATATTTCAAGTAACAAAGTTGGGAGGGACTTTCATCATGGTGGGCTTCAGGGCCATCGTCTCAGAGGAACCCCTTTACTCAAAGAGTGGCACATCACAGCACGTGAGCATTGGAGAGATAAAAAAATGAGTTCTGGAAGTCTGTGCTTTGGTCTTATGAGACTAATCTGGAACTGTTTGGGCACATGGATGTTGTTTATGTTTGGCGAAGAAAGGGAGATGATTTCAACCCTAAGTTGAACCCCACAGTTCAATATGGTGGTGGGAGCATCATGCTGTGGGGCTGTTTCGCAGCCTCAGGCACAGGGAACCTTGCTCAGGTGCATGGCATCATGAAAAAAGAAAATGAAAATGTTGAAGTATAATATGCAGAAATTGGCTCTTAGACTAGCTGTAGGTCGTTGCAGGGTCTTCCAACAAGATAATTATCCAAAGCATACATCAAAATTGGTCCAACAGTTGCTCAAGGATACCAGAACCCAGGTCCTGGAGTGGCCCACACAGAGCCCAAACCTCAATCCAATTGAGAATCTGTGTCTGGTGCTCAAAGTGAATGTCCATGTTCGGAAACTACTGTATGCAGCTGGAACAATTCGCAATGAAAGAATGGGTCAAAATGCCTCAGGAGACCTGTGCCAGCTTATTAAAGAACTACTCAAGAGATTGTTGTCAGTTGTGGCTCAGAAAAGGCAGGCTATTGACTATTAATGGTCATTCTTTACAAATAAAATCATACCGGTCAGTTTTGACCGGGAACAGAAAAGGCATGATTTTGTGCAACTGTGAAAAAATTGAAATGGTTTCAAAACAAATATTATTTTAAAACTTGGACATAATGCACTCTGTGATATAATAACCCAATATTTTTTATCTGAATGTTTATTAGAGCCAAAATAATGCATATATTAGGCTATTTTTACAAAAAAACGACTTGTATGAGCTCAGGTCAATGAGGCCTACAGGCCATAAATAGCAAATAGAACTTTAAAACATGTAATGTTCACAAGAACTTAAGCTAGTTAAAAGATCCATAACAGCATAAGATAAATATATGTCTTATTATGGATTTACAATAAACTAAAATAGGGTCGGTCATTTTTGACCGGGAACACAAAAGATGTGATTTTGTGCCACTGTTAGAAATTTGAAATGGTTTCAAAACAAAGGTTATTTTTAAATTTGAACATGAAGTATTCCATGATAAATAGCACAATATATTTATATTAATGTTGATTAGAGCCAAAATAATGCATATATGAGGCTATTTTTACTAAAAAACGACTTGTATGAGCTCAGGTCAATGAGGCCTACAGGCCAGAAATAGCAAATAGAACTTTAAAACATGTAATGTTCACAAGAACTTAAGCTAGTTAAAAGATACATAGCAACATTAGGTGAATACATATGTATAATTATGGATTTACAATCAACTATACTGGGGTCGGTCATTTTTGACCGGGAACACAAAACTGATTAACATGAAATGAACACAACAGGAGGGTTAAAGGGGAACTATGCACGCTTCTTTTAGCTTAATTTACCTTACTGCAACTGCTCCGGAGTCATTGGAATGGTTATGTCTTTTTTCGGGTTGAGTGGTGGCCGTTTCGCTTCCACCTAGCGTCTGTGTGTGAAAAAAAATACATTTGCAACTTTGGGCCGGCGGACCGCTGCACTGACAAATAGAACGTTTCGTAGCCTCGCGATCATGCTCATGAAAAGGCAGACTGACTGATTGAGGAGTGTTGTAAAAATATACATGCTAAAGCTGTAGGGGAAGGTCTGCAGAGAAATCTGCAAGCGTCAAATGTGAAAACAGCAAAGAAATGGGCAAACCTGCACAGTTTCTCTGTAACTCCTGTTGGATTTTTGACAATATATTGTATACGCATATGGGAATGCAGAACTGAGCAGATTCAGACTCTATGGAAGTCAGTTCTACATGTACTGTATATGATCTTGCCTTGGGTGTTTATCAGTCACCTTCTCACATGTGTGAGTGAATAGTGGAAGTTAGCATTTTGTTGAAATGTTGTTTTAAAGCGTATGGTCAGTTAATGTTACATACCTAACCTAAACACATGATAAGTATGCAAC
>NC_084999.1:25430651-25435651 GCF_963854185.1 Sardina pilchardus
CCGCATTTAAAACCTTTTACAAGGTGGAAATTCATGGGCAGTTTTACTACATACAGGGGAATACCTGGTTAAGCACATTTTATGCTTCTCTTCCCATCTTTTTACATGAAACTCCCACTCTCCCCTGACACTCATTCATAGGACTATGAACGCATATGCATTAGACGGAAAAGCACAATTTGACATTTTCAGCTCTCCCAACAGGCAGTCTGCGCCTTCACCTCAGTGCGGCCTGTTTGTACACACCTCGCCATCTTTTTTACGTGCACGTTGTGAAACAAATACGCCTGAAGTGTGCACAACAGCGTCAGTACTTCTGGCCCTCAGAGTCCACAATGTGTCCTCTGCTGTTACCGACTAATGACGGGCGCCTGTCAATGGCATCTGTGGTCAAACACACCGTCCCTGGTGTAAACAGCGGGACTAATTGAAGTCAGTGTAAATGTCAAGTGTGAACCAGCGGCTTTATTGGGGTCAGTGTTAATCTGGAGCGGTAATTGAAAGCTAACGGGTAAAAGTGTTGCGCTACCTTCGCCCGAGTCCCGTGGGACGTTGCTGTTGGGATTTGTCTACGATGTGTTGGTCGTCCGTTAAAGGTCATCCCTGCTCCAGCCATCGGGAGGCAGGCAGCTCTCTGTCTGCGGTCCTCCTGGCCGTAATGATGAGGTGCATCAAGGGTTTTCCCCACGATGGGTCCCTAGACAAAGGCTGACATTAGCTCCAGGCAGTACCTGCAGCTGCCTCAGTGATACCCTTGAAATCGTGGCAGGTGGAAGCAATGTGTGTGTGTGTGTGTGTGTGTGTGTGTGCGTAGGCATGTGTGAGAGAGAGAGAGAGAGAGAGAGAGAGAGAGAGAGAGAGAGAGAGAGAGAGAGAGAGAGAGAGAGAGAGAGATAGAGAGAGAGAGAGAGAGAGAGAAAGAGAGAGAGAGAGAGAGAGAGAAATTCTAAATTCTAAATTCCGGGAGTAACAGCAGAAAAAATGAGCTCCTGAAAACACCTCAAAATTGGACCAAAAAAGCTGGACATTTTTGAAAAATAACCATCAACAAATCTTCAAAAGTGACCCCAAAGAGAAGGTGACAAGAATTAAGAAGAAAAACTGGAAAGGAAATATCATTTTCTGATATATTTCTCAAATCAAAACAGCAACTTAGCCATCATCTGCAGCCACCAACTGTCATTGTTGCGAACATTCCAATGCAGAAACAAAGAAGCTAACTGGAAAATAGCAACACAACATCAACAAAAAACAACTAAAAGAAGGAAGACCCTCTGCTTTTCAAAACATTGCTGACCATGAAGACTGTCCAACAAGCGGAAAAGTGGAGCACAGGTACCAAACCAAAGACCAGAGAGGTCGAGTACCCTACTACATGTAAAGCTGGGGCAGCCAGAGAAAAGCACAAGGAAAAGACATTGAAGGAAAATCCAGAGGTCCTATTCACAGATTATGTTCAGCAAAGACAGGGAAGAAAAAAGAACAACCTGATCTTCTTCACTGAATCAATCTACACCTGGAAGGATACCCTATGCAGTCACTATGCACATGTATCCAGCGAGGGCATTGGCTCAGGAGGTAGACTGAAGATCTGTAAAGATGAGCACCTTGACAAGGATGACCCTCTGCTCACCATCACGTATTACACCAAAGGAAAAGTGATGATCCAAGGGAGTGAAGAGAACCTGGAGTCCTTTGAAGAGGTGTTTACCTTGTTGAAACATGAGGTGATCACCAAGAGGTCCAGTATCCCCGCTGATAAAGATGAAAATGACAGTCCATCAGAGAATGTCTACACCTTGTGTATGTCTGCCCCTCCAACGCCTATCAGTCTCACCAACCTACTGAAGGAGAAAATGGCCCTGCTCGAGATGGACTTTGCCGAATTCAAAGAGCAGACCCAGTCCAGATTATCTGATCCGCCAGACAACACCTTGCAGGAGCTTAAAATGGGTTTCCAGCAACTGAAGGAAGACAACCAATCATTGGCCTCAGACCTCAAAAGAAATGTAGAGGCATTTCAACATCTCAAGGAGGAGAGCAAAGCCTTGAAATCAAGTCTTAATGGGAGTCTGGAGGCCCTGAAACAGGAAAACAGTATGCTTTGTGGTCAGTTGAAACAGGAAAACAGTGTGCTTCGTGCTCAGTTGGCCCAAGTCAAAGAGGATGCCGAGAGGAGAGAGCAAGAATTAACTGGGCAAGTCCACCGCCTGATACAGGAACTCCGGTCAGCCCCCAGCATGTCAAGCTCAGAGACACAGACTATGCCTATCAGTGTCTCGGACCCCCATCCTCTCTCTGCTCTGGCCTCTCCACTCAACAGCCAACACAACAGCAACACTGCGGCACCTCCTGTGGCACCAACCACAGAGTCAGCGGTCAACAGTGAGGTCTGTCCAGCTCAGCTTCCTACTACTCAGTCACATCCAGAAGTGGTCCTGCTCGCTGACTCAAATGGAAAATTCCTGGATACAAGGAAGCTTTTTCCTGGAAAAAGAGTACTCTCGAAGCGTTGCAGCACGACAGGACAGGCAATGAAGCTGCTGTTGAAACAGACTCTCAATAACCCTGAATGCTTGGTGATCCACACAGGAACTAACGACCTATATAGACTCCAAAAGAAAACAGCTGGAGCTATGACAAAGATGGCAGAACAGGCCAGTAAAGAGTTTCCTGACACACGTATTGTGATTTCTTCACTGTTGCCTAGGACAGACATCCCTCCCCATGTCATCCATGATATCAACGCGGAGGTCAGAAGAGGATGTGCCGATCTGCCCAACGTCCATCTGGCTGAACATCCAACCATTGGCACATGGGACCTCTATGATGGACTCCATCTACACAAGGATAGGGTGAACATATTTGCAAAGTCTCTGAAAGACACAGCAATGGGACACAGCCATCCACGACACCACACAGGGCAACCTCTTCAACTTCAGTACACCACCCAGATCAACCCTTCCTTCAGGAAGAACAGCTCAACCTGGAGCCCAAACCCATCATGGGCCCACAACCCCATCACTGAAAAATTCCACCACAGGAGACCACTTTCCTCCACACATCAACCCCTTCCCCAATACCAGCAGGAGAGAAATGCAGCATCACAGGCCCCCTGCCCTCCTCCCCACTCACATGGAGCAGCATTTTACCCCCCTCCCCCCCCACAGCAGCAAAGCAGTGGAGCAGCACCTGCCACTTTCCCTCCCCCCCGCCCAAAGCAGCAAAGCTTTGCATCAGTAGCTGCTTCACGACCCCCTCCCAACCCTTTGCTACAGAGCCAAGCTGCAGTTCCTGGCCAGGCAATTCCCCCCATCCTCCCTCATGCAACACCTGAACTGGGAGACATCAGGGAGATGCTGCGCACTCTATGCACGCGACTTCTTTAAGATAAGAACTATATAAGATATTTTAGTATAGAATATTATTATCAAAAAAAAAAAAAAAAAAAAAAGTTAAATAAGTTAAAGTTTAAGTAACATTAAGTTTAAATTGATTTAAGTAAGTTAGGTTAAGTTAAGTTAAGTTAAGTTCCATTATTGTAAAGTATTGAAGTCATGATAAGTTTATTTGTATTAAGTTAAGTTAAGTTAAGTTAAGTTAAGTTAAGCAGAGTGAAGTTAAGTTAAAGTTAAAGTTTATGTTTAAATTGATAGTTTATAGATAAGTTAAGCTAAGTTATAGTAAGGTAATGAAATTGTGATAAGTTTATTTATATTAAGTTATGTAAAGTTAAGTTAAAGTTTTAGTTAAATAAGATTAAGTTAGGTTAAGTTAGTTTAAATGAAAAAGCCAGAAAGATTTTTTTTTTTTTTTTTTTTTTTTTTTTTTAGAATGATCAACATTATTATTATTATTATTATTACTACTGTTTAAAAAAAAAAAAAAAAAAAAAAAACAACAACAACAAACAAAAAAACCCCTATATCATTAAACACTATTGTAGATGTTGGTAGGTTTTCTTTTCTCATAGGTCTGGCTAAAAAAGGTCCATTTTGATTTTGTATTTTCAATGTGTTCATTTCATATTAGTTGCTGGAATATCCAGGGTCTTCGCTCTTCAGCTTTTGAGCTGAAGAGCGGAAACCCTGATTTTATTAACTCTATCAAAGGTATAGATATAATTGTATTGACAGAAACATGGTGTCAAAATGATGCAGTCACTCGTTGTCCTCCAGGATATAATGAAGTCACAGTGCCCTCAATTAAATTAAAAAATGTGCGCAAGGGCAGAACTTCGGGAGGTATTTTGGTATGGTGCAAAGAAAATATCTGGAACCAGATCTCACCTGTAAAACAGGGAAAATCGCACATCTGGTTAAAATTAGATAAAACCCTGGGCATAAATGATAAAAATATATATCTCTGTGCAATTTATATACCTCCAATAGACTCTCCTTATTTTGAAGAGAGTATTTTTGAAACACTTCTCACAGAAATTGCCTATTTCCAGGCCCAGGGAAACATAATGCTAATTGGAGACCTAAACGGAAGAACAGGAACGGAGCCTGATGTTATTGACCCACAGGGTAATAACCATCTATTTGGTCAAGCTCCCCTGTTCCCCACACCAACCACCACCTACCGACACAGTCTTGACACTGAAATAAATCAAAGTGGCAAGGAGATAGTGCAACTCTGTCGTGCCTTAGGCCTGTACATAGTTAATGGTAGGTTCAGAGGGGACTTTTTAGGGAGATTCACCTACTCATCAGCTCTTGGATCCAGTGTAGTAGACTATGCAATCACTGACATGGACCCCTCCACTATCAGTGCATTCACTGTCAGACAGCAGTCTCCATTTTCTGACCACAACCAGATCAATGTGTACTTGAAACGCTCAGACAAAATAAATGGCACAAAAACAGAAGTCTGTGAGCTTTATAACTCACACCATAGATACAGATGGGCCCCAGACAGTAAAGATGAATTCACCACAGTTTTGAAATCACCTGAACTGGTAAAGGACATGTTCGATTTTGATCAAAATAAATATGCCC
>NC_084999.1:25440651-25443151 GCF_963854185.1 Sardina pilchardus
CTCAAAACTGAATGATGCTTAATGATGTTTGTTTAAGAATGGGGATTTACTAGTGTTTTGTTCTGGTTCATTTCTGCACTTATCAACCAGTTACGAGTTGAAGACAACAGCAGATGCAAGCTGCAGAAGAGCCTCGTAACAGAGAAAGCAGTATGTCCATCTTCATTTGACCTTTCCTGGTGTGCACAAGAGGGAAGAACATATTAGAGGCAACAATACAGTAATTGGTCTTTTAAGTTTTGCCTCATTTTCAGGATGTGCAAGGCCTGGTTCTTTCTTTGAAAAAGTAATGGGCCTTGACCTAGTTTGCATCAATTTAACTCTCCAAAGGAAGTTTTGGTCAGTGTTGAAAGCCAGCCATTAACATATCTGGCTACAAAGCCATGCTTTTACACAAAAGCCCTTGCTCCCTTTATGAGAGTGAGGCTGGTACTGTACGATGATGCTCCACTAGGTTTTCACCTGAGGTCTGCCTCCATTTGGTCCAATCATTACTAATTGGTTCAAGCCTCCCCCACCACAGGGAACTGATAATGATGTTAAAAAGGCATTTTCTGTGTCTAGCTTCCAGTAGCTAGGACCATTAGCAGCACTTTGAACATGCTATGTAAGAGCTAGCGTATTGTCCACTGGGGTCATTATCGGAAAGCTCTCTTGTACTGCAGATGTTTTTTTTTTTTTTAGAGACTTCCTGTTTTGGTGTCCTTCTGATTCAGACCTCTGTGTCCCTGCCCCGTGTCCACTTTGTCTGAATGCAACTCAAGCCGCGGAAGCGCCCTTCGCTAGCAGAAACCCGGCCCCTGTAAGCTAGCTGCCAGGCAGGCCACTCTACCTGGTCACCGTATATAGCGCTAATTAGGCAGGTGTCTTTACTGGGGGATGGAGGCGGGGGGGGGGGGGGGGGTTTGGTTTATGGCCCCAGCAGGTCTTGGAAGGCAGGGGCTAAATATTTAATGGGAGGGGGCTGTGGCTAACATGACACGCAGTCTGGGCACTTTGTAGCGGCTGACAAAGCTTATCAGTGTGGAATGATCACCAGAGGTAGGCGGTCTGCATTTAATTTGTCCTTGGTTCGTTTCTGAATATGTGTGTGTGTGTGTGTGTGGTTTTGTGTTTGTGCGTGTGTGCGAGAGTGTGGATTTTGACAGTGTGAGTGATTGGGGGAAAGTGTGTGTTTTTTGTTGTTGTGTTGTGTGTGAGAGAGAGAGAGAGTACGTGTTTGTGTGTGTGTGCGTGTGTGTGTGTGTGTGTGGGACCCCAAACTGCAGCCACTGAGTTTGGACAGGAAGCGTGGCACAGATAGTGTGGGTTTCTCTCTCCCGTGGCAGAGTTTCAGACAGCAGGCCCAATCAGATGGAGCGCTGATGGAGAGAGCGGCTCAGATAAGGGCCCTCTTATCCTAGCACACGGAGCTAGCCCCACACACACACACACAGAGAGAGAGAGAGAGAGAGAGAGAGAGAGAGAGGCCGATAAATAAGTAAATCTAGAGGAAGATGGACATGGATGGATGGGGGAAAAGATAAATGCTTGAGAGAAAAGGACCACCGTTGTTGAGTCGAACAGCACGGGTATATTTTTAGAAGACGGGAGCAGGGAGCTGCTGCCTTCTCTCTGTCATTCTTTCTTTGTTCACCTTTTGCACAATCTTAATTCTCTCTCTCTCTCTCTCTCTCTCTCTCTCTCTCTCTCTCTCTCTCTCTCTCTCTCTCTCTCCCTCTCTCTCTCTTGCTCTGCCCATCCAACAGATATGTGTCACAAAGATGTCCACTCGCAGCTGCCAGGGTCCGGACTCGGTGATCAAGCCGCTGGACACCATCCCTGAGGACCGCAAGGTGCGCGTGCAGCGGACGCAGAGCGGTTTCGAGCCTTTCGAGAAGCCGGCCAGCCAGGTGAAGCGCGTCCACTCGGAGAACAATGCCTGCATCAACGCCAAGAGCTCCTCGGCCGGCAAGGAGTCGCCCAAGCTGCGCCGCCACTCCAGCCCCAGCTCGGTGAGTGTGTGTGTGTGTGTGTGTGTGTGTTTCCGTGTGTGTGTGTGTGTGTGTGTGTGTGTGTGTGTTTTTTTGTGTGTGGGCATGAATTTGATGTGTGTAAAACATGCTGTATGTTCTTGCAAATGTTGGCATGAATAGTTCTAGTGAATTGATCTGTTTTTATTGTTTTACCTGTTTCAAATGTGTGGCAACATGATTAGGTATGAAAAAGAGCACCCAGAGAGGCAGGGTCTCTTACTGTAGAAACAAAGATATAAGAGCGCGTTTGTGTGTGTGTGTGTGTGTGTGTGTGTGTGTGTGTGTGTATGTGTTTGTGTGTGTGCCCGCACATGTGTATATGTGTGTGTGTGTGTGTGTGTGTGTGTGTGTGTGTGTGTGTGTGTGCTCGCGCAGGCGTGTGTGCTACTTAGCTTTAAAAACTCTTTGACATGGTGACCTGTCGGCTGTGTTTTTACTCATGAATGGGATTCTGGTTGCATCATCATAATATGATGATGATATTA
>NC_084999.1:25453151-25460651 GCF_963854185.1 Sardina pilchardus
CTTTTTTTGCTTTTGGATGTGTGTGTTTGTGCTCTCGTTCTCTTTCTCTCCCTTTCTTTCTCTTTCTCTCTCTCTTTGTTTCTCTCTCTCTTTTTTCTCTCTCTCTTTTTCTTTCTCTGTCTCTCTCTTGGTCTCTCTGTAACACTATAACACATTTGATTGGTGTGAGTCATTGCACTTAATGCCGTGTGTTAAAATGGCTTAAGTCTCACTCCAGTGGCTCTAAATTACATTTCATTGACTCCAGAAGACTCAGGCCCAGATGATGCCTTTTATTGACTGCTGTTTTAATGCAATGCAGCTCTGACAAATGAACATTGTGATTCCCTCTCGGCAGGGTGAACGGGAAGCTAGTGGCGCTGAAAGTCATCCGTCTGCAGGAGGAGGAGGGCACTCCGTTCACCGCCATCAGAGAAGGTGTGTGTGTGTGTGTTCCGCCGACAAGCTGAGCTCACCACCTCCGTAGCACATGCATGACACACACACACACACACACACATACAGTACACACACACACACACACACACACACAAATGGAGCTATGGGGCTCACAATAGCAGTCAGATTGCATTGTGAAAGGCAATTCACTGCTAGGTTTAGAAGAAGTGAGCTTGCCCATGGGCATCGATGATTCACCCTGGTTACAATACTGAGGAGGTCAACTGTACAGTACATCTGTGAGCCACAGGTTACAGTATGAGTGAGTTAATTACCTGATGCTGTGTGCGTTTGTGTCTTTCATGGGCTGAGGTGTTCCCCTGGACCCTCACCTCTCTTCATGTGTGAAGGAATAAGCACCTCGCCTGACCAGTCTGTGTAGGAGTGACCACTGTATGCCACTGTGACTAATGGTCACTCAGAAGTTACCCAGAAGGCCGTACGCTGGCTTGTCGAGGCTGCAGTCCATTCTCTCTGCATGTGATTGGGTTTCCTATCCCATAATTACCCAGAGAGGTACCCACAGTACCTCACTGGGTTCTCGCCACATGGTTCACAGCCAGCTCACCTCTGCTTGAGCCCAGTCTCATGAAACTTGAGTGTAACGTGAGGGGGGGGTGGAGGGGGGGTGGGCAGTCGGGGAGGACTGAGTAAGTGATTCCAGCAGAGAAGCGGGGGTGTGAGAAACACCTGACGCTCACCGCTCCCCTTTGGGGCATCTCAGCCCAGGCGAGGAGGTGAGGACTCATCTGTTTGATCTGTGAGATCCCCATGCCAGTGAGCTGAAGTTCGGCCTCCCAACACACACACACACACACACACACACACACACACACACACACACACACACACACACACACAGACACACACACACACACACACACACACACACAGACACACACACACACACACACACAGACACACACACACACACACACACACACACACACACACACACACACACACACACACACACACAACACGCACACACGCACACACTCACACACCATTCCAAGCCCCACTTCATCCCACCTCCTGCTGTGCGGATCATAGGAGCGCTTTGAAAATTTCAAACTAATTCGGCAATTACGGGGAGAGGTGACTCCTAGCGCCAAACGTGCAGAGCATTCAGAAAAGTCTGAGTGAACTGACTGTGTGTGTGTGTGTGAATGAATAATGTATCGTGAATACATACATTCCTTAAAATACAGGGGTCATAAGTATGGGAACGCCTATGTTAACCCTATGTGTTAAAATTCCCATAGAGATTTTTATTTTTTATTATATTTAAAATGCCAGTTATTTCATGGATCCAGGGCACTATGCACCCTGATAAAGTCCCCTTGGCCTTTGGAATTAAAATAGCCCCACATCATCACATAGCCTTCACCATACAGTACCTAGAGATTGACATGCACTGAGCTCAGTGAGAATGAAAGTCAAAGTTGGAGATGGATAAATGGTGTTGTTTTTCCATGACACCCCCCCTCTTCAATCCCTCAAAACAATATGCACGTACCAATGTCAATCCATTTAGAAGATTCCTGGCTTACTATGCAGTCTATGAGGGCTCAGAAAAGCTGCAATGCTAAAGTCAGGAACAGTTCTGATTGAAGGCGCTGTCTGTTATATAGACGGGCACCTGGCTCTGTCAGTTGTGGCATTACGTGACATGAAATCTCTTTTTTGAGCATCCTGTGGCAGGTTAGGTTTCCTGCTCAGCCCTTGAAAGGGCTTTGTGGCAGCCGAAATAATCACATTTACCGCAGTATGCAAAAGCTATTTCCTATTCATAATGAAACAATTTCTTGTTCCTCTCTAAATAAAAGGGCTCCTGGAATGCGGCTTTAATGAGATAAGATTTCAGCAAAGTGTTTGTTCTGTCGTGATTGCCATGCAGTAATTGATGTGTCTGTGTGTGTGTGTGTGTGTGTTTGTGTGTGTGTGTGTGTGTGTGTGTGTGTGTCGGGGGTGACTCTTAGTAGAGTCTCTGATCTTCAATAAGAAAGTGGAAAATGAATGATTTGACAGAAATCAATTAAATAAACAGTGTTTCCAACAGTGCCTAAGGTGAGGTGGTGGAATTAGCAAATTGCAAGGGCTGAAAGCTGGGGACTGAGAACACTAGTAACATCCATGTGAGTGGGAACACTAGTAGCATTTGAGTGGGGACAGTAGTAACAGCCATGTGAGTGGTTAGATGTGATGATTGAAATGTTTGGCTAATTAGAAATGTAAAACAATTGAAAAAAGTTTGCACACTTGAAATCCTTCTTTTTGGTTTTATTTTTATTCCTTCTATAAAGGAATCTAAAGAAGACCAATGCTGTCGAAACGTCATTTCTGTGCTAAAGAAAAGAAAAGAAAACCAAAAAGAAGGATTTCAAGTGTGCAAACCTTTTTTCCATTTTTTACGATTCACTCTTGTTCTACACCTTGACCTGGGATGTGCAGAAACTATCTTTTACTATAACTAATTAGAAACATGGCATTTACAGTATTTATCTCAATGGGGAGTGGGTTTGTCCAGGTTAACTGATGCATTGATTTGTAATTAAAGGAGAAACCCGGTGATTTTTCACATACTGTACAGTAGATGTCACTGAGTACTGTTGTGTCATCTCTCCCCTTCATCTCTCTCTCTCCCTCTCTCTCTCTCCCTCCCTCTCTCTCTCTGTACAGCATCTCTTCTGAAGGGCCTGAAGCACTCCAACATCGTGCTGCTCCACGACATCATCCACACCAAGGAAACTCTGACGCTGGTGTTTGAGTATGTGGTGAGTACTGGACAGTTAGGCCCCCACGGGACGCTGACACGCTGCAACACGAGCTGGACACCGCAGGCAAAATCTGCTGAGCGATCAGCAGCGCAGCTCTGGCCACTGTGGCCCGGCCCCTCTGCGTTTCACATCCCCAGCCGTTTTAACTTTTAATGCTGTACTGGTCAGTGTCCATTTTGAACTCTCCTGGCAGATGGACACAGCACTGCTTCTGGCCGAAGGTTGGCCTTCTTTCTGCCCACAAATTAAGGCTCTGATTGAAGGTTCTGGCTAGTTTCTGTGTATCGTGATTGCCACTCTCGCTTCATCTCTCTTTCTTTCTCTCTCTCTCTCTTCCGTTTTCCTAAAGGACTTTCTCTCTCTTTCTCTGTTTCAGAGACGTCTCGCTCTCCCTCCCTGCATTTTGTGACTAGTCTCTCTATCTATCTCTCTGTCTCTCTTTCCCCCTCTCTCTCTCTCCTTCTCTGATTGACTTTGTGTGAAGTCTCTCTTCATCCATCTCGTCTAATCCTTCCATATTTGTCTGCTTTGCCAACTTTCCTTCTCTCTCTTTCTCTCACTCTCTCTCTCAATTCAATTCATTTCAATTCAATTCAAAGAGCTTTATTGGCATGACTGTGCATTGTACAATATTGCCAAAGCATTAAAGAACAGTTAAATAAACAACAGTAATAACGTTAATGTAAGAATATATATGATTCAATTATAGTAATATTAATAATGATGAAAGAAAAGAAGAATTTATTAGCAAATCATTTTCTCTCTTACTCTGTTTCTAATTCAATTCAATTTAATTAAATTCAAATATGCTTTACTGGCATACAAATGATATGCTGCATTGTCAAATCGTTCACAGATAGAATATAGGACATACAGTATATAATATGCATAGGACAGGGTCATATCTGTTTCGCCATACAGATTCATTGCAGATGTATCATTTTGTATGGCTGGTTCTTCAAGGTGCTTTTTATGTATCAAGTTCCAGTTGTCTTAGAGTTAATTCATATTCATATTTAGAGATTATTCTGTTGTTTGTAGTTGGTTTTGGACATACTGGTCTGTCTTCTCTCTGACTGCTTTTGTATCGTTTGAGTTCTTCATAATATCTAAGACAAACATCAGCATTGTTTTGTAGTCTATGTTTTTATTTTGATCGCTGTCTTCGCTTTTTCCTCATCATTTTACACTCTTAAGTCAACCACTTTTCACCAGATTGTTTTGTATTTCTTCATTTTTGGGCAGATATCTATGCCAAGCAATCAGATGTGTGGTTTATATTTTCTATTGTGCGATTTCTGCCTGCTGTACTGTGGGGGTGACCATACTTTGGCATGACAGAGTGCTTTGGTCCCCTCATGGATGAGGATGTGGTGGGGCTCACCCAGATGTTCCCTGCGCAGCTGCTGACAGGCACTATGAGTCTTTGGACGCCAACGTTGTAACTGGCAAATAGCTTTTCCGCCTTGATAAGTTTCCCATCTCAGTTAATTAGGATGACTATTTCTAGTTCTGAATCTAAATGATGTGGGGGGTGTCTTTTGGGGCTGTGGCTGCTGGGTTGGAAGACCTGCTGGTGGGGGACGCATGGGTGTATGAGCTGCAGCTGGCTCTGTAGGGGATGTGCTGGGCTGTGGCTTACTGCTCTCTAAATAGCTGTGCTGCCTCATTGCCACCCGAATAAGTCGACCCCCAAAGTCTGGTTCATTTGACCAGTGTGAACTCTCCGTGCCACACCCGGGCATGGTACGCTTATCCGCACCCGAGTCCACTTGTGGAGGTGGCTGACTCGGGCACGGTACGGTTGGGCTTATGATCGCACCTACGCAAAGATTCTAGAGCACAGCAGCTCAACCGTGCCTGGGTACAGTTTGATAGTATACAGTGTGAGTGTGGACCAAGAACGGGAGAGAACTGTACTCCATCTCTCTCTGTACCACGTCACCCCCCCCCCCCCCCCCCCATCTTTTACCGTAGTTGCTTAATCTACTTGAGATGGCTTACAGGCACGTTACTGAAGTGTTCAGTTCGGGTTGCGTCTACTGCAACAATTAGCTTCAACGATGATCGATGGAAGTAGCTACGCCAGACGTGATAGCGGTGCGTACGGTGAAAATAAATAGACCAGTCTTCTGAAATGGTGTAGCTTCCCAGATAGATGTTCTCCTAGATTGTGTATGTGTGTGCTGCATGGCATGTGAGAACTCTGTCAGTTCTCCTTCTGTAAAGAGAGGCTCTCTGTCATTTGGCAGACTGGCGACTCCAGCTGTGTCTCTCTGGTCCCTCCCTGGACTTGGTATTGTGAGTGTGTGTGTGTGTGTGTGTGTGTGTGTGTGTGTGTGTGTTTGTGTTTGTTTGTGTGTGTGTGCGAGTGACATCAGCAGGTTCACGGGCGATAACGCCACCACCTGCCTGACGACCGGTTGGCCTGGCCATCGATTCCGGATTCGCTTGCATCCAGGACTAAACGGAATGTCTAATTGGAAACGAAGCAATCACGCTGATTTTGTCGCTGATGCTGGCGTTGTTTTGCATGCAGTTAGCAGGCAGTATGCATTAGCCTGTGGTGATAGCTGCGATGCTGCCACTGTGCTGTTGTGTTGTTGCTGCTGTGCTGGGATGGTAATCTCCTCTCTGTTCCTTATGTGGGTTTTCTCCGGCAAGTTATTACAAAAGATGGAGTGAAAAAAATCCCACTGTCTTATTTGCATTCTCCCTCTAGTCATCCACGAGGTTTTGCAGGTTTGGTGTGGTGAAAAAGGCTCATTTTCTGGGGATCATGTGAAGCTCTCTCTCTCTCTCTCTTTTTTTCTCTTTCTCTCTGTCTCTCTCTCTCTATCTCTCTCTCTCCCTCTCTCTCTCTCTCTCTCCCCCCGCCCCTCTCTTCTTCCCTCTCTCTCCTTCCCTCTCTCTCTCTCTCTGGTGCGTCTGGCTGTGTGTGGTGTGGTGTGTGTTTACAGAGTGGATTAGTGCTCTCTAAAGGTTTAGCGTGGCGCGGAGCGGAGTGGAGCTGAATCCAGGCCACCCGCCGCAGGTCGCCGCTCCCTTTGAAGCCCTGACGGTCAATTTGGCGTCCACGCCGCGGAGCCACGGAGCCACCGGCCACACAGATGTGGGCCTGGTGACCGCACGACTCGTCCTCATGGGGCCCGTGGACAAACACACACACACACACACGCACGCACTCACACACACAATCACAAGCACACAAACACACACACACATACACACATACACATACACATACACATACACATACACATACACATACACATACACATACACATACACACACACACACACACACACATACACATACACATACACATACACATACACATACACATACACATATACATACACATACACATACACATACACATACACATACACATACACACACACACACGCTCACACACACAATCACAAACACACACACAAAGACACACACACGCACACGTATTTGCAAACATGAACACATGCACGCACACGCATACACACACACACAATCACAAGCATGAACACATACACGCACACACATACACACAAACACAAACACAATCACACATACACATACACGTACACGTACACGTACACGTACACGTACACGTACACGTACACGTACACATACACACAGGGGCGTAGCACCAAATTCTGGGCCCTATCCACAAGTGGTGACCATGCCCCCCCCCCCCCCTTCCCCAACAACCAACCAACCAACCAACCATCCACCGGCTGTGAGCATGAGGCCTGAGGTTCATAACTAACTACGCCTTAATCTAATCCCACATTGAATACATCTAACAACTCTTATATGTACTGCACTGTATAACAGAAAATAACCTTATTACCCAAGACTTTACTTAATTTCTGTTTCATTTGAAACTGTTTTATTTGAAATAGTAAATGCCACCAAATATAGGCTAACATAGGCATGCATGAAAACATTTTTGGCTGAAGAGAAGGACCATGTATATTACATGAAAGAAAAATGCCACATTAACAAGCACTGCCCTGACTGCCTTCTGACCTCTCTTCATCGCTTTCACTTTTTTCAGAACCTTCTCTTTCGCTTCTTTCATCCATACATCTTCTCTATCTACCAGCATATAGATATATTAGCAGGCAATTCCAATGTATAGCCTTATGGATGTGACTGAACATGCTTAATATTTAAATATTCTGTGTCAAATTTCCTCAAATTTCATTTGCTTCATAAAAACATGCAGTGCCCTCCAAAAGTATTGGAACACATGCTTAAAGTTAAATATAAAATCATCTT
>NC_084999.1:25465651-25473151 GCF_963854185.1 Sardina pilchardus
GTAAAGGAGTAGAGTTTGGAATTGCATTGCATTAGTGCTTTCAGTGTAATGATTGCTCTCCATTTGTGTTCTCTCTCCCTCTCCCCCCCTCTCTCTCCCCTCTCCCTCACTCCCTCCCTCGCTCTTTCTCTCTTTCTCTCTCATCCTGTCTCTGTTTCTGCAGCATACAGATCTGTGTCAGTACATGGATAAGCACCCAGGTGGTCTTCACCCCGACAACGTGAGGGTAAGTCAGCACAAGTGCCCAAACACGAGTGTACGTCATCAGCAAACTGCAACACACACACACACTCACATACACACACACACACACACACACACACACACACACACACACACACATACACACACACACACACACACACACACACACACACACACACACACACGTTCACGTACACATTGCCAGGCTGAAGCTGACCCTGACTGACCTGTCGGGATGGACCTCTCAGGGATTGTCTCTAAGCCTTCCCGTGGGCTTCTGTGGTTTGTTCAGCATAAAGCAGCCAGGTGTTTTTCCCTTGTCGGCATCACACACCCCAGTGGAAAAAGATATATATACAGTACAACCCATTGAAAGCTCTCACTTCTGCCTGTAATTATGGATGGTGTGGTGGACTGACCTGAGAACAGAGGTGAGGAATGGCTACTTATTTATTGATGTTCGGAGAGGTTGGGGATTGGAGTGGGGAGGTCAGCCATGGCGTGGGGCTCTGAAACGCTCTCCTGGGTCCCCAGCAGCTGTCCAAGGCTCTCCTGGGTCCCCAGCAGCTGACCAAGGCTCTCCTGGGTCCAGCAGCTCTTGCAGGAGGAGACGGACGAGGCGGAGGAGGAGGAGGCGGGCGAGCTGGCTGGACAGAGCCCAGCGCTTCGGCTCAGATCAGCGTAGCTTAGCATAGCGCCGCTCTGCCCCGCCTGGCTTGGCTGCTACGCTGGCTGCACCCAGAGCCCTGTAATCCAGCCCCTGCACTCGTGGGAAGAGGCCTGAGCCTCCGCGGAAGGTTCCAGACCAGTAAGCGGGGCGGTGACACCCGCTTGGCCAGGATTAGCACCCGTAATCAGGGGTTATATTCTCCACGTGATCCTAATCATCACTCAGACATTGGTCAAGGATGGATGCCAGTGTGTTTCCTTTTAGCACAGAGGAAGAGAAGGGATGTCTGTGTTTTGGTGTGTTCCTTTTAGCGCAGAGGAAGAGAAGATATGTCTGTGTTTTGGTGTGTTCCTTTAGCACAGAGGAAGAGAAGAGGTGTATGTGTTTTGGTGTGTTCCTTTAGCACAGAGGAAGAGAAGAGGTGTATGTGTTTTGGTGTGTTCCTTTAGCACAGAGGAAGAGAAGAGGTGTATGTGTTTTGGTGCGTTCCTCATAGCAGTGCTCCAGAGAGTTCACTGGTAGTAGCAGTGGGACGGCTATACTGTACAGTACACAAATGTATGGAATCTCATCCTTCTTTTTTTCCCCACATAACTTTGACTCAAATCCAATTTCAAATGCTAGGGGCTGCACTGACCAACTTCTGTTATTTGACATTATTCACTCAGCTGATGAACCTTTTGTATAAAAAAAATCTTCCTTCCTCCTCCATGGTGCTGTGAGGCGTGAGCTACTTCAGGTGTCTCCTCCAGTGGTGCCAGCCTGCGTAATGTGAGCCACGGGAGGCCCTGGCGCCTGGCGTGCGTTTGTGTGTGTGTGTGCGTGTGTGTGTGTGTGTGTGTGTGTGGGGGGGGAGAACTGTGTAACTCAGTCAACCAGCCATGGCACAGAGTGCTGCTCTGCTGTCTTTAGTCCACCCCCCCTCCCAGCCCTGCGTCCATCCCTCTATTGTCTGATGGGCCGGACGCTCTAATTGCCGTGTTGGGAGTGGGTGTGTGTTGCTCTGCCCCGCTGGAAGGAAAAATGGTGCTGTCACCGGAGTGTGACAGAGAGACAATTGTGGGGAGGTGGAGAGGAGAGAGAGAAAGAGAGGGAGAGAGCAAGATAGAGCGAGAGAGCGAGTGAGAGAAACACCTCTAGGTTTTAAGAAGAGGATAGACAGCAAATGGTAAAGATGGAAGGGGAAATCAGATAAGGGGAGAAAGTATGAAATCAATGTCTATGAAGAAAGAGAGAGAGAGAGATATAGAGAGAGAGGGAGAGGGAGAAAGAGATAGCGATGGAGTGAATAAGGACATCAGACGGAGGAGGGAAGGCAGGCAGGGAGAAAGCAACAGCGGCTGTGGCGGTTACGCAACCCGTCTTACCTTTTGTGGCCGCCGATTTGCATAAGTAATGTGTTTATCCCCTCTACTGCTTCATTGAGATTCCAATGAATAATTAAGGATTTATAAGTGCCAACAAGAGAACGAGGGATGGAGAGAGAGAGAGAGAAAGAGAGAAAGATAGAGAGAGATAGAGAGAGGGAGACTGGGAGTGCCCTTTGCTGAAACCAGTCTCACTTTCAAGCCCAAGAAAGCGAGAGTCTCCACTTCTTGTAGATAATCTGTGAACAGGTTGAGCCCGGCGTTAATGCCTCTCGTGGCCTGATATGAGTAAATCTCTTCTGTGACCGCGGGTGCTAAGGCATAAAAATCGCAACCATGATAGAGGCTTTCTCTCAAAGGCTGTGATATTATACCTCTCCCACAATCTACTCGCTCCACCTCAGTATCACCCACCCACCCACCCCTCCTCCTCCCACTCTATCCAGGGCACACCAGAGCGCGGAGCCACCTCACCTATTACTCCGCGGAGCGATCTCTATCAGCTGGTCACGCGAGGGCATGGTACAGCGAGATAAATCATCTGATCCAGCCACGGGGCCGTCTCCCAGAGGCAATTTAACAGTTGTCATTGCCGAAAGGGGAAAAATATAAAAGTCTCTCAAAGTCTTTTTAGAGTTTTTTTTTGTTTTTCAACTGGAGAGAGTTTGTGCTCTGGTGTCACACAGCAGAGGAAAGTCATTACTTTCTTATCAACTGAACTTCAGCTTGAACTAGAGCGAACAGAATGTTCAAAATGTGAATTTAGCTGAAAAAAAATAGACCCTAAAGGAATGCGTTTTTTATTTATATACTTATTTTAAATACTTTGTTGAAATACTTCAAACATTTACAATCCATACAACAGTCTGTTGTATACAGTAAATATATCTGTGTGTACTCACATTGAATGCCTCCTGACATGCTCTGTCGTGTGTGTGTGTGTGTGTGTGCGTGCGTGCGTGTGTGCGTGCGTGCGTGCGTGCGTATGTGCGTGTGTGTACAGAGGAGCTGCTGGCCCTGTTTTAGCCCAGCCATGTGTCGGTGTATTTAAAAGGGAGTGAGCGTAGCCAGACTGGCCCCTCCACAGGCCCTGGTGGGAGGAGAGAAGCTCACTTAGGACCGGGGCTTGATGACTTGGTGTCCCGCCAATGACAACAAACAAGCTGTACCCAGAAAAAAAAAACAGACCAGAATAAATGAGTGTCCAGAGAGGACCAGGGGGATGGATGGGTCTGCTAGCTCGCTATTAGCATAACACAGGCCATTTGCAATAATAAAAGCAGCAGAGTCCATGCTAGAGAAGTCCTTGCAGCGCAGCTCCATAGAGGATGCTCTCCTCTCCTCCGTGCTAATGTGGGCGTGTGACGCATTGCTGTGGGCAGCAGAGGAGCCGTCGGCTGCGTTATGAGCGAAGGCCAAATGAGGAGCTCGGAGGCGGCCTGGTCCTCTCCCTCGTCGTTTCACGCGCAGAGATGGTGTCCCCCCCCCCCTTCTCCCATTACCGTCCCCGCTGATTGGGTCTCGAGGAAGACCCGGGCACCTCCATCCATATTCACTAATATGGAAAAATAGAGCCATTACTCGCTCTGTCGCAGGGGCTGGCAGAAATTAGCATGCAGAGGGGTGCGACCAGGCCTGGAGTGTTAATGTAATTACTGGTCAGCCAGGGGAGAGAGGGAGGCAGAGGATAAATGAGGGAGATAAAGAACAAGAGAGAAGGAATAGAAAGAGAGAGAGATAAAGAGAGCAAGAGGAGAGACAAAGAAATTGACAGGGAAAGAGAAAGGGCTAGATAGAGAGAGACAGAAAGAGAGAGAGAGAAGGAGAGAAAAAGAGAGGGAGAGAGATAGATGGAGTGAGAGGGAGAAAGAGAGAGAAGGAGAGGGAGAGATGGAGTGAGAGGGAGAAAGAGAGAGAGGGAGGGAGGGATGGAGAGAGAGAGAGGGAGGTCAGAATGGCGGGCAAACTGGCGAGATGATGGAGGAGGACTGCGTGGCCTGGTGACTGGTATCTGGGCGCGGGTCCAGCCTGGCAGCCTCGGGGGGGCAGGGGCAGGGGCGCCATATGCTGTGCTGCGCACACTCAGCCAGGGCTTCTTCCACTAATTGGGCACCAACGAAGAAGAAAGGCTGCGGGCAGCAGGAAGGAGTGGTGCATATGGCTTACGGTGCGCACGAGCCACGGAACAGGTGTGTGTGTGTGTGTGTGTGCGCTCACAGATAAACAAGTACACAAATAAACATATCAGTAACGCGCGGTGGAGCACCCTGGGCCATGTGATCAGCAGACCGCCCCTGACTCCGGCTGGCCCACAGGTCCGGCTGTTGTGTGGTCATCACGGGGATGCGTGCTAACTCAACCAGACAGGACGGTGATGAATCGGTCGGGTAATGTCTATCGACTGGCCAGTGTGTCGGTCTTGGGTTGATGTTGTCATAGGACAGGAGTGGTCTTTTCTATTAACTAGAATACTCTGTGCCTAAGCATATATAATAATAATGATGATAATAATGATACTAATGATAATAATAATATTTTTACATTTTGTTATTTTTGATTCTCAAGGAGCACATATCTGATAGAGACACACATGGCATATTTCATGTGTAAATAACACCATGTAGCCACTCACTTCTAACTTAATTTATTGTCATCAGTTACCAATTTCAAATTATTGTAACAAATTATGATTGAAAAATATAACATTGTCATAATAGTGTATTAGACATTGCATGATACAGTATATACGGTATAGCATAGCTTGAGGCAAAACATGGGGGTAATTTATTTGTCTGTTTCAAATACAAATCCATAGAGGTTATTCATTTGCAATGCTTTTTTTTTTGCAAGGGGATATTTCCATGCAAATTACACAGTATTTTTTTTTATTGTTGGCCTTTCAAAATAGCTGTTGATACATCTTTTTAGTAAATCATATTTAAACAGCTTACTCGACTGGCACTTTATAGTGTTTTGTAGCTTTGTCTGGTCCAACGTGAGCGTAGCAGCTGCTAGAGCATGTCATTTTCTCTCCAAGTCACTTGAAGAAAAACATGTTTTTGACTATTTTGCTCCAAATCCGTCAGTTTACATTTATATCCCAATATCAAACAAATGGAAAACAGTCATCATCAAAAATGCATGACACCATGCTGTGTGCCTTTTAAAATGGCTCGGTTTTGTCTTTCGTCTTTCTTTTATAACATCTTCACCCATCCAATCATCTCGTGTGTGTGTGGAGGAGGGAGAGGATGGTGGAGGGGCAGGTGACAGGCTGTTTCTCTGACACATGGCCCTGGTCTTGGCAGCAAACGAGTGGAAACTGCGGAGAGAACAGGAGATGTCAGATGTGCGTCGTCATGACAAAGAGGAGGAGAAGCCACACAATAGCTATGAACAACTGTGACAGTGTTCTCTGTAACGGTCACACACAAAAACAAGCCTCGCGTGTGTTTGATTGTGTGTGTGTGTGTGTGTGTGAGGGAGAGAGAGAGAGGTAGCGCCATCATCATCTTCTGAACCTACTGTCTATGTGAATCACAGGCATTGACGAGCGCTATGTGATAGATCACCACTTCGCCCCCCCTGATTGATTATTGTAATTAGCGATATAATGTCTGCTCCTCTGGTGCTGTTCTAACACGGAGATGAGTAATCCCAGATTACGGAGGTGTCTGAGGAGTGGGCATTAACCTTCTTTCCCATCGCACGGCTCTCTGGCCCGCGGCTACGGCTACGGCTCGGCTCTACGCTACGCACCAATTAATGTGGAGGCAGAGCCGGAATGTGTCATTACCGGACCACTCACACACACACACACACACACACACACTCACTCACACAGAGAGGCTTTGTCTTTTTTCTCCTAAATGAGTGAGGGAGCGCTGTCTGTTAAAACTTCACAGTCTTTTTATTGTGTGTGTGTGTGTGCATGTGTATGTGTGTGTGTGTGTGTGTGTGTGTGTGTGTGTGTGTGTGTGTGTGTGTGTGTGTGTGTGTGTGTGTGTGTGTGTGTGTGTGTGTGTGTGTGTGTGTGTGTGTGTGTGTTAATACCTCCTCTCCAACGCACTCTTAATTCCTTATAGCTCAGGAATAGATAGGAGCATAAGTCTCTGTGTGTGAGAAAGACTTTAGGGAGTCTTTGTGCCTGTTTGTGTGTGTGTGTGTGTGTGTGTGTGTGTAAGAGAGAGAGAGAGAGAGAGAGAGAGAGTGTGCCTGGGGATTGTGTGTGTGTGTGTGTTTGTCTGTGTGTGTGTGTGTGTGTGTGTGTGTGTGTGTGTGTGTGTGTGTGTGTGTGTGTGTGTGTGTGTGTGTGTGTAAGAGAGAGAGAGAGAGAGAGTGTCTGGGGATTGTGTGTGTGTGTGTGTGTGGTGTATGTTTGTGTGTGTGTGTGTGTGTGTGTGTGTGTGTGTGTGTGTGTGTGTGTGTGTGTGTGTGTGTGTGTGTGTGTGTGTGTGTGTGTGTGTGTGTGTGTGTGTGTGTGTAGGGGGGGATCAGGTCATAGTGGGTTGGGGGGTATCCCCTTGAGTTGAGTCTCTGTCGATATTGTGTGTGGAGGTGGGCTGCTATTGATTTTCGCTCTCGCTTTGTGGATTTAGATTCTCCCTCTTCTCTCTATCTGTCCATCCCCTCCTCCTCCTCCTCCTCCTCCCTCGCTTTTCCCATCAACCCCTCCCTCCCTTTATCTCCTCCCTCACTCGTCTCTACTTTTATCTCTCTTTGTCTCGTTGCTTCTCTTATCTCAGTTTCATTTAGTCTGTCACCCCCCCTCCTCCTCCTCCTCCTCCTCTACCCTCCTCCTCCTCCTCCTCCTCCTCCTCCTCCTCCTCCTCTACCCTCTTCCTCTCCTCACTCCTCTACAGACCCATTACACTATCGCCTCACTAAACTCAGCTCTACTCCACTCTCCTCCTTCTTCGCCTCTCACTCATCTTCTTCTTCTCCTCCTCTTCTACTCATTTTCTCCTCTTTTTGTTGTTCTTCTCCTCATCCCCTCCACACATCTTCCTTTATACTTCTCTCTTTCTTCTCTACTTCTTCTCTTCTTTTCCTCCTCCTTCTGTTTTTCTTCTCCCTCCTCTAGTCTCCTCTGTCTCTCTGTATAACTGTCCTCCCCCTCTCTCCTTTTTATCTCTCTCCTTCTCTCTTTATCTCTCCCTCTGTTTCTCTATCTCACTCCCCTCCTCTATTCCTCTCTCTCCATCTCTCTCTCTCTGCCTCTCTATCTCTCTCCCTTTATCTCTCTCTCCCTTTCTCTCT
>NC_084999.1:25478151-25488151 GCF_963854185.1 Sardina pilchardus
TATAACCATTTAATCGGAGAACAACTTGTAGATAAACATAATGAAGTGGTCTGAATATGGTGGCCGTCATTGGTGTAGGCCCTGCCGTCTCTGATCTGTCCAATGATGGGCCCCCGCACATGGACACCAACTGGTGGAGGTGTCTGAGGGGAGATGTTGCAGTTGGCGTTCCGTGGCCGACAAGACATGGACTGCTGGCAGTGGTGGCTGGAGGGATGGTGGAGGGAACGGCAAAGTCGGCATGTGTGCGTGTGTGCGTGCTCGCTTGTGGTGTGCGTGCGGTGTGCGTTTGGTGTGCGTGTGGCGTGTGTGCGTGTGTGGAGCATAATGTGAGTGTGTGGAGGGGCCAGTGTGTGTGTGTGTGTGAGAGAGAGAGTATGTGAGTGTGTGTGGAGGGGCTGGTGAGTGTGAATGTTCCCCGGTGTGCCTTTACCGCTCAGACAGAAGCGGCGCAGAGCAGATGGTCTCTGTCCAGCCTGGGAGATTAATCAGTGTAGTGGGTCCAGTCTGGACCGAACACCTCTCAGTGTCCCTCACACTTATGTTGCTTTTATGCAGCTGTGTGTGTGTGTGTGTGTGTGTGTGTGTGTGTGTGTGTGTGTGTGTGTGTGTGTGTGTGTGTGTGTGTGTGCGCGCGCACCGTCACCCTTGATCCAACCAGCCATTGCTCTGTTGTTGTTGCCATGCTGTCAATGCCTAACAACCTCGCTGAGACAACCTCGCTTTTGTGAACGGGAAACTGGATTAAAGGTGAAGCAAAGCATGCTGGGAATGCACAAGTCCTCCAGGGAAGGAACTGGCAGGAGAAGAGAGAGTGGAACAGCTGTTTAATAAGTCTTGAGACGTTAATGTTGTGTGATGTCAGTGAATGGATTTAAGCGTTTGAGCAAATAGCGAAAGGCTGAAAGGAATGGCAGATGTGTGTGTCAGGTGTGAACAGGAGGCGTGTGTGCTTACGGTGGAGATTTGGAATGTTGTCAGCTCGTTAAGTGATGTTTGTGTTTAGGGCAATTTAGGTGGACCTACATGTGAGCTATTTGTTGGCAATGAGGTAAAGGAAGAATTAGCCAAGTGATGAACGCAGTCCACTACAAATACTCAAATGTCGAGATATTATTCTCTCTCTCTCACACACACACACACACACACACACACACACACACACACACACACACACACACACGCGCGCGCGTCAGCTCTCATCCATATCTTTCTCCCTTTTTTATAAATTCATAAGCTGATTCCCCATGCAGTGAGTCTATTATTTTGTGACAGCTCATTCAATCATGAAGCCATATTTCATTACCATCTAGATAAGGCACATGATTGAGTAACCCTAATCACTCAGGCTTATGAAAAGCCAACGAGTGTGTATCTGTTTGCGTGTGTGTGTGTATGTGTGTGTGTGTGAGAGAGAGAGAGAGAGAGAGAGAGAGAGAGAGAGAGAGAGAGAGAGAGAGAGCATCGTGTGTACATTAATGTTTATATCTGTGTGTGTGTGCTTTGATTATGCATTTGACATGCCTGTGGGATTTTTTGTGTATTATGGTGGTGCCAAATGTTATTTATTGGGTTTGCATATGTGTAGGTATGCGTTTCTGAGTGTGTGTGTGTGTGTGTGTGTGTGTGTGTGTGTGTGTGTGTGTGTGTGTGTATAGGTGTAGGTGTGTGTAGGTGTGTGTGTGTAGGTGTAGGTGTGTGTGTGTGTGTGTGTGTGTACTGTAGGTGTAGCTGTGTGTGTGTGTGTGTGTGTGTGTGTGTGTGTGTGTGTGTGTGTGTGTGTGTGTGTGTGTGTGTGTGTACTGTAAGTGTATCTGTGTGTGTGTGTGTGTGTGTGTGTGTGTGTGTGTGTGTCCTCCCTGGCCCCTCTCTCCATGAGTCCCGATTCTATCTGCGTGGCGATGCATTACCTGCCGGCCAAACCCAATTGCTCAGTGCTGCCAGCATGCTGTGAAGAGGGAGCCTTTCTAAATGAGCGCAGCGCGGCCCAGGCTATCTTTTATCAGCGCCAGTCTGATACACACTCATATTACAGGCCTTTTTATTACGCTTGCCCACAACCCTGTTTTAATCAGCCCTGCCTTTTCCTCTCGGTGATGAATGGGCGTAGAGACAGCAGATTTAATATAGGATTGTGTTGTTGCTCTTTAATATCTAGCTGGGTGGCGTGTCTGGAGGCTGTGGCTGGCGTGAGCCTGGCTGTAATGCTACTCTTCAGTGGGTTTCTCAGGTGGGGGTTTTGCGCTGATGGATGCACAGGTGGAGATGGATGCCGTGGTGCTGCTGTTTCTCTTGGGAACGTGTTACATTTGGAAAGCCATTTTTTTTAAATACAACAAGCAAGTCGGTGCAGCTAATAGGACACACACAAAACGTACATGCACACACATGCACACACATGCACAAGCATGCACGCAGACACACATACACATGCCCACACACACACACGTGCACACACACACACACCCACACACACATATATACACCCTGTGTGATTTAGCCCTCTTTTCAGCACTTTATCCAAACACATACACGTATGCACACACAAAAACACACTCTTCAGCCCTTTACCAAAACACACACACACACACACACACACACACATATATATATACACACTCACAAACACACACACACACACACATACTCTTCAGCCCTTTACCCAAACACACACACAAGAGCACACCTGTGCTGCTGGTGGGGTCTCCTTACTGATGTATAATTCATAGGTAAAGTCCAGCTGACCTTCAGACCCTCAACAGACGTGTGTGTGTGTGTGTGTGTGTGTGTGTGTATACTGGTCAGCGGTGGGTAGCTACGGTCAATGAGAGAGCCCTCCAGGCCTCTGAGTCTCAGCAGGGGTTGAGGCGATCCTCTGAGCCCCAGATGAGCACCTCTGCGTGGGGTAGCTCTGCTCCCCTCTCCCCCCCCCCCCCCCCCCCTCCCAGGCCCTCCAGCAGCCTTTGAGGCTCCACTCTGTGTTTGCTCCCCTCCTCCTGTTTCATGTTTAATGTCAGCTGTGAGAGCTCCAAACATTTATTTAACTTGCTGAACGACAGATGAAGGGAGAGAGAGATGAAGGGAGAGAGAGAAGAAAGGAGAGAGAGAAAGAAAGAGAGAGAAAAGAAGGGAGAGAGAGAAACAGAGAGATAGATGAAGAGAGAGAGAGATAGAGAGAGATGAAGGGAGAGAGGGAGAAAGAGAAAGAGAGGGAGACAGAGTTCTCCATTTGTGCCGTTGGCATGACAACTGGAATCAGACTATGCAGGGTTAATGGACAGTCCTCCCACAGGGTGCTGGGTGACACTCGCCTGCATCCCATCATGCCTCTGATTCTCATTCACTTCCTCCCTTACTCTCTCTCTCACTTCTCTGTCTTCAATAGTCGTTATGATTGTTGTGCTCGGGTGTAGCGTTAAGAGCCTGTTTGGTGAGGTAGCTGGCCATGGTCCTGGAATGCCTGAGGCTGAGATTGCGTTAAAGCGATGGCCGCTTGCACCCCCCCTGTGTAAGAAAGGAGGATGAGTAACTGGGCTATCAGTGAAATGGAGTTGTAGGAGGAGGAGGGATAACTTTGCAAACGCTGGGGCGTGTGGCGTAAGGAAAAGGAGGCCGGCTTAAATACCCTTGCAGCTGGAGGCGATGAGTTCATTGCTGTCAATCATCCCTGAAGGCTCCTTCTGATCTTTTAGAAAACATCATATTGCGACACTGAGTGTTACATTTAAGATTCTGACTGGTGTTTTTTTTATCTGAAATTATGAAATGCTTTTGCTGTGGAGAAGAGAGCTACTTAAAGATAAACTGTCCAGAAACCAACTGACCTATTGGCAAGACTGTAGAAATAGCAGGGGGCACTTCAGCTTGGTTGGTGCTCACAGAACAGGACGCAGGGGTCATTTCGACTCGTTATGACTCTGAAGAACCTGACACACGGGCGTCGAAACGTTAGTCCCTTTGCACCATTAAAGCATTGAAAAGTATTGAGTGCTCGAGTCCTGCTCCTCGGTCCTAGTTTGACCTTGGGTCTCCCCAGCTGAAGACTGTAGAGATGTCTGCTGTGGCAACACTGATGGAAACATGAATGGGCAGAAGTGTGCTCCTGATGTATCAGAGCTTAACACGTCTGAGATTGGGCCTTCTGCCACAGGTGAACACACAGGTGAGAAATGGTCGATATCTGTTTCACACACTCACTGTTTCCATGCCATTCCCACACACAACACACACACACACACACACACACACACACACACACACATACACAGTGCTATTAGATGTAGTGGAGGCTCTGGAGGCTCAGAAGCATCAGTATCAGGCTTTGTGCAGAATATCAAAAAATAGCACTGGATTGAAGCGGATGCCTATGCCTGTGAGAACAGAGAGTTGCTGTGTGTGTGTGTGTGTGTGTGTGTGCGCGTGTGCGTGTGCTTGTGCGTGTGCGTGTGTGCGTGTGCGTGTGCGTGCGCGTGTGTGTGTATGCATGTGTGTGTGCGTGTGTGTGTATGTGCGCGCGTGTTCACTAGGGGTTATGAGTGTACCAGTGCCCTCCCACTGTGTTGTCTGTGACCCTGACATCCCCTTCACATCTCTCACAGACTTTAACTACTTCTCTTTTTCTCTTTTTCTCTTTCTTTCTCTCTTGCTTTCTCGCTCCATCTGTCTCTTTCACACACATACACATACACACACACACACACACACACACACACACACACACACACACACACACACACACACACACACACACACACAAACACACACACAGACACGTGTGATTTATTTTGATTGGTCAAGCAAAGCCGACTATATGGAAGAGTAATAGTTTGGAGGGTGAGGGGTGTGTTAGAGGACATGTTTAAAGTTTAAAGTCTCTTTCTACCTTTTTCCCTCAATGTATCTATCTCTCCCTTTTTCCTCTCCCCCTTCTCTCTTTCTCTCTCTCTCTCTCTCTCTCTCTCTCCTCTTCTCCTCCTTCTCTCTCTCTCTCTCTTTCTCTCCTCTCTCCCTCTCTATTCCCTCTCCTCCCTTATCTCTCTCTCTTCTCTCCTCTCTCCTCCCTCTCTCTCCCTCTCTCTCCTCCTCTCCTCCCTCCTCATCTCTCTCTCTTTCTCTCTCTCTCTCCCTCTCTCTCTCTCCTCCCTATACCCCTCTCTCTCCTCTCTCCTCTCTCTCCCTCTCTCCTCCATTCTCTCTCTCTCTCTCTCTCTCTCTCTCTCCCTCCCTCTCTCTCTCTCCCTCTCTCTCTCTCCCTCTCTCCCCCCTGCTGTGGAGATGATGGGCTCTTGCTGGCTGTGTCTGGTGGCCTCGCTGTACTCTCTGGCAGGGCCTTTGTTTGGAGCCTCTGATTATCAACTCTAAATTACAGCATGCTGAGGAGAGGACAAGACCTTGCACTCCTCCTCCTCCTCCTCCACTCTCGCTCTCTATCGCTCTCTATCTCTCCCTCTCCTTCTCTCTATCCTTTGTTCTTGCTCTCTTTTTTCACCCTCCTGCACTCATCAGCTCATCCCACTGATTTTCTTCTCCACTCCTTTTCTTCCCTGCTGCCAACAACCCTCCCTCTCCACACACACACACACACACACACACACACACACACACACACACACACACACACACACACGTACGCACACACACACCTCCCCACTGTAGTACACTTAGCTGGAGAGCACAGTTAGCATTTGTCATTGTGATTTACAGAAATTAAAACACCACAAATGAGATCATCATATTTTAACTGATTTGTGATACTTGGCATGGAGGACACAGTCACGTTAGAATATTTGAAGAGTTGAACTTATGTATATGTTCTCACTATACAGTATGTTTCTTATTTATATGTTTTCGCTATTTATTTCTGTATTTTCCCTAGCTATGTGTCAAACAGTGAAACAGCTTCTTGTGGTGTGTTTCTGGTATCTTCCCCTTAAGCACTCTTCAAGCATCTGTTTATCGCTTTCAGGAACTCACGAAGGATGTCTCCTATTTTTAGAGTTTCTCTCGGTTTGTACTCTCCTGGTGCATGTTTGATATTAGTGTCAGAGGGAACTGGGTTTTGCTGGAATATAATGCCAAAGTGGGTACTGTATGTGTGTAGCTGGTGGAATGTTGTAGGTGTTGTAGGTACCAAGGAAGTGGTAATGCTGTGGTTCTGCCTTACTTGTGTAGTCCAGTGATGAGTGTGTGTGTGTGTGTGTGTGTGTGTGTGTGTGTGTGTGTGTGTGTGTGTGTGTGTGTGTGTGTGTGTGTGTGTGTGTGTGTGTATGCTGTCCTTCCTGATGTCCTCAAGTGGACTGCCATTTGGTCCCTGCTACGACGGTGTCTGGACATTGAATTCCCGAATCGTTTCTTTAATTCAGGGTTCACAAGGTTCCAAATCAATTTGATTTCCTATTTGATTTGATTAAATTCAGTATGGATTCCATGAGGGATATTTCAGTTACATACAGATACAGGTATATGCCATATCAGAAAACGTATGCTGTGCAAGGAACCCTGTAATGTATTACATTATTAAACATATTATTGGTCATGTTTACAGTGAGGAATAAACCCAGTCATTACTTGATGGAATAGGCCTATCTTACATGAAAACATCGATCTCAGGGTTTTGCAAGTCATTATTAAATTATTTTCAATTTTCCGTTTGATTTCTTTATTTCTTTATTTTTAAATCCATCCCTAGTCTGAGCCTTATCCTGTCACCAGAGACAATCTCTCACTTGTTCTTCTTCCTTTATCCTCCTCCTGGCTCCATCATGTTCTCTCGCTTTTTTTCTCTTTTTTCACATCTCACTTGTTTCTCTCTTGTTTCTTTCCCCACTTTGTACTTTTCTGTCTCTCTCCCTCCCTCCCTCTCTCTCTCTCTCTCTCTCTCTCTCTCTCTCTCTCTCTCTCTCTCTCTCTCTCTCTCTCTCTCTCTCTCTCTCTCTCTCTCTCTCCCTCCCTCCATCTCTCTCCCTCCCTCCCTCTCTCCTCCTGTCCTCCTCTGTGCTCGTGTCAGGCGTGGTGTCCCCAGTGGGGAGGTGGCAGTGCTGCGCTGCTCTCGGCAGGCGTCCGCTCAGCTTAAGTGCGCTGCTGTAATTAAGCCGGGCACGGGAGCGTTAATGCAACGTTATTATCACCCCACTCTCCGCTCCGATCCGCTTCCCCTGCTCAGTGTGCTAAAGCACACAGCGTGAGCGTGCGTGTTAAAGCGAGTGTGTCAAAGACTCAGTGTGTGTGTGTGTGTGTGTGTGTGTGTGTGTGTGTGTTTCTTTGTAAGTGTCTGTTCAAGACAGCTTCTGTTACCAACTGTTTGATTCGCCACACAGGAATGCTGTGGATCCGAGCATGTTTCATAAGGTCATATTCTTAGACTCTCTCTCTTTCTCTGTCACACACACACACACAGACACATACAGACAGAGAGAGAGAGATACGCACACACTTTCCACATTAAAATTGCACCATATACGCTCCCATACTGTGTGTGTGTGTGTGTGTGTGTGTGTGTGTGTGTGTGTGTGTGTGTGTGTGTGTGTGTGTGTGTGTGTGTGTGTGAGTAATGAAACTTTCCTCACAGCTTTGGGTGTTACTGGTCTTGAGTTTGAGTGTGTGTGTGTGTGTGTGTGTGTGTGTGTGTGTCGGGCTGGGTTGTGGTGTTGTATAACACTGGCCCTGGGCCTGTGTCCCAAGTCTCTTTAGGTGTGTTTAATATTGCAGCGCCGTCTTCCTGTGCCGTATCCTGAGGTGCTGCGTAGTCTCTGATGTGCTGCTCTAAATCTGAGCATCTGTTCCCTGAGTCATACCGGGCCACGGAGACACCGGCTCCTCTCACACTCCTCTCACACTCCTCCTCCCTCTCATCCTCTCTTCATCCTCTCTTTATCCTCTCTTCTTTACACGTTCTTATCCTCTTCTCTCCGCTGCTGTCTTCTCCCATTCTCTTCTTCTCTCCCCTCTTCTCTTCTCTTCCTTTATCTTCTCTCCGCTGCTGTCTTCTCATCCTCCCCTCTTCTCTTCTCTTCTCTTTTATCTTGTCTCCTCTCATGTTCTTTTTCCCCTCTTTCCTCTCATCTTCTCTTTACTTCTCTCTTCTTTTCTCTGTGCTGTACTGTCTATTCTCTCGTTTGTTGTTCTGTCTAGTCTGGTATTAAAGTTGTGTCTCTCTTCAGCACGGCTGTCCAAAGCATGCCTGAGGTTGTCTTTAAAGCTCCTCCGCTCAAAGCAGTCTGAAAGGCACTGACTCACTCATTTCTCTGTATTTCTTTGTGTGTGTGTCCTGTCTCGTCTCTGCAGGTCTGGCGCGGGCGAAGTCTGTCCCCAGCCACACGTACTCTAACGAGGTGGTCACCCTGTGGTATCGACCCCCAGACGTCCTGCTGGGCTCCACAGACTACTCCACCTGCCTGGACATGTGGTAAGCCTACCTGAGCGTCTGTCTGTCTGTCTGTCTGTCTGTTTGTCCTTCTGTCTGTCTGTCTGTCTGGGTCTACCTGTCTGTCTGTTTGTGTGTTTGTCTGTCTGTGCCACCTGGCTACCTGTCTGTTTTATGCAGAATATGCAGCAGTGTTCTTTTTTTTTTGCAGTGTTGGCTTTTGGTTTTGGGTATTAGTTGCTGTGTGTTCATCAATCTATCATGCCTCTTTTTCACCTTCATCCAGTACTCTTGATCCAGTACCCTCTCTATATCTGTGTCCCTCGCTTCCTCACTCTCAGTCCTTCTCTCTGTCTGTGTCCCTCGCTTCTTCACTCTCAGTCCTTCTCTCTGTCTGTGTCCCTCGCTTCCTCACTCTCAGTCCTTCTCTCTGTCTGTGTCCCCCTCTTCCTCACTCTCAGTCATTCTCTCTTTCTGTGTCCCTCGCTTCTTCACTCTCAGTCCTTCTCTCTGTCTGTGTCCCCCTCTTCCTCACTCTCAGTCCTTCTCTCTGTCTGTGTCCCCCTCTTCCTCACTCTCAGTCCCTCTCTATCTCTGTGTCCCTCGCTTCTTGACTCTCAGTCCTTCTCTCTGTATGTGTCCCTCTCTTCCTCACTCTCAGTCCTTCTCTCTGTCTGTGTCCCTCTCTTTCTCTCTGTGTGTGTGTGTGTGTGTGCGGGTGTAAGAGATCAGTCAAGTGTGCCGAGTGTTTTCGACCCTGATTGAGAGGCACTTTCACAGACTCTGCACAGATCGACACTGATTACACTCCCAGCCAGAGAAAACAGGCTCTCTCCCGCTACGTGGGCAACCTAGTCACGCACACACACACACACACACACACACACACACACACACACACACACACACACACACACATGCACTTGCACACGTGCACACACACATGCACTTAAACAGACACACACAGACACACAGACACACAGACACACAGACACACACACACACACACACACACACACACACACACACACACACACACACACACACACACACACACACACACACACACACACACACACACACACACTCACTTGTGGGAGGTCATTAGTGCCATCCGCAGACATCTTGATGGTCACAGTGATGTGCTAATCAGCTCACCATCCATTCATTCGGATCAGTTAATGTCATGATAGACAGCTAGCTCAGTGTTGCAAACAGCTTGCATCAATTGGCTACAATACAGGATAATGCTATCTGTGTGACACATTATAGTGCAACTTATCTTAGTAACACATGATAATGAAATATTTTAATTCATCAAAAAAATAACTTATTTATAATTTGACAGCCTTCACTGTGTGTTTTTTAAAGGATTCTCTAAATGTCTATGCCTGTCGTTGTTTGGCTTGCTCCCAAGTCCTATTCAACCACAAGGATTAAAAAACTGATAGTTACTGATGGAAAGAGGCCATTTTGTGAGTGTTATTGCCCAGTTAGTCATTGTTCTGTTTCCTGTAAGTAAAGATGAGTTTCACCTTGTTGTTCATCCGCTGTATCTTTCATCCAGCTCTTGAGTGAGTGCAGGCATTTACTGTGTTTTCCTGTTGAGTGAGTGCAGGTATTTATTGTGGGATTCCT
>NC_084999.1:25493151-25495651 GCF_963854185.1 Sardina pilchardus
GAGAGAGACAGACATAGAGAGAGAGAGAGAGAGAGAGAGAGAGAGAGAGAGGATGGCTGAATTGGTTATACGTGTAATAGCCTCACCTACAGGCGATGTGTCCGGAACATGAATATTTGAAGAGGTGATCCGCCTTTGGTATGTCTCAGGAATCCCGTAATTACCCCGTCCCTGTCATTTCCCATCATTCCACAGCGCTTGATAATTAAGAGCGTGCGCGGCGGAGGGGCATGATGAATTCATATCCATCCCCTGGCCCAGGTAAATAATTCATACAGACAATTACAAAGATGACTAGAGAGGACTGCGGGTGCGTGTGTGTGTGTGTGTGTGTGTGTGTGTGTGTGTGGGTGTGGGGAGAGGGGGGTGCGGGCAGAGGCCTGTAGGACGTGGAGGTCGGTGAGTAAACATGTTAACTGATGAGGTGAGAAGAGAGGCAAGCGTGCACACAGACACACACACACACACACACACACACACACACACACACACACACACACACACACGCACACACACACACACACACACACACACGTAGACACTGAGGGAGAGGGTGAGGGAGAAGGGCACCTACTGCTTCAGTTGCTTTTTTATCAACGCCTAGGAGGCTGTGATATCTGCTGAGAGCATCACCTATGGCAAGTCCTCAAGGACAAAAAGATAAAGGCAGAATATATCAAAAAGAGGAACTGGAGGAGAGTGTGAAGAGGAGTTTGGCAGTGTGTGTGTGTGTGTGTCCGTGCGTGCGTGCGTGTGTGTGTGTGTGTGTGGGGGGAGAGAGAGAGTGGAAGCGCAGGAAATAGGTGAAGGATTTCTGAAAGGGTATAGAGTCCAGGGAGAGGAGGAGAGGAGAAAAGATTAAAAGGTCAAGCAGAGAGTAGGAGTCAGCAGCGACTCAACAGGGACTATGGAGGAAAGAACAGAGACATAAAGAATGAGAGAGAGAAAGAGAAAGGGGGAGAGAAGAGGGAGAGCAAATAGAGAGAGAGAGAGAGAGAGAGCTGGCTTTTTAGGGATCTGGAGCGTCTGCTTGCAAGTTCAATGCCAGCACACTGACCTTTGGATGACGTGTGTGTGTGTGTGTGTGTGTGTGTGTGTGTGTGTGTGTGTGTGTGTGTGTCTGTATAATGTGTGTGAGATATTTGGACAGATTTGAGTATGTGGAGGTTTTTTCTGGCGGGGTAAGATGAGCTCATTTGCAAGTGCTTGTTTGCTTTGAATCCCATGTTTTAATATGGATAGTTGTAGCACCATCAAGTTCCTTACCTTGTGGAGCGTGAAAGAGATTACAGATCTTTGCAGTCTCTAAGGTGAATGGGATTATAGTTTCTATTGCAATAACGGCTAAATTAGCTACAATTGCCTTAGTAATATAGAAAAAATGGTGTCCTGATACCAATTAAAGATTAATGTTAGAGTGGTACAGCAGTTATTAGCTGAATGTAGGTTCAAGGTTCAGCTCCAAGGGTTCGTACTTTCATGAATAAACAGGCAATTAAAGCGGAATGTGGAAATGGTCTGAACTTTGCAATGTTCCAGGCTTGGCTTCCAGAGCTGACCTCTGCATATCAACTAGAGGAAGTGTCTGTGTTTTTCAGTCTGCTATTTCAGAGCGGTATCTCTTTGTCTGGGATTTATGTATGCTTCCGTGTGTGTACGTGTGTGTGTGTGTGTATGTGTGTGTGTGTTTGTGTGCAGTCCTGTCAGGAATTTAGCAGTCGAGACAGCGCTGCCTCATCACTGTGAGGATGCACGATCGCCTAGCTGCGTCGAGACTCCTGACATTTCCATGGGCAATGATCCTTTCCTCTTGTTTTCCTCTCCTCTCCACCCATCCCACCCCCACCCCTCTGATCTGCCCTCTCTCTGTCTCGTGCCATGCCAGCCTCTGTCTGCCCCCTGACGACGGTTGGCTAATCCTGCCGCCACGATGCCCCATCTAGACGTGGTCTGCTTGAAGGGCACTGTCAATAAACGATAGTTAATTGCACCACTTTGGAAAAGGCCGCGGGGCTCAATGATGAAGGCAAGCAAGGAGAGGCATCATAATTTGACCTTAGGGCTGACGCATGGTACTCAAGAATCTGCCTGGAGCCAGACAGGTTGGTATTTTAGAAACAGTGCCAGTGTAGTGTGGCATCCTATGGATTGTAGACAGTTCCAGTTTAGTGTGTGGCATCCTATGGATTTTAAACAGTGCCAGTTGTTGTCACTAGTTGTTGTCACTAGTTCACCCATCAGTATGATTGTTGTGACTTGTGTCTTATAACGGTAAGAGCCTGTTTGGCGAGGTAGCTGGCCATGGTCCTGGAATGCCTGAAGTGGAGATTGCGTTGAAGCGATGGCCACTTGCACCTCCTTGTAAGGAGGATGAGTAACTGGGCTATCAGTGAAATGGAGGTGTAGGAGGAGGAGGAGGGAAAACTCTACGAACGCCGGGGCGTCTGTCATGAGGAAAAGGAGGCCGGCTTAAATACACTTGCAGCGGGAGGCGGGTGAG
>NC_084999.1:25500651-25505651 GCF_963854185.1 Sardina pilchardus
ACACACACACGCACACACACACACACACACACACACACACCTTCCCACCATAGGCCTATTTTCATTCCCAAAATAATGTCTCTGTTACAGCTGCGACGCTCTAGAACCTGTTTAGCTTGGTGTTGGAGTGTGTGTAATGAATGTTTTTGTGCCGCTTGGGAAATGTCAAACAGTCATAATAGAGTCAGTGTTTTTTTCACAGAAACAAAACATGCACACCCTCTGTATTTGTTTAGCTCAGCGGGCTAACTGCAGAGCACCAATGTGGTTGTTTTGCAGCAGGCTGCCCTTATGCAAATGTAACCTGCGTCATGTTGAACCCGTGCTGCTCAGCCCTGTACACACCCGGACTCCAACCCGCAAACAGCAGCACCTCGGATCGGGAGTCGAGTGTGAAAACAAAGCCCAGGCTATTAGCTCTCATGCCAGCAGCGCTCTTGAGGCGTCGAGGAGTGAGGTTTACCAACGTTCCACATGCACAGCTAATAATAATGATAATGATGATAATACATAGGTTTTATATAGCGCCCAAAGACCCACAGACACTTTACAAAGACACAGAACAAAAAGGATAGAAAAGGACAATACATACAGTACATACAAGCAAAGTCTGCTGGGTCACTTGAAATCATCTGAACAGAAGTATGGCCCATGGAGGTATTATAAGAACTGGAGAAAGTGAACAAGTCCCGCCCCCATTCATTTCAATGGGAATGCCAGGCTAGTGAAAATTGCCAAAATGTAACGATTTTTTCAGGCTTCAACATGGCGTTTCAAGGGGCTTGTTTCTGGTGCCATTTTACTTAGCCAATTAAGTGCCAGGTTACTGATCCCAGCAGCTTAAGACACCACACACAACATACAATACAATGTAAACAGGAAAATACAAAGCAAATCAACAAATCAACATGATGTATTTCTGGAACATGGCGACGAGGAAGTGCCTTGCTAATTGGCGAAGCTAATCAGTCAAATCCTGACCCCCTGGCATGGCCGCTTAGTAATTATGTTGTCTGCTATGCTGGAGTTAGGAGGCTTACTCTGGGCGTCTATCTTTTTTGATGTATTTAAACATATTCAACCGAGGAGTTCAAATAAGGAAGCAAAAAAAGTGGCTAGTCCATTGAGTCCATTGAGCTGATGTATTGCCCAGCTATAGTGGTGTTTTGTGCCATCCTCAAATATTTATTTATTCGTTGTTTACAAGGCTTCACTAAAATAGTGGAGAAGGGAGAAAAGTTAAGTTGAGTGAAGTTGTACTTTATTCGTCCCGTAGGAAATCCCAGTAGAAAATGTGTTCTCTGCACATGTACTCATCCGGGGGTAGTGTGCACACATTCATACAGTACACACACATGATGTGACAAGATAGACATCACAGATCTCAAACTGAAAGCTTTGGGGATAATCTGACTGTGTTGATGCCCAAGTTGATGACTGTGTTGATTCCTAGCTCTCTATTCACTACTATGTTCACTACTGGCATGGATGAAGCAAACATCTCTAAAAGAAGTCAACTTTATAAAACATTTTCAGCATGGAAGCCACATTGAGTGACTGTCTTCCAGCCATTAATGTGTTCAGCAGGAGTCATGGCCATAACCTCTGGCTCCACATTAAAGTGATGGCCCGGCCCCCTGTTACGCTCAGGGTTTAGCTGTGACGCACCCCCTAATTACCTTATTACCGCTCAACAGCAGTCTCATTTAAAACTCTCCTCATGGATAACCAAACTCACCTCAGAGCTCTCATCATGGTTCACTGAAAAAAAGAAAGATTGTTTTCAAAGCCTTTCGTTGTCGTTGGGGACGGGGCCAGGAAGCCCACCACAGGCTCAGGAACAGTGGCAACGCCACCTAGAGGGGTTTGGTGTCCTAGAAGAACTTATTCAAGATGACCTGTCTGCTGCTTTATGGATGCACTCCATTATAGAGAGGGAGAGAAAGACAAAGAGGAAGGAGAGAGAGAGAGAGATGGAAGTAAGATGCAGAGAGAGAGAGAGAGAGTGAGAGATATATATATGGCGATAGGATGCAGAGAAAGAGAGAGAGATGGAGGCAGGTGAAGTATGAGAGAATATGACAGTGAAATAGTGGGGAAGAGAGTAAGAGAGAGGAAGAGGGAGTATTGGTGGAAGAACGATAATTTGATTGATAAAGAAGGAGAAAAAGAGAAATTGTGTGTGTGTGTGTGTGTGTGTGAGAGAGAGAGGAAGGTTGATTAGGAGAAGGCTGTGGAAAGAGAGAAAGAGAGACAGAGAGAGGGAGGGAGAGAGAGAAATAGACAGATTGATGAGGGGAAGAGTGCTGTGTGTGAGAGGGACACTAAGCCCCATATTGTGAGGGGTGTCTCTGCTCTGCTGTGATTGCTGTGCTGATTCCTGAGCCCCAGGTGCTGTTTAGGGCTCCTGGGGGAAGCACAGTTAGGGGCCGTGCTGCGCACACAGCCAGCTAGGGATTGGGCTCTAGGACACACTATATGCTGTCTCCCACGATCACACACACACACACACACACACACACACACACACACACACACACTCATACACACATTTATCAACAGTCATGCACATGACACACACAAACACACACACACACAGACACACACACAGACACACACACACACACACACACACACACACACACACACACACACACACACACCAAGATGCTGTGATGTCATGGCAGATTTTTCAAGTTAGTGAGGTGTAGAGTGAAAAGATTGTTCATAGTGTCCTTCTACCTTGTGTCCCTCATAGCGCCACAACACACACACACACACACACACACACACACACACACACACACACACACACACACACACACACACACCCCACACACACACACACACACACCCCACACATACCCCACACACACACACACACACACATTCATAACCAGGATCCCCCTGAGGAAAGGCACCTGTTCAACACTAAATGGGCATTTTAGATGGCAGAGCTGCCAGGCGCACCGTGCTTGATTCAGGAGCCAGACTGGCACTGGTTTTCAGCTGAGCGCATTGGTCAGACACCCTCAGATAGCCAGTGTACCCTCTGTTGGGTTGGACTGCACCATTCTCCTCCTCCACCTCCACCTCCACCTCCACCTAGAGATGGATGCCAGCACCTGTCGCTAGCACCTCTGATGCGCATGGGGAGAGAGGTCTATTTATTTACAGCACTGCTACTGTGCTGGCCACCATTACAAGAGCAGTTCATATGCACCCAGTCGACAATCATTAGTGAAATAAGTTGTATATGTGCTACATACGCTATTCTACTGTTACTAGACATAATGGCATATGTGCAACAGAAGGGAGAACATCCTCGTGTGTGTGTGTACTGTGTGTACTGTGTGTGTGTGTGTGTGTGTGTGTGTGTGTGTGTGTGTGTGTGTGTGTCTGTGTGTCTGTGTGTCTGTGTGTCTGTGTGTCTGTGTCTGTGTCTGTGTGAATGAGTGACAGCAATAAAAGTGGTAAAAGTGTTTGAGAAAATATTAGTGGCCAGTGTCCGTTGTGAAATGGAGCACTTCTCCCCTCTGGTGGTAGATTGAAGGGACTGCAGCAGACAAGCAGGTTAAAGTGTTTCAGTCTTCCTATTCTCTACACTGCTGATGATCTGCTGTGTAGCAACATTGTTCTGTATTCCACAACTAGAGCTAGCAGTGTTGCATTTTAAACATGGGAATATTCCATCCCAAAGTAGTGGTACAGAGATTGAGATTGAGATTGATCCATCACTGCTCAAAATTGTGGCTGACATTCACTTGTTCTTTCCTATTCACCAGCATTCATCCATGAAATTGATGTATCTGTTATCAGCTTCCTCTCAACATCTGTAGAAAACAATCCCACGTTTAGGGAAAAATGTGCTTACAGTATGTTCCCCATGTGATTAACCCGATATTCCTACCCTGTTTTTGTCAGATCCTGGGCACTCCCTCGGAAGACTCCTGGTCAGGCGTGCACTCCCTCCCTCACTTCAAGCCAGGTAAGGAGCCCAGTCATTTACAACACACCTTTACAGTAGGTGATGAAATATGGGGCAACCGCATCACCAGTCCCATGTGTTCTGATTGGATGATCAATGCATTGGGCAACCGCATCACCACTTCCATGTGTTCTAATTGGATGATCAGTACATTGGGCAACCACATCACCACTTCCATGTGTTCTAATTGGATGATCAGTACATCGGGCAACCACATCACCACTTCCATGTGTTCTAATTGGACTGTTATGGACATTTGCCCACTGATGATAAAAGTTCTTTAGGGGGGCAAATGGTGGTCAGTATCCGTGGGAACGTGCCAGAATCACAATACTTACTGTACATACACACCACCAGCGACTTGAGCTTCCAAGAAGCTCTGGACGCCCTGCCGAGGAGGCCATAGGACGCCGTAGCAAGCTTTGGACGCTTTGGCCGCTCTGACGCGGTAGCATTCTGTTATGTTCGTTTGCTGGTCGTTTGGTCGCTGAACTGCGTCATAGCTCATTATTACCATAAAGTTGAGCCACTTTCAACTTTCTCAAGTTGCTCAAGACGCCCAAAAGGCGACGCCGACGGATTTGTCGCTGCTGGCAGCTGAGAGAAGCCGGCTTCCATTGAAAATGAATGACTTCCGGAATCTTTGGAAGCTCAAGTCACCGGCGGTGTGAACGTACAGTTAGGAACATGGCCCAGCACCGTTGCTCAAAAAGTTGCCTTGTGTGTCATCAGCTTTCGACCTGCTTGTGTTACCATCTAATTGTGAAATGTGGGAATCATCTACAGTACATTGTGACATTAGCGGACACATTTGAAATAATGTGCAGTTTTTGGCTTCGTGTTGTTGTGAATATTGTCATTAGTGTTTTGTTTGTTAATTGGCAAGAAAGAGGGGTGGATGATTCATCATAACACCTACAAAACAGACATGAGGAATGGTAGCTTTTTCTCTCTGTCTACCCACCCTGCCTCCCTCTGTTTATGTTTTTCTTTCTCTCTCTTTCCATTATCT
>NC_084999.1:25510651-25535651 GCF_963854185.1 Sardina pilchardus
GCTTTTCAGACAGAAATAAATCGAAGGAGATGTGGAGACAAACAATATGCGAGTGTGTTAGAGCGTGTGTGTGTGTGTGTGAGTGTGCGTGTGTGACTATGTGCAAGGACTGCTCCAATGTTTTGGAAGAGGGGGAGGAAGGAGTGATGAGAATGGAATGTGTGTGTGTGTGTGTGTGTGTGCGTGTGTGTGTGTGTGAGTGTGTGTGTGTGTGTGTGTGTGTGTGTGTGTGTGTGTGTGTGTGTGTGTGTGTGTGTGTGTGTGTGTGTGTGTGTGTGTGTGTGTGTGTGTGTGTGTGTGTGTGTTATGAGCTGGTTATGAGTTACTGGAGTGTGGATCCAGTGGTGGTGTGATGGAGGAGATGGAGGAGAAGGGCTCTGGCAACTGAGAGGTAACTGTAGCAGTCAGTCGCACTTAGAGATGAAGAAGAGGGTGCTGGAGGAAAATACTGCGGCCACTTTAAGGCTTAGCACTTTTTGCTCAAGGCTCGAGGACTCTCTCTCTCTCTCACACACACACACACACACACACCCACACACACACTCAATTACAAGCGCACACGCTCAATTACAAGGACACACACACACACACACACACACACACACACAAACTCACGCTCACACACTGCCAGACAGACACACACACACACACACACACACACACACACACACACACACACACACACACACACACACACACACACACACGCACACACACGCACACACACATAAACCCTCAGGGCTGCCGACCAAACCATCGCCATCCTTGGAATTTGAGCCTTAAAAATATCTCCCCATAAATTCTGAACCCTTTGACTTCTTTTGAATGGAAGTGGAATGTATTCAGCCCTAGTGATACGATCCTATAATCCTCATTGCAGTCTGTCTGCATGAGTCTAATGCACATATGACAATTTGTTTTGCAAAATGACAACAGTAGAGATCTGGATCACATGTACATTATTTATGCAAATTAACACACCTGATGCCATCTCTTCTATAGTGTGTCACAAACGGACTGCTTGGGGAAATAGTCCACAGTAATGTTTACATAATATATATCTGCCTATGTGTGTGTGCCTGCGCTCCTACATGCCTGTGTGTGTGTGTGTGTGTGTGTGTGTGTGTGTGTGTGTGTGTGTGTGTGTGTGTGTGTGTGTGTGTGTGTGTGTGTGTGTGTGTGTGTGTGTGTGTGTGTGTGTGTGTGTGCGTGAAGACGGCGGAGATTCATGGATGGTGGCTGCAGGCCTACAGGGCTCCAGGACAGCAGTTGATGGATGGGTGTGAAACAGTCAGGCAGTGAGCCGTGCATCAGGACAGACAGAAAGACAGGCAAATGGACAGGCAGGCACACACACACGCACACACGCACACACGCACACACTCACACACACACACACACACACACGCACACGCGCACACACTCACACACACACACACACACTCACACACTCTCTCACACACACACACACACACACACACACACACACACACACACACACAGACAGACAGACACACACACACACACAACGTCACAGTACTTCATCATATCGGAACATCTGACGTGGGAATAGTTAAATGGGTGAAATCAAATCAATAAGACCCAAATGCACACAGGGCCTTTGGCGGTTCCATGGGAAACAGTGAGAGCAGGTACTTTATGAGTTTACTTCACAGAGAACCAGACAGCAAAGCCAAAGAGAGGGTGTAGCTACACGGGGCTGGTCAAGGCCTTCCACATGGGCACAGACACGTCCAGCTCCACATGTGCACACCAGCAATGAGCCTTTACAGAAAAACCATGCAAGTTTGGTGATTTCTTCGCTGTTTTCTCGTTTTTACGCTTGCAGGTTTCTCTGCAGAGCTTCCCCTACAGCTTTAGCATGTATATTTTTACAACACTCCTCAATCGGTCAGTCTGCCTTTTCATGAGCATTGTCGCTAGGTTACGAGACTCTCTCTTTGTCGGTGCACCAGCCCCCGGCCCAAAATTGCAAGGGTGTTTTTTTTTTCGGCTCACAGGCGCTAGGTGGAGGTGAAGCGGCCACCGTTCAACCAAAAAAAAGACATATAACCATTCCAAAGACCCCAAAGCTGTTCAGTTAACCCTTATAGGGTCTTCGTTTTTTGGTTACACAGGGGGTCCTGCTGGGTCTGGTAGACCCATGGCAATTTGGGGTCTTTAAGGTAAATGAAGCTAAAGAAGACTTATAACCATTCCAATGACTTCGAAGCTGTTCAGTTAATGTAAATGAAGCTAAAAAAAAAACCATGCATAGTGCAAACCCTGCATAGCGCATTGCGCAGAGAGGAGGTATTTCTCCAACCAATAGACAAACAGCCTCTTGTTTGGGAAGAGGACAAACACTAGGACACTGTTTGACTGTCCAGTGATCTTTATAGGCTGACCCATTTGTTTGAATGACTTTATTAGATTCTAATGTTCTAATGAAGTTATTTAATAGACCTTAATGTGAAGGTCAGAACCAGGGTCCTAGTAGGTTCTAGACCCATATTAGCAGTTACAGTATAACCAGGATCCTAGTAGGTACTAGATCCCCTATGTGGACGTTAGAACCAGGGTCCTAGGGGGTACTAGGCTCCTATGTGGACGTTAGAACCAGGGTCCCAGGAGGTACTAGACTCCTATGTGGACATTAGAACCAGGGTCCCAGGAGGTACCAGACTCCTATGTGGACGTTGGAACTAGAGTCCCAGGAGGTACTAGGCTCCTATGTGGACATTAGAACCAGGGTCCCAGGAGGTACTAGGCTCCTATGTGGACGTTGGAACTAGGGTCCCAGGAGGTACTAGACTCCTATGTGGACGTTGGAACTAGGGTACAGCTGCTGCACTATGCCCCCAGACTGACTGACAGACTAGAACAGTCTAACTGATGAGATGCTTGAGTGACAGGAAGACTGACTGACACACAGAGACAGGCTGGCTGAAGAGATGATGGACTGGATGGCGTGCCTCTGAGAGTGTGTTCTGGAGTCCAATGAACCGGGTCAGCAGGCTGTTTTGTTCAGTCATGTTTGTGTGTGTGTGTGTGTGTGTGTGTGTCTGTGTGTCTGTGTGTGTGTGTGTGTCTGTGTGTGTGTGGTGTCTGGCAGTGGTCCAGCCAGTGAGGAAATAAATATGTGAGGAGAGTGAGCAGCAGGAATGTTAACTACTGCCGCCCAGCCAACACACACACACACACACACACACACACACACGCCCAGTCAGCCCTCTGATGTTCTGCCAGCTTCAGATGAAGACGATAGAAAGGCACCAGGCCCCTTTCTCCTCCTCCTCCTATTCCACATCTTCATCCACATCTTCCTCTTCCTCCTCTGCTCCTCTGTCAATCCATCTTACACATCATTCTTTTTTCCCTTCTCTCCATCTTTTTCTCTCTTCTGCTCGTCTAAACAGCTCTCTTCTCTTCTCTTCTCTTCTCTTCTCTCCTCTTCTCTCTTCTACCCCTCTCTCTCCGTCCTCTATCCCCCGTCTTCTTCTCCCTGTAGGAAGTCACTCCCCGAGTCTGTGTGAGGGGCACTGAAATGGTCCGCCTTCCACACACTTACTGCACACATGGAGCAGAGTGTTCAGTACCCATAAAGAAGACGTTAACACGTTAAGGAGCTGAGTGCTCAGTGTCTGACCCATAAATAAGACCTTTATAGAAATCAGAGGCGAATATCCTCCAGCCCTCGAGCCCTTAATTCTGTTCTGCATTGCGCAACACTTCTAAGCAACTGCGTCCTGACATGATGAAAGACTACATTCCAGTCACACACACACACACACACACACACACACACACACACACACACACACACACACACACACACACACACACACACACACACAATCACGCACACATATCCCCCCACCCAGTCTCATTGACACAGTGATGGCAAGCTCTCTGAATTTTCCAGAAACATGCTGGAAACAGCAGCCAGCTGTTGCCAAGAAGCACAGGTTCCCCGAAGCGGTTCCACCCCGGGGCCCCATCGGACCCTGACGGGCCGCACCTCCAGGCTCAGCGCACCGCAGCCGGGCCCCCTCTGACTCAGTGTGTCCCGGGCAGTGAGAGCCATCACCTGGGCCCGTGCAAGCTGGCTCTCAGAGCATGGGGGTGTTTTGACATGGCGTCAGAGACATGGCTGCCATAATATTTGGCTGAGAGCCTTGGTTACTGGCCCCGCTAATGCCTGTAAAGGGTAGAGTGAGAGGCAGGATGTTTTGAAGGCTTGGACAAGGGGTCCGCTATGGAACAGTGAAACCAGGTGCTGTGTATTTTCTCTCTGTGTGTGTGTGTGTGTCTGTGTGTGTCTGTGTGTGTCTGTGTGTGTGTGTGTGTGTGTGTGTGTGTGTGTGTGTGTGTGTGTGTGTGTGTGTGTGTGTGTGTGTGTGTGTCTGTGTGTGTCTGTGTGTGTGTGTGTGTGTGTGTGTGTGCGTGTGTGTGCGTGTGTGTGTGTGTGTTGTCCCACGGTTGTGGCGTGTCGTGATGGAGGAACATGAAAAGGGTGAGCAGGACATGGGCGAGCGGAGATGGAATGCTCGTTTTTTCCCAGCGCCAGTCTGTCGTCAGCTGCCAGCACGCGGAGATACCCATCATCACTCTCACTCTGTTTTCTCTCCCTCTATCCCCCCTTTTCCGTTTCTTTAACCGCTTCTGTCTTTCCCTTCCTCCTGTCCTGTCCTCACCCAGCGCTGTGGGGGGAGGACAGTGAGATCAAAATGGCCGACAGCGGCGGCGAGGAGTTAGTGCTTAGCAGCAGCCGCCGCAACAGCAGCATCAGTGCAATCTCCCAACCTCTCGGTGAACTGTGAGATCCGTAGCGCTTTCTCCGCAGGGCTAGTGAAAGTTTAATGCTGGAGAGAGAGAGAAGGAGAAAGAGAGAGAGAAAGAGGTAGAGAGAGAGAGGGAGAGAGAGAGGGAGGGGGCCGATTCTGCCAACGCGCGCCAGAGAGCTCATTATCCCTACACTGGGGAAGAAGAAGAAGAAGAAGAAGAAGAGGAAGAAGAAGAAGAAGCCCTCACAACAATCACAAACTCTGGCTGCCTTATTAGGGCTGATGGAGGACCCAGTTGAAACATCAGTGGGCCCATTTCCTGTGAGCACCACTCATTACTCTGGACCTGACTTCAGAACCCGACCGCAGACTCGCTAATAACAGCCCAACGTGCCAGCAACTTTTAGAGAATCGTCATTGCGAGCTGCACAATGCAATCACTTCGTTCTTAAAATATTCTCTTTCAAGAAGTTATTTGACATTACTTGACAAAAATTGGCTGGCTTCCGCTGTGGATGACGCGAGACAAGCAGGCCAGTCGGTGTGATTGTGATGGATTTGTAATGCTGTGGAGGCTGAAGCAGTACTATTTGAGCATCAGAAGTAGCATATGCGGCCCCAGCCGTGGCGCGACTGGCTGGGGCACCTGCACCGCACGCCGGCGACCCGGGTTCGATTCCCGCCCCGTGGTCCTTTCCGGATCCCACCCCTACTCTCTCTCCTGCTCGTTTCCTGTCATACTCTCTACTGTCCTGTCCAATTAAAGGCATAAAAAGCCCCAAAAAATTATAAATAAAAAAAAAAAAAAAAAAAAGAAGTAGCATATGCTTTGGTACAAAGCTCCAATCGACTTCCACTAAATTAATGTTGAAAATGCCTCAACCCCTGGACTCTACAGTGCGTTCGGCGCCAGTATATCTTGACGAGCTGAACAACGGTTTCAGAATGTGTTTGACTCTACTCAGAGCAACGGATCACAAACTGGCTGTGAAGACTCACACTCTCTGGTGGGATGGGTTGTAAGGGTTGGGGGAGTGTGGAGTGTGTGTATGTGTGTGTGTGTGTGTGTACGAGCCTTCTCTCCTAATTAAACAGCCAGCGCAGTAGTGGAGGCCTCTGGGACGGCGAGAGGAGAGAGAGAGAGAGAGAGAGAGAGGGAGAGAGGGAGGGAGAGATGAGCTGGAGACAGAGACAGCTCCAGCAGGCTGGGCTATGGGCTCAGGGGCCGAGAGCCTGCAACAGAGAGAAGGAGGGATAGAGAGGGAGGGGAGGAGAGGAAAGGAGAGGAGAGGAGAGAAGGATATAGAGGGAGGGGAGAGTGGAGGGGTGGAAAGGAGAGGGAAGAAGAGAAGGAAGGGAAGAGAGAGAGGAGAGGAGAGGGGGATCTCATGTTTCTTTAATGCTTCCACTGACTTGCTCTAATTACAGAGTTTGTTGCTGTTGCTGTTACACTTTTCCCCCCTCTCTCTCTCTCTCTCTCTCTGTCTCTCTCTTCTTCACACTCTCTCTCCCGTGCTCTACATGTTTGTGCTCCCCCCGGCGCTGGTTGCTACAGCAGTTCAGGAGTTCAGAGTCTCCGTAGTGTGCAGACCTGAGAGAACCCTGCCACGGAGAAGAGAGAGAGAGAGAGAGAGAGAGAGAGAGAGAGAGAGAAAGAGAGAGAGAAAGTCGATTGCTATCTCTACTTCCTCTGATGATCTCTCTCTCTCTTTCTCTGTATTTCTCTTCATCTCTAGCTGTCTGACTTCACTCATCACTCATCCTCTGATGTGCTATCTCTCTCTTTCTCTCTCTCTTTCTCTCTCTCTCTCTCTCTTCCATATGTATCTCTCTCCTCTGTGGTGTGCTGTAATGTTGTGTGTGTTTGAGGACTGTAATTGTGGGAGAAAGTTAGACTGTGGCTTTATAGTGGTGGTAAAAAATAAAAGAGGTAAACTCTTTCTCTTTCTGTCAGGGCTGTCACTCTTGTGAACGGTGTGTGTGAGCACACGTGAGACAAACAGTGTGATGTTATGTGCGTGCGTGCGTGCGTGCGTGCGTGCGTGCGTGCGTGCGTGTGTGCATTGATAAGTGAATTTACATGCACATTGCACAGTGAGAATTCATTGTCATGAATGATCTGCTCTTCTAGGGGTTATAATGTACTCTGTGATTACAGGACGACACTGTTGATCACTCTGTTTCTCAGCAGAGGCAAGTGTGGACTGAAGAAGAAGACTTGTATACTGTAATCTGCCATACATGCCTAAGCCTCTTTCCTTCTCTCTCTCTCTCTCTCTCTCTCTCTCTCTGTGTGTGTGTGTGTGTGTGTGTGTGTGTGTGTGTGTGTGTGTGTGTGTTTTAGGCTGGGCTACGTAGACCACGCTGAAGAGCTGGCCTCCAGGTTCCTCCAGTGCTCTCCAAAGCAGCGGATCTCAGCGCAGGCTGCCCTCCACCACGAGTACTTCAGCCAGCTGCCCCCACGGCTCTGGGAACTGACCGACAGTGAGTGACCACCCACTACTACTACCCCACTACTCTCCCATAAGTCCATCTACTGTACGCATATATCGGTCAAGCATGTGACTGACCCTCAGCCCTCAGTCCTGTTGCAGTCAAGCATCTAAAAAAATAGTGTTCTCTCACCCTCCCCTCCTCTCTATCTCTCTTTCTCCCTCTCACCTCCTCTCTCTCTGTCTTTCACACACACACACACACACACACACAAACACACAACACACACACACACACACACACACACACACACACACACACACACACACACACACACACACAGAGGGAGAGTGGCTGTGGGAGATGTGTGCATGAAGGCCGTTTATTAGAAGCATGTGAGTTCACCGAGAAGGAGACCACATTTAACTGCAGATAGAGCATGTAATCTCTCGCTCTCTCTCACTCACTCACTCACTCTTTCTCACACTCTCTGTCTCTATGTCTCTCTCGCTCTCTCTCTCTCTCTCTCTGTCTCTCTCTCTCTCTCTCTCTCTATGTATTCATTTATCTATATTTTTGCTTCTTTCTCCATACTAATAGGGTTCCCATGGTAGTGGATATTCCAGGAAAGTCCTACTTAAAAGTCATATTTCCTGGAAGAGTTTTGGAAAATGTTTGTCCAGAGACTAATATCACCACCTGTGCTCTTGTTCTCTCTCTCAAATTCAAATTCAAATTCAAAGTCAAAAGCATGGCTGTGAAATATTGCCAAAGCACTATGATGTATATAACATTGCCAAACAAGGAACTATCTCTCCCTTCCTTTCCCCCTCCTTTCTCTCTCTCCCTCCATTCTCTTCCCCCTCCTCTCTCTCTCTCTTTCCCTATGTTCTCTCTCTCCTCTCCCTCCCTACTGGCTTCTCGTTCACCCTCTCCGGTCCTGCTCAATCTGGCTCTTCCCCTCTTTTGTCTGTCTTGCGTCAGTCCTCCACTGGTGCTGTTGTGTCTCTATTGTAATCATCTACCATTAAAATCTCCATTAAGTCCCGTTCCAAACCCCTCTTTTTTAGTACTCTGTTCTGTGTGTGTGTGTGTGTGTGTGTGTGTGTGTGTGTGTGTGTGTGTGTGTGTGTGTGTGTGTGTGTGTGTGACTCACTGTGTGGCGCTCATAGTCTCTGTGTCATGCTGAGCATGCCGCTAGCGTTCACAGGCCTGTGCTGGTCATCACTGTTCCCTACAGTTAGCTGTGACTAGCGGTGACACTGCTAGCTAAGACTACTGTCAGGAGAATAGAGGGAGAGAGAGAGAGAGAGGGGAGTTGGAGGGAGAGAGAGAATTGGGATTAGAGAGAGTGAAGGGTAGAAAGTTCTAGAGGGAGAGAGAGAAAGAGAGGATTGGGGTTAGAGAAGGAGAAGGGTAAAAAGTTTTAGAGGAAGAGAAAGAAAGAGAGAGAGAGTTATTTAACTGTGTTAGCATGTTGTCTGGTCTACCCATCACCGGTAAAGCTGAAGCTGACACACTAAGAATGACCGCCAAATGACCTGCCCTTCTCCCATCCACCTCTCCAGAGACCACACAATCTGACCTGTACATCTGTGCATGACACACACACCCAAGCATGCACCAAGGCCTCACAACATGGATTGCATTTCTTTGTTTCATGCATTGATTGAACCACTTAAAGTGTGTGTGTGTGTGTGTGTGTGTGTGTGTGTGTGTGTGTGTGTGTGTGTGCTGTTACATTGCAAATGAGTAGAAAAACAGAGACTTTCACTTTAAGGAGACTTGAGGAAGTGGGGGCTTTACAGTTCTCATGTTAACCAGGAACTGCAGAGTCATGGAGTGAGCTGCAGTGAGAAGCACATGTAGTGAGTGAGGAGCCTTCTGAAGCACATGTGGAGAACTGCTGCTCAAGGCAAGTGCTGGAGTGGGGAAGGACTGTATTTGCTGGCCATTTCCAGGGATGCTACTGGTGAATGTTTCTTCTTGTTTAATGCTAAAAACGATTTCTGAAGATGCTAAAGCTAATATAGGCAATGTCTAATTGATTTGTATTGATACTAGCTAATGTGTAATTCATGTATAGCATGTAGCAATGTTGTTTAGTGAAATTCATGTAAAGATTAAGGAGGAAAATGAGTCATTTGTAAGCAGTTTAGTAATTGCTGTATTTTGTATTTGTTTTGTCTTTTTCTTGTGAAGGTTTTCAACCTAACCAAGCTAACTAACCTGACAGACTAACCTAAATGTTGTGAATAAAGCAAGGAAGGTTTATGAAGAAACGGTTTGAGTTGCTTCCATTCAAGTGTAGCCCTGTTGATGGCCAAGGCCTTTTTCGAGTTTGGGCAGAAGTGCAGTATAAACCCCCGATAACTTGACAGTTGAAAACCACCGGCACAGAAAAGCAACGCCGTGGTGCAGAAATCAAGATGGCAGTCGAAGCTCTCGGAAAAACAGTGGATCAGCTGAAGAAAGACAGAACAGTCGCAAAGATCTCCTTCACGAAGCAAGCTAATTACCTCAGTCGTAAAGCAGGTGAATTAACTGAGTCAGAACTGAGACAAGAATTTATGAAGCTCTCTATCGATTCAAGGAAAGTCATTGAGGCCAATGACGATTACAGGACTGGGTTAGAAGCAGAGCTTGCAAGCAAGGATGATGGTGATGATGAACAGCTTAGTCCAGAGCAGGATGCAAGCCTAAAGAAATCTGCCAGTGAATGTGAGCAAAAGTTCAATGATGTAAAGCAGATTGTTCAAGCCAACCTCTGGAGCAGATATGGATCAGAAACGCTAGAGGCTGCTTTTGGCGAAGCTGAAAAAGCCTGTAGGAATGCATATGGAATACCTGTGGAAAGCAGTAACTGTGAAGGATATGAAGTTCACCTTACTGTATTGGAAAAGATGATCAAAGAAACATCTGTTGCATTCGCAGCCTGGGAGTCATGGATGCCTGTAGAAGAGGACAGGGACTTTCGGAAGCGGAACAAAGACCTGAGAGTGGCTTACAATGAGCTTGACATGAGAAAAGCTGAGTTTGCCAGAGCACGAAGGATCGCTGTGGAGAAGCAAGGTACAGGTGTGAATCAGGAACCAGCTGGACCAAGAATCCCAGTTGTGAAAATAAAGCCAACAAAACTACCCACGTTTAGCGGCTATAGAAGAGACTTCCACCGCTGGAGGACAGATTGGGAAAGCCTTCAGAAGCAGGGAGAGCCAACCGGTTCACCAGAGGTGAAAAAGATTCAGCTTATTGATAGTGTGGAAGAAAAGATTGTTAACTCATTAACTGCCATTGACGTCTTTAAACGTCAATTTAGACACATACGTTGACTGCCATTGACGTCTATAGACGTCAATTGCCGTTTTCAATGGGGAGGGCTCCTGGGTGGGCTTGGGAACGATCTGGCAGAGTTTCAGGCTTGTAAACAGACTGCACTAGCGATCCGAACCTCTAGATGGCAACAGTGCCATTTGGATCATTAGTATCTGCCTAGAGTGCACAAGTCATGCAGAGACAACTAGCAAAAACACTGAAGATCGACCACAGTGGATCTAGTTTGCACGCGATGCAGGGAATAAATATGCTTACTTCTTACATCAAGGATGGAAAACACGTAAACGGTATGATCCATTTACATTGGATATTGCTATATAGACTAACAACAACCTTGCTAGTGCTAGCTTGCTAAGTCTAGCATCCTGTTCAGAGTCTTTAGCGACCATCAGAGTCCCTAGCAACCTTGACGAGACTGACGAGATAGCAGTGCAATCGTGGTTGACATACTACTGAAACGCTAACATTAAAAAGTTGATTTTCACAAAAAGATCGTTTTCTCCATGTTTTGGTCAAAAACAGGTGTTTTTAGCAAAACTAACCCATGTTCTACTGACGATTACTAAAGAACGGAAAACGATAGAAACAAGCCGTTTTTTCCTGGTGAAAGAAGAGAGTCTACTCTTTCATTTGGTACCTTCGGTGTTTACATAGTCATAAAGCTCACCGTTCGGTGGATCTTGGAAAAACAGTCAAAATGCTGTAAAACGTCTGGCAGTATGGAGCGCTCTGCACTGAAAATCGCTGGCAGCCAATGAGTTAAAGATCTCCGTCTGTCAACCTATAGCACAGCAGATGATATTTTCAGAGTGCTAGCAAATAGATATGGTAACAAATATGCCATTGCTTTAGAAATTGTTGAGGAGCTTGAGAAGATTCCACCTGTTAAAGGAAATCAGCCGAGAAAGGTAGTAGACCTTATACAGACAATAGAGAAAGCGCTTGCTGATCTCACAGATCTAGGAAGTACTGGTGCCATCAAAAACCCACTGGTGGTGAAGTCTTTAGAGAGCAAGCTTCCTGAGTTTGTGAAAAAGGATTGGCTGATGTACATGGTGGATCCTAGCAGCGGTGTCACTCAAGACAACCACTTTGACAAGCTTCTGGATTTTCTGAAGAAGCAAGAGGAGATCTTCGAGAGGCTAGATCACCTAAGAATCACAGACAAGCCAGAGAAGCCAGACAAAGCAGAAAGAAAGTTCAACAAGAAATATGCCTCAACTAAAGCCACAAAGAAAGATGATTCTGGAGAGGGGTGTATTATCTGTGGAGATGAGAAACATAAGGACAGGATTTTCTTCTGCAAAAAGTTCAAGAGTCTGAAGCTATCTGAAAAGGAAGATGCTGTGAAAAAGATTGGTGCCTGCAGGGAGTGCTTGGGATGTCATAAGTCTGACATGCAGACTGCAATAAGAGAGGCTCCTCAGATCATCACTTCTTTCTCTGTCCAAGAGGAAACAAAAAGAGGCGTGAGTCTGAGAGACCTCAGACAGATGACAGAGACAAAAAGAGCTTAACTGAGGAACAGAAGAAGTTCTTGGAAGAACTTTCCCCAGAGTTAGCTGAGAGATGCAGGAAGGCCTTCACCAATAATTCATCGAGGGTCACCTGTTCTACCAAATGCCAGACAAGCCTTCTCAAAGAAAGTGGATTGAGAGAGCTGCCTGTCATTATGATGTTGATGGAAGTGACCGCCAATGCAGGTCAAAAGATCGGAGCCCTCGTGGATCTGGCTTCGGACACTAATTATATAACTCATAAAGCAGCCAACAGGTTGAATCTTAGAAGTGAGAAGATCACACTTGTTGTGCACGGAGTTGGTGGAATGGCTACCAAAGTAGCCACAAGAAGATACCTCCTCAGGGTTCGAATCAAGACCTCCAAGGGAACTGAGAGGGCCCATGAACTAATCTGTTATGGGCTGAAAGAGATCGCCAAAGTTCACCAGGTTGTTAGGCCTGAAGAGCTTAGGAGATTCTTCCCTGAAGTTGAACTTGAAGAGTTGAGGAGACCTGAGGAGATTGACTTGCTCATAAGTCACAGAGAAGGGAGACTTGCCCCACAAAGGGTGAAAGTTGTGGGAGATCTTGTCTTGTGGGAGAGTCCTCTCGGAAAGACAGTAGGTGGCGCGCACCCTGATCTGTTTGAGCAAGTAAACATGGAAGCGCATGAGTCGACGACGCACTTTGCTCGTTCTATGAGAACAGCTGCCATCAAATATGAAGAGATTCCTGAGGAGATCCCCTTCACGATGAAGACACTTCACAGTCAAGACATCATCATTGAAGCAAGACATACAGCTGCAGCTCACCGTGACTTCCTTGAGTGGTGGCGATGGGACAGCATCGGTGCAGCCTGCGAGCCCAAATGTGGTGGATGTCGCTGTGGGAATTGTCAGCCTGGAGGAAAGGAGATGACCTTAGCAGAAGAAAGGGAACTTGAAATCATAAAAGATGGTCTTGCGTACGTCATAGAGGATGAACACAGCAAGTATCCACACTGGGATGCAAAGTATCCTTGGATAATGGATCCTGCTTGCCTTCCCAATAACCGAAGTGGAGTTGAGTCCACCTTCATAAGAACTGAGAGAAGGCTCAGGCAGGAACCAGAGTGGCTTGCTGCTTACACTACTCAAGTCCACGAAATGCTTGAGCGCGGAGCTGCAAAGAGACTCACAAAGAAGATGACTGAGGACTGGAGAGGACCAGTTTGGTATGTGAGTCATCTAGTAGCACCAAACCCCCACTCTGTCACTACTCCAGTGCGCCTTGTGTGGAACAGCAGTCAAAAGTTCAAGGGAGTGAGCATGAATGACCTGCTGCTCAAGGGGCCGGATGTATTAAACCCCATCAGAGCCGTCCTGCTAAGGTTTAGGAAAGGAGTGCATGCAGCCTTAGGAGACATCAGGAAGATGTATAACTCGGTGTGGCTGGAGGAACGCGAGATGCATCTGCACAGATTCCTTTGGAGGGACCACCAGGACGAAGAGATAGGGGAGTACGTCATCACAAGGGTGAATATAGGGGACAGGCCTGCTGGATGCATAGCGCAGCTAGCTATGCGAGAAACTGCAAGGCTGACCAAGTTTTCTCACCTGGACGAGGCGCGAAGGGTGCTGGAGGAAGACAGCTATGTGGATGATGTCCTCACATCCCACAATGATGCAGACAGACTTAGTGAAGTGACCAAGGAGATTGAGGAGATTCTGCAAGCAGGTGGATTTTCTCTGAAGCCATGGGTCCTGTCTGCGCAAAGTGGGAGGCAGGGAGGTGAGGCAACAGACCTCACAAAGAGGACACTTTCTGAGATGCACAAGACGCTTGTCCTGCCTAATCAAATGAAACAAGAGGATAACAAGGCATTAGGCATTGGGTATCTAGCAGAGGAGGACAAACTGTACATGATGGCATCAATCAACTTCTCCAGAAGGAGAGGGAAAATGAGAACGGGCCATGACCTGTTGATGGAGGAGGTGAGATCAAGAACACCTGATCCCCTCACTAGAAGACTACTACTGAGTCAAGTTGCTGGGCTCTATGACCCAATTGGACTCGTTACACCACTAAAGCAGAGAGGTGCCATCCTCGTAAGGAAAGCATTCCAGGAAACAGGGAGTGGAAATCTGGCCCAACACACCTGGGACAAGCCACTTTCTGAGGGCCTCAGGGAGGAGGCCATCAGGCTGTTTGAAGAGTATGCACAGCTGGGACAAGTAAAGTTTCAGAGAAGCCTTACACCACTAGGATGGAAGGGAAAACCCTGGGCTATCACCTTCTCAGATGGTAGTGACAAGTCCTACGGAGCATTTCTGTACCTGAGATGGGAAACAGACGAAGGTATAGACATCAGGTTGGTGGAGTCTAAGGCCAAGCTGACGCCACTGGACCAGAAAGGGGATGCTGTTAAAGCTGAGGTCTGCGGTGCTGTGTTTGCAGCCAGACTGAGGAAGTATATGGAGAGGCATGGACGGATGGAGATAGAGCGCTGGTTTCATCTAGTCGACAGCCAAACAGTTTTGGGAGCCATTCAGCGAGACAGCTATGGCTACCAAACATTCTTTGCCAATAGGATAGGAGAGATCCAAAGGTCTGTGTCAGTTGAAGACTGGTGGTGGGTCCCAGGGAGCCTCAATATAGCAGACATCATTACAAGAGGGGCTGCTCTGAAGGATCTGCAAGAGACGTGGCAAAGTGGACCGGAGTTTTTGAAGAAGCCATTAGAAGAATGGCCAATAAAGTCTGCTGGGGAAGTCGTAGCTGATGCGAGGGACAGCATTATTAAGCTACAGAGAAAGGCCTTTTCAGCAGTAGTGACAAGAGGTCAAATGAAGAGATGTCGCTCTCAGGAGCACAACAAAGCTGACGATTCTGTTGAAAGGAATGGTGCTGAACCAACTCACCTGACTGTCTGCCCCGATGCATCGGAAGTTGATCCGGGAATGAAACAGGGTGAAGTTGCAATGAGGAAAACACTTTCCAGTTCAGCAGTTAAGAGTCTTCTGGATGTGAAAAGATTTAGCTGCTTGTCCAGGCTGGTGAATGTCGTTGCTTGGGTGAGACAGGTTGCTGACAGCTGGCTACACCTGAAATATCACACCCAAGAGAAATCAAAGTGGGAGGCATCACTCTCTAAAGGAGAATCTAAAGTTCTTGCTCTCAATGTTGAAAACTGTGAGTATGCCTTCAGAACTCTCTCTTTGGCAGCTCAAGAAGGCATAACATTTCCCGACACTACTCTCAACAGGCTAGTGGCAGTTAAGCACGAAAATGGACTTCTTCTCTGCGGCGGCAGAATCCAGGCCTTCACAGAGGACAAGTCTTTAGTGCCCATTCTCCCTCAAGATGCGTGGATTTCTACACTGCTTGCACAAGAAGCACACAATGTCAATCATGAGGGTATAGCAGGAACACTGTTGAGGATGAGGAGAAAAGCCTGGGTGGTTAAGGGAAGACGGATAGCCAAAAAAGTAGTGGATAGTTGTATCATCTGCAGAAAAATGAGAGGAAAGAGATGTCAACAAATAATGAGTGACTTACCACCTGAGCGGACCACGCCAGCAGCTTCTTTTCAGTTCACTGCCGTTGACCTGTTTGGGCCATATGAAGTAAAAGATGAGGTGAAGAAGAGAGTGAAGCTGAAGGTGTGGGGTATCGTGTTCAGCTGCATGGCATCCAGAGCCATTCATGCTGATATTGTCAGTGATATGTCTGCAGAAGGATTTCTGCTGGCCTATCAGAGGTTTACGTCACTGAGGGGACACCCCAGCAAGGTATGGTCTGACCCAGGCACTAACTTTGTCGGGGCCAAACCTGCCCTTGAAGATCTGTATCAGTTCCTGGAGCACCTGGAAAGATCAGGAGTGGAGGAAAAGGCGGCCAAGCATGGCACTAAGTGGTCCTGGAAGATCCATCCTGCGGACTCGCCACATAGAAATGGAGCAGCTGAGGCAGCAGTGAGAACTGTGAAGAGAGCTCTCCAAAATGTAGGTGGCAATGGAGTCTTCACATGGGGAGAATTCCAGACGTTTGTGTATATGGCAGCCAATCTGGCCAATGAGAGGCCTGTAGATGCAAGAGCACAAAGCCAAGAGGATTGTGTGGAGTATATCACTCCAAACTCTCTCCTGTTGGGGCGGGCGAGCTTGAGAGGAGACCCAGGAGACTTCCAGTTTGAAGGGTACCCTTACAAAAGGCTGAGAGTGATCCAGGCTGAGGTCAATAAGTTCTGGAAGAAGTGGTGTCAATTAGCAGGCCCAAACCTCTTTGTTAGAAGCAAATGGCACACGAAGGAGAGGAATGTTGCAGTGGGAGATATTGTTTGGCTTGCGGACCAGAACGCCCTAAGAGGTCAGTTCAAATTAGGTAGAGTGATCAGTGCATGTCCTGATGAGAAGGGAGTTGTCAGAGACGTCAGAGTCAGGACGTTTCCCAGCTATCCTGTCATGATCAAGAGGCCGTTCCATGAAGAACGCAGTAGGAGTACACCAGCGACGAAGAAGCTGCCCAACAAGATCCCTGCTACAATCCTGCACAGGGACGTCAGGCGTCTTGTTGTGTTGATACCAGTGGAGGAGCAACGAAAAGAAGATCCGGCATGCTCCAAAGAAACATGATGTGACCTCCTTGGGTTCTGCGACCAGGAGCTCAAGTGGGAGGTGTGCTGTTACATTGCAAATGAGTAGAAAAACAGAGACTTTCACTTTAAGGAGACTTGAGGAAGTGGGGGCTTTACAGTTCTCATGTTAACCAGGAACTGCAGAGTCATGGAGTGAGCTGCAGTGAGAAGCACATGTAGTGAGTGAGGAGCCTTCTGAAGCACATGTGGAGAACTGCTGCTCAAGGCAAGTGCTGGAGTGGGGAAGGACTGTATTTGCTGGCCATTTCCAGGGATGCTACTGGTGAATGTTTCTTCTTGTTTAATGCTAAAAACGATTTCTGAAGATGCTAAAGCTAATATAGGCAATGTCTAATTGATTTGTGTTGATACTAGCTAATGTGTAATTCATGTATAGCATGTAGCAATGTTGTTTAGTGAAATTCATGTAAAGATTAAGGAGGAAAATGAGTCATTTGTAAGCAGTTTAGTAATTGCTGTATTTTGTATTTGTTTTGTCTTTTTCTTGTGAAGGTTTTCAACCTAACCAAGCTAACTAACCTGACAGACTAACCTAAATGTTGTGAATAAAGCAAGGAAGGTTTATGAAGAAACGGTTTGAGTTGCTTCCATTCAAGTGTAGCCCTGTTGATGGCCAAGGCCTTTTTCGAGTTTGGGCAGAAGTGCAGTATAAACCCCCGATAACTTGACAGTGTGTGTGTGTGTGTGTGTGTGTGTGTGTGTGTGTGTGTGCGTGTGTGTGTGTGTGTGTGTGTGTGTGTCTGTGTGTCTGTGTGTCTGTGTGTGTCTGTGTGAGTAAAAAGGAATAACTTGCACAATTCACCCCGAGATGATGGTGAAATGGACTTTAGTCCTCTGCGTGCACTTGAACTTCTTTTTCCACTGAAGCCAGTGGTGAGTGTCTCTGGTGAGGAATTGAGGTTCTTCAGATTGAGCTGTTTGTCCTATTGAGTTGTTCATACAGTATACTGTATATAAGCCTATTTGAGGATTGGGGTGTCCTCTCATTATATCACTTACATTCTCCAATGCCATCTTATATTATGGAGAGATTGGATGACGTAACAGGCTTATCATGCCAGGCTCACGTCCATTGTCAGTCCCGATAGCAACAAAAGCAAGTTTAGCCCGAGCCAGATATCCGCTGTGTGAATAATGTGAGCTGCAGTGTTGCCAGGCCCAGTCGACCTGCGTGGAGAAGCACTGTAAGAAAACAAGCACTGGCAAGTCATTTTCGTAGCAGAATTAACATTTTTAATTTTGCAGATTAAGATTTTTTTTTTTTTCTTTTTTTATTGGCGTTATTAATCCCTTTATCAGCGCACTGCAGGTTGTTTGCACTAGCTGAAACAGGGGGCGGGACTATACTGTGGGGAGAGCTTTGTGTGTGTGTGTGTGTGTGTGTGTGTGTGTATGTGTGTGGTAGTCTGTCCTATGGACAAGTGTGTTTTCATCACTATGTGTGTGCATGTGTATGTGTAAATCTGTGTTTGTATGTGTGTGGTAGTCCATGTGTATGCTAAAGACTATTATGGTTATCATCATGTGTGTGTGTATGTGTGTCTGTCTGTCTGTCTGTCTGTGTATGCATGCGTTCTTGTGTACATGTGTGCGTGTGTATCTGTGAGTTTTCCTGCATGTGTCCCACTTGAGTCGGTTTCACCTCAAGCAGTCATTGGGCCCTAAGCGCTCCTGTGCAGAGTACCAGGGCTGCATTGTTCTGTATTGAGTGCTGGGGAGGCGCTGGTCTCTGGCGATGGAGATGGCGCATAATTGAGGTCAGTCAATGGTGACTTATTCATAGCCTCTGTGTTGCGTCTATCTCATCAGGAGTGCCCTGCGCTCGGGATAGTAATGAAACAAGGCTGACAAGCCTCATCAAGTCACAGCGTGACGGCCATCATGTGACACAGACACACACACACACACACACACACACACACACACACATATATACACACACACACACACACACACACACACACACACACACACACACACTCACACACACACATATATACACACACACACACATATACACACACACAGGGTGTCTCAAATACATATCTGTATCATACGTCTGTAATATATCATAATAATGATATAATATATCATGATTCCTTTTCCATCTCTCTTTCTTTCTCTCTCTCTGTCACACACACACACACACACACACACACACACACACACACACACACACACACTTCCACACTACAATTCAAAAGCCCCTTATAAACTTCCAGATCGCAAACATGGAACCTCTAATACTGTACAAATTTACATTCCTACCACACACACACGCACACACACACACACGCACTTCCACACTACAATTCAAAAGCCCCTTCCAGATCGCAAACATGGAACCTCTAATACTGTACAAATGTACATTCCTACCACACACACACACATGCACACACACACACACACACACACACACACACGCACACACACACACACTCACACGTACGCACTTCCACACTACAATTCAAAAGCCCCTTCCAGATCGCAAACATGGAACCTCTAATACTGTACAAATTTACATTCCTACCACACACACACACACACACACACACACACACACACACACACACACACACACACACACACACACACACACACACACGTACATACATGAGCACACATGTCTGCCATCCCAGGTGCCAGGGTACCCTGCTGGCAGGGCGGGGGCGTGATTAGTGGGGAAGGCAGGAAAGAAAGGGATGAGCATAATCAGCCCGTTTTATTCAGGGTTTAGTGAAACAATAGCAGACTTACGGCCACAATACAGGATTTACACTCACTAAAGATTGGGTGTGTTAGTCAGTGTGTGTGTGTGTGTGTGTGTGTGTGTGTGTGTGTGTGTGTTCGGAGTACAGTGACAACCTGGTGGCGACATTGAGACGACCTCTCTGGCTCCATGCAGTCTGATATCAACTGTGTGTGAATATGAAATGTGGATTCTGGCTGTGAGAGAGGCCAAGATGACCAATGTACTTGGCAGTATTTCTGTTTGTGTGCGTGTGTGTGGGTGTGGGTATGTGCGTGTCTGTGTGTGTGTGTGTGTGTGTATGTGTGTATGTGTGTATCCCCAAGTGTGCCTGGCAGGTGTGGTTGTGTTTGTCTAAATCTGATATATGTCTCCCCATGGTGAAGTATCAGCCCTCTCCCTGTTGAAGCTTGATGTTAGTTTCTTGAGTTCTAGATCCATATTTTGGAAGAGCGTACAGTATAAAACACACATTCACATATTTCGACTTGCTGCAGGCACAAAAACACATACATTGGATGTGCTTAAAGTCATACATACTGCAAAATTCATAGTCCAACTATATGGATTTCTTTCATTATCTGTTACGCCAGCTTGAAACCAAATGCTTCTCTCTCTCTGAATATCCTTCTATCCTTCTCTTTTGCTCTCTCTGTCTCTTTGTAGCTCTCACTATATCTCTCTGTAGCTCTTTTTCTCTCTGTCTTCCTCTCTTTCTCTCTCTCTCTCTGTATCTCTCTCTCTGTGCTCTGTCCGTGTGTGTATTGTCTTGATGTGTTATCTTGTCCGCCCCACACATGCATGTCTGGTGCTTGTGTCCCCCGCAGTGTGTTCCATCTGCACCGTGGCAACGGTGAAGCTGCAGCTGGAGGCGGGCGACAGCATCCAGGTGTGCGCGAGGACCTCCAGCCAGAGCAAAGCCTCCTCGGGCGCCAAGCACTGACCGCCCGCCCGCCTCAACCACCCCTCCCCACCCCCGCCCCACGGAGGTAGGTCACCGTGCCAACTGCTGCTGTGCCAACCACAGACCTGCCAAGCACAAACACACACACACACACACACGTATATGCATGTTATTATACAGTCATGTATAGAGTATATTTGTTCAATAGCAATACACACACACACCCACACACACACACACACACACACACACACTCTCTCACACACACAAAGCTCTCACTCTTACACGTACATAGAAACAAATGCAGATGCACGCACACATATGCATGCACACTCAACTGTCTTCTTTTAATCTTTTCTCTCACACACTCCTCATCCATGGCTGTGTTTAGCTGATTTAGCTCCAGTACAGCGTGGCTGGTGTCATACCTCACGAATCAGTCGCTCGGTGTCTCCGTTGTAATCCAGAGTGGGATTCGGCCAGTCGGCCGTCGGCAGCCCATCCCATTATTAGTGCATTCCACTCCAGCACACATTTGCATGTGCAAATTAGCCATCACGTAAAAGAATGCACAAGTAGACTTGAGAAGAAGGAAGAGCCTTTGATACGTCTTGGCAATGAGATTTTGCGTGCATGTGTGTGTGTGTGTGTGTGTGTGTGTGTAGGTTGACCCTCTGCTGAATAGAGGGGTCGTATTTATCAAGGATGAAGAAGGTCTTGTATTTGCATTTCATTAGGAAGAGTTGGGTGCGACGACGAGCCCTGTTGTTATGGCCGTAGTAGAGTGTGTGTGCGTGTGTGTATATGTGTGTGTGTGTGTGTGTGTGTGTGTGCATGTGTGCGTGCGATGGGTTGGCGGGGGTGGGGGCATTTCTGAAGGGAGGATTAGAGGCAAATTACAGGCAGGTGCACAGGGAGATTTGGAGATTTGTGACGACGCGGGTTATTTGAACAGCAGGGTGCTCCATAGACCTCTGCACTCTCTCCAACCACTTAGCAGACACACACACACACACACACTCCACAGGCCTCAGCGCGCTCTCCAACCACTCAGCCTGGACTGAGAGGACTCAGAGAGGGGACAACAGTGGACAGGGTCACTGAGTAGGAATTGGTCATTACGGCAGTATGCAAGAATCTGCTGAAAAGAAAGACAGACAGAAAGGGGGGAAAGAAAGAAGTTAAATGAGTGTGTAAGAGCTTGAAGGAGGCGGGGGGGGCTGCTTTGATAAGAGCAGAGGTGGGGTGGGGTGGGGTGTGTGGTGCAGTGGTGTTAGCTGCATGGCTGCTGAGATTGAGCCCATTGAGGATGAAAGGTGTGAAGGAGAATGGGGAAATGACCTAATGGTGTTGGAGTAGGAGTACGGGAGAGGGGGACCACTTACCTTACAACTCATACTGCATACATACTTCCACAGCATCTCTCTCTCTCTGCCTTCTTTCGCTCTCTTGCTCTCTTGCTCTCTTTTTTTCTCTCTCTCCCTCTCTCTCTCTCTCTCTTGTGTAGTAGTTGGTGGCACTACTGTTCTGACAGCTGAATTGAAGTTGTTCAGAGAACTTTCACTCTACAGTGAGTGCGTGCGTGCGTGTGTGCTTGCGTGCGTGCGTGCGTGCGTGTGTGTGTGTAGTTCCTGATGTCATGTCGTCGATGAGGATAGTTGGCCCACTATCATCCATGTCTTCCCAGCCGTGGCATTCATATTGAAATCACTCTCTTTGTGAAGAACCCTCTAAACCCAACAGATAGAATTCTAATCCACGAGGAGAGAGACAGAGAGAGAGAGAGAGAAAGCACCAGAAAGAGAGAGAGAAAGCACGCTACCAAGCACAAATTACTATGGACGATGGAAAATGGGGAATACATTTAACGCAATAAACCTTAATTGCCTTAGCCGGCCTCCCATGATTGTATGCATTTTCGAATCTGTGTTTGTATGCTGAAGTGTTAGGTATTTGTTTGTTTGTTTATTTATTTGCCCAGTTCGTTTCAACTGTGCCTTTGATTCCTCAGACAGATTTCTCAGTCAGATCCCCCCCTTGGGTGAGGGGAGAGGGGGAGTCCAGCGCTGAGCCTTTCCGCTGTTGGATAATTCATAAGCGGAGAGAGAGAGAGGGATTGAGAAAGGGAGAGAGAGAAAGAGAGAGAGGGAGAGAGAGAGAGAGGGGGCACATGGAGAGAGCCAGCGGAGAGCGGCTCCCCTTTTCTTTTGACAGGAAACTCCCAGCGGGCCTCCTTTGTGTGGCGCGGGGCGGCCGAGATCCCTCGCAGCCCAAAGAAAAGCCCAGAACAGAGGAGCAGAGAGGGAGAGGGAGAGGGAGAGGAGAAAAGCCTGGAGGTGCCATACGCCTCCCACAAACGGCCAGCGCCACAATGTGGACCATGACAAAGGCATGTGACGGACAGACAGAGAGAGAGAAGGGAGTGGAGAAGAGAGAGAGAGAAGATGGCTTTTGATGGAGAGACAGAGAGAGAGAGAGATAAAGAGAAAGGGGTGGAAGGAAAAAAAGACAGAGTGGAGAGAGAGGGAGAGCAAAAGAGAATAGAGAGGAGAGAGAGCAGAGGAGAAAACAGGTTGATATAGAGAGAAGAGAAGAGAAGACAGGATGAAAGAGAGGAGAGAGAGACGGGAAGAGAGGATGAATGGGAAAGAAGAGTGGAGAGAGAGCAGAAGAGAAGACAGGGTGAAAGAGAGGGGAGAGAGGATAGAGAGCAGAAGAGAAGACAGGATGAAAAAGGGAGGGGAGAGAGAAGAGAGGAGAAGAGAAAGAGCAGATGAGAAGACAGGATGACAGGGTGAAAGAGAGAGGAGTGGAGTCGGGGAGGGGTGAGGGATTGGAGAGAGAGTGAGAGTAAGAGAGAGAGAGAGAGAGAGAGAGAGAGAGAGAGAGAGAGAGAGAGAGAGAGAGGGAGGGATTTGCGACGCTAAACGGCGGGTGAAAGGAGGCGGTGAGGTTGAGAGGGGGGTTCTGGGTGTTTGAAAAGAAGTCCGCTCCGGTCAGTCAGCGCGTCAGAGAAAGAAAGGCCACTGTAGCAGACCAGACGTGTGTGTGTGTGTTGTGTGTGTGTGTGTGTGTGTGTGTGTGTGTGTGTGTGTGTGTGTGTGTGTGTGTGTGTGTGTGTGTGTGTGTGTGTGTGTGTGTGTGTGTGTGTGTGTGTGTGTGTGTGTGTGTGTGTGTGTGTGTGTGTGTGTGTTCGTCCATGAAAGAAAGGCCACTGTAACAGACCAGTCCAGACAGAGGCGGTGGGAACTTTCCTAGTGTACATTCGCATACTAATACTGACCGCAGTGTGTGCCGTGGACAGCATGCTTCAGTCCTCTGTGACGGACGTCGCTTGGCAGATATCCCCGAATGACCACGCCGAAATAACTAATGGCCTCCTTTAGAAAACACACTTCAGAGCCCCGTGGCACTAAACACAACAACGGTGTGGACATTGGCTAGGTGCAGTCCAGCCAGACTGAAGGACTGCACACCAGACGTGTGTGTGTGTGTGTGTGTCTGTGTGTGTGTGTGTGTGTGTGTGTTTTAACTGTCTTCAGGTGTTGGAAAAACACCTGCCTGTCATGGAGGAGCTTGGGGCCATGTGGACTCCATGAAGGCTGCATTCCTCCACGGCCGGCTGCTGTTTGCTGTTTGCTGTGGGGCCTGAGTGTGGAGGGCCGTGTCTAAACGCTAAGCGTACTCAACCTGGGGACTGGAGGCATCCTTGGCCTCCACTAGCCTTCTGTCAGGTGGATTCTGTTAGTGATGTTTTTATTGTTCTCAAAATCGTTCTGAAAGTGAGCCAACGGTATCGTTCTTCATGTCGTTATCGTTATAATTTATGTGTGAACGTCGTCGTTCATATTAACAAGAACTTTGCTTTGCATGGTTATCGTTCTTGTTGTGGAATGGCCCTTTACAGTGGAGTAGTGTAGTTAGCTGTGGTGGGTATACGGTCATCAACCCCAAATGTTAATATGTATCCTTGTGGGTATACTGAGATGGTCATGTTTTTTAAGTGGTTATACTGTAGTCTTGCGTAATACGTAGACTACACTACAGGCCCTTTACTCTCTGGGCAGTACTCGGTGGTGAGGTCCAGGCGGTCAGCATGTGCACTAATTTCTAACCTGCCCACTAGACTGGACCGGGCTGCACAGTAGTGTGAGCTGTGCATGGAGCATGGAGAGAGTGGTGGGTGGAGCATGGAGAGAGCGGTGGGTGGAGGATAGAGGAGGATGGAGAGAGCGGTGGGTGGAGGATGGAGGGAGTGGTGGGTGGAGCATGGAGGGAGCGGTGGGTGGAGGATAGAGGAGGATGGAGAGAGCGGTGGGTGGAGGATGGAGGGAGTGGTGGGTGGAGCATGGAGGGAGCGGTGGGTGGAGCATGGAGAGAGCAGTGGGTGGAGGATAGAGGAGGATGGAGAGAGTGGTGGGTGGAGCATGGAGGGAGCGGTGGGTGGAGGATAGAGGAGGATGGAGGGAGCGGTGGGTGGAGGGAGTGGTGGGTGGAGGATGGAGGGAGCAGTGGGTGGAGGGAGTGGTGCTTGGAGGATGGAGGGAGCGGTGGGTGGAGGATAGAGGAGGAAGGAGGGAGCGGTGGGTGGAGGATAGAGGAGGATGGAGGGAGCGGTGGGTGGAGGATAGAGGAGGATGGAGGGAGCGGTGGGTG
>NC_084999.1:25545651-25550651 GCF_963854185.1 Sardina pilchardus
CCAGACAGCCCAACACATTCAGGACAGTTCTGATATACAAGCAGTTGTCCCGAATCGTGAAGGCTGCCCTAATTGTCCTGAAAATTACAGCCTACTAGAGCATACAAACATAAAGAATGATAAGAAATTAATCAGTCATCATCATCATCATCATCATCAAGAACCACAACAAAAACATCATCATCATCATCATCTTGTGTTAAGACTATTTAGAAATGAGTGTCTTGAATGTTATGTTGGTTAAAATGTATATGAATATAGGGATTTAGTGGTGTGGCCAGTACACGTCTTTTGTTCTGGTCAGTGCGTCTGTACTGAACAGAAAGATAACGTTTACATTGCATGCGTTGAATACTGAATGCAAATGCAGACGACGGTGCCGAAGTGATTTGGATAAAACACTCACAAGGCAGGCCGCTGGATTGAAAGCAAATTAATTCCTGTGCCGGGGAAGCAAACGAGAGATAATGAGAAATAGAGAAAGAAAATGTGTGTGTGTCTGTGTGTGTGTGTGTGTGTGTGTGTGTGTGTGTGTGTGTGTGTGTGTGTGTGTGTGAGCTCATTTATGGAAATGTGCAACAAATTTCCTGTGTAGATGTGCGTTCCCTTGGACTCCTCCCTCATTGGTATGCGTGAGCTGTAATTCATTAAGCCGGTCGCATCGTTAGCCTTACAGAGGGGCGGATAATTAACACACCCAACGAAGAGAGGGACCTGCTGGCTACACACACACACACACATACACACACACACACACACACACACACACACACACACAGACACACACACACACGCACACACCGACAGGGATGCTGCTTAATGCTGATATGCAAGGAGGAAACACCAGCTGCTCTCACTTTCTGTTTTCGTCTTCTTTTGTCACCCTATCCCACACACACACACACACACACATACACACACACACACTCACACACACACACACAGACTGTTTCAGTTTTTGCAGCGTTTATTACTCATTTCAAAGTAGTCATGGTGACAGTCCTGTTGACCAAAACTGTGTTGGTAGTCCGTCTGTCCGTATGTCAGCATCTGGAGTTGTGCTGAAAGTCTCTAAGGTGGGGACATTAACAAGCAAGAGAAGCACTCCGAGAGCACAGACCTCCGCCAAAGCGTAAACATGACATCGCCTCCAGGATCCAGCCGGTGATCACTCCCAAAATGTAATTGTTTCTTCCTTGGGTCATCAGACCTTTCCTGAAAATTCATCGAAATCCATCCATCACTTTTTGAGTTATCTTGCGAATAAACGAACAAACAAAACCTGATAAAAACATATAATAAGATGGTGACAATAGGTGGGTTTACTGTACATGGAAAATTCTTTAGTTATTCTAAAGTCATTGAGTCATTTCTGAATGACAGATCTGTACAATCTGTTTACATGGGCTACATTCATTGCTGCTTTGTTTGTTTGTCTTAATGTACAGCAGTTCGGTCAGCTGCCATTGTTTACAAAAGTTCTTACAACTTTTTAATAAACTGACAACATTTCTATACACACAATAAATTGCCATTGACATCTCAGCCGAGTCCTGTCCAGTTATGGCCCAGTTATGGCCCAGTGTAGAGTCCAGTGTAGAGTCCAGTCAGTAGCAAGTCAGTGTTAGATGACGTCCGTCAGTTGGTCCATTGGAACACGGCCACTGATGGCCACCGGCCCCACAAAGATTCCGTATGATGTCAGTCGGCTACTTCTTGCAAAGCCGGCATTACTGCCCTCATCCGTCACCCCTGACCCCAATGGCCTGTGGTTTGTGTGTGTGTGTGTGTGTGTGTGTGCATGTGTGTGTGTGGTTTTCCTGTCTGCCTTTCCAAGAGGCCGTAATCTGTGGTGAAGTGTGGACGCCATCATGCCTTTTTATGGGGAAACTCTTCACGGTGCACTCCTCTGGGAAAGTACGAGAGAAGCCCTTCTCAAGCGTGTGTGTGTGTGTGTGTGTACAGTATGTGTTCTTATTCATGCTCGTGTCTGTGTATGTGTGTGTGTGTGTGTGTGTGTGTGTGTGTGTGTGTGTGTGTGTGTGTGTGTGTGTGTGGGTGTGTGTTGGTCTACACTGTGGGCTTGTCGACTTCATGTGTAAAGCTGGTATGACTAAGGAACATGTAGTGGAGCGTGGCATAGCTCAACCTGCCCTGTACCGACCACAGCATTAACTCTTAACTGTGTGTGTGTGTGTGTGTGTGTGTGTGTGTGTGTGTGTGAGCATGGCGTAATTCTCCAACCACACTCCAAGGCCAATTAAAGCGCAGCTCACGCTAACGGGCCGCTGTTTTTGAGCCGTGTTTCCTACACACACACACACACACACACACACACACATTAGCAGCTCACAAAAAGAGTTAATTTGACTGCTCCTGTTGCTCTTGCTGAGGTGGTCATAGTGTGTTGTTGTTGTTTTGTTGTTGATGTTGTTGTTGTAGATGTTAGAGGTTGTTGTTGGTCTCTTAGTGATTGTATTACTTGCTTGGTTGTTCTGTTCATTTATATCTTTCTTTCTCAAATTGCTAGCCATGCATTTTGGATCAGCTCCTGTGGTTTTGGAAGTGCTCTATAAATACTTGGCTTGGCGTATAGATGGCGTAGTGGTGACGGTGTTGTTGCCGTGGCTTGTGACGGTGACCATGTTGTGTCTTTTTACTGTGTTGTCGCTTTAACCCTCATCTTGTCCTTGGGGTCAATTTGACCCCAAGCCATGTTTAACATCATAAAATATATGGTTCACTTTTTTTGTTTTGCTTAAAGTTTCATGACTTTTCCTCATTTGAAGGGTACAACAGAGTAAACATGAAATTTGCACAAAAATATGTTTCCAATGTCCTGTAAAAAAAATAGTTACGTTGGTGGTATTGGGGTCAATTTGACCCCATTTTTATGAAACATGATGAAAATGAATATTTGACAAATTATGGATATTATTATTGTAATAGTATGAGAACATGTACTTATTATCATTATCACATAAACAAGTACATATTACATATAAGTTTTTATGGAAGGTCTGAAAAAGTCCAAAAACTCAGCCTTTGGGCTGTTGACACTGGATTGGCCATATTGCCAGCCAGGGTTCCAGGGTTCATAAAGGGGTGTGGGGGGGTGGGATTGTTTTTTAGGGCTGTTGATGGTGGTTATTACACTCTTGTTAAGTACCTACCACAAAAAAAACTGGGTAAAAAAAATAATTTCAATCATTTTTTGAGAGTTTTGTTAGCTGGGGTCAAATTGACCCCAAGGATAACGAACGTCGGTAAGATTTGAGGACAACATGAGGGTTAAGCAGGCCCGGACACTAATTGCCTGATAGACATCGTGCAGGACTGCAATTCCCGGCAACCTGAGCTGCGCATAAAAGCGGCCTCCAACCTGCGCGTCACTCTCTGACTCCTCTGAATCATCTGACCTCTCTGAACGGACCTGCGCAAATGGGCGAAAGTGCTTGAGACAGCGGTGTGTGAGACTGCTCATACTCAGCACGAGACAAACGTCACGCCTTCAGCGCTTTATTCAAATTATGGACTATAACAATTTTTCTCTAACGAACTTGTGAAACTTCAATAAAATCTACGAAGATAATTTTCCTGTCTGACCTGCTAAATCCACCACAGACCGAGCGGTCTGTGTGCAGCTCTCTGTCCATCTGTCTGTCTGTATCTCTGTCTGTCTGTCTGTCTGTCTGTCTGTCTCTCTCTCTCTCTGTCTGTCTGTCTGTCTGTCTGTCTGTCTGTCTCTCTGTCTGTCTGTCCCTTTCACTGTTTGTCCCTCTCACTGTCTGTCTGTCTGACCCTATCGCTGTGGCTTTGGCTGTCAGAGTTGCGCCAGTGCACTTCATCAGCACTCTGCCTAACCCCTCATTACTGCTAACGACACACACACGTATACACACGCACGCACACGCAAGCACGCACATGCGCACGCAGGCACACACACACATGCACAGTCAAGCACACACACACACACACACACACACACACACACATAGCAGACGTCAGCCAGGCCAGTTGGAGGGTAATGAATGACCTCTGGGTGCCCACTGCCATGCTGATGTTACCTCCCCAGCAGAAAGCTACTCAGCAGCCCAACCACAGGAGACACAGCACACACTCAGGCCTGGTGCCCACACACACACACACGCACACACACACACACACACACACACACACACACACACACACACACACACACACACACACACACACACACACACACACACTCTCTCTCTCTTTCTCGTACACACACACAAACTCAGACATACACTCAAATTCATTTCCAGTGACCAGCTTCCCAAATTAGCCTTATCTGAAAGCCCCTCTAATTTTATTACTGCGTCCTTGAAGGGAGGAAGTGAGAGAGGGAGAGAATGAAAGAGGGAGAGAGAGAATGAGGGAGAGGGAGGGAGAGAGGGCGAGAGATAGAGAGAATGAGGGGGGTAGAGAGAGAGGGAATGAGGGAGAGAGGGATAGAGAGAGAGAGTTAATATGACTGAGACAGACACTGAGGGACATGTCCCGGAATAGAATGGTATGTTTCTGTTCCTGTCTTCAGTAAATTCAGCCATTTAGCGCCAGCGAGCAGCACAGACTCTGCTCCTCACACACAGACAGGCAGACGGCTCCGCTGGTCCCTGTGTGTGTGTGTGTGTGTGTGTGTGTGTGTGTGTGTGTGTGTGTGTGTGTGTGTGTGTGTGTTGTATGTGTCTGTGTGAGTGTTGTGTCTGTGTGTGTGTTGTCTGTGTGTTGTCTGTGTGTGTGTGTGTGTGTTGTGCTTGCATGAGTGTTTGGGCCTGGAGCTGCCCACACTGCCAACGGTGCCACCATTGGGCCTCTCAAGAGCCGCAGCCTTCATGGCACCGTGTCTGGGGGAGAGAAGCAGTGGTGTGCCCAGGGACAGAGCACCGTGTCTGGGGGAGAGAAGCAGTGGTGTGCCCAGGGACAGAGCACCGTGTCTGGGGGAGAGAAGCAGTGGTGTGCCCAGGGACAGAGCA
>NC_084999.1:25563151-25583151 GCF_963854185.1 Sardina pilchardus
ACGCATACACACACAAACGCGCACACACACACACACACACACACACACACAAACACATGCATATCTCATTCAGATGCATCCTCACTTTCCCTCTTGCTCACACACACACACACACACACACATGCATAATCCATTCAGATTTAGATGCATCCTCACTCTCCCTCTCGCTCTCTCTCTCACACACACACACACACACACACACACACACACACACACACACACACACACATAAAGAGCCTTATTAAACCATCAGCCCCCTCCGTGGCTGAATGTGTTGTGCTGAGTGGCGTTTAATGGCTCTCTGACTCACTTCATTACACGCTTTCAGACATGACGAGTCCCCCCCACAGCACCGGGGTCAAAGGTCGTGACCCACCAGCACCGCCCCCCTCTCCCCTGTCGCTGAGCTCAAGTGAAACTCTGTCAACTACAGAGCTGCCTTGTGTCTGGAGCATCTGTCTTAAACGCCTTTCACATCTCACAACTCCAAAATGAATGGAGTTGAGAGTGTGTGTGTGTGTGTGTGTGTGTGTGTGTGTGTGTGTGTGTTAGAAAGAGCGAGAGAAGAGAATGTGAGAAAGAAAGTATGAGAGCGTGATTATACATTTTGTGTATTATACCATTTGTATGATACGTTTCTGCAGTACAGCTTAAAGCATCTCCCTGCAGTTTTATCAGTGCAGAAAATTGGAGAGAAAAAAAAATGCACTGGAGTAACGCTCTTTCATAAGGCACTCCTATCACAGAACAATGGGAGGACTGCTGCTGCACTGCTCGCTGTTTGAACATGGCCCCAGAGAGACTACGGGCTAGAGGCTAGAGAGCGTGTGTGAAAGAGAGAGAGATAGCGTGTGTGTGTGTGTGTGTGTGTGTGTGTGTGTGTGTGTGAGAAAGCGAGCGCGAGTAGGACAGAAGAGAGAGACACGAGCGAGAGACTTGGTTCTCAGCATGAGACTGCCTCCCTGTGACATGCATATAAATCCGGAGACATTTTCAGACTTTATGTAAATATTTTCTGTTCCAGCGAGAATTACAGAGCTTGTCCTCAGCCTTTTCTAATAATATTAACTCCGTTGAATTTATGTCGCCGTCTCCCGCGATTATAGTATCCGTTTTCAGTTAAATACACACATCAGTGGCTGTGCAGGGGAGTGAATTATACTGGCGTCCTCGGCTACATGCACTTTAGCTGAGACTCAAGACTCAGTCATGTGAATGGTGGTCACCTCAACTATGACAGTTCTCAGACACTGTGTCTAGGAGCTCAAACCTCACAGGCTGGTCTTTCCCACACATGCACACACTCACATGCACACACTCAAATAAACACACACGCGTGCGCTGCCTCAAAGTTAGTTTGTTTGTCGGTTTAACGTGCGTCTGAATCCGTAGACAACAGCTGGCTTTATCGACACTGGTAGAGCCTCCCGATCCTTCCTACAATTCCCACCCACCAGCTCCATCTGGTTTGGGATGTGTGCTGGCACACACACACACACACACACACACACACACACAGACAAGGACAGTGAAAGGCACATATATTCAGTCATGCATTGCACGCACATTCTGTGTTTCTCTCTGTCTCTTTCTCTCTCACACACTCTCTTTCTCTTTTTCTCTCTCTCACACACACACATGCACACACCCATAGCCCACTTTCTCTCTTTGATCCTGCCAAAGTGGAACTCAACATCTGTTGGTCTTAAATCAGACCTTGGAGACAACACATTCCTTTGTTGACTTAGACTGGTTATGATACTGTAAAAAAGGGAGGGAAAGAGAGAACGAGAGAGGGAGGGAGGGAGGGAGAGAGGGAGAGAGAGAGGGAGGACATAGGTAGGGTGTGGACAGGGTGAGCTTTGACATGGCCCATTAAAAGAGAGAGAGAGAGAGAGAGAGAGAGAGAGAGAGAGAGAGGAAGAGAAAGAGAAGAAGTGGGGAAGAAAGCAAAGGAAAGGCGCTGCAGTCTTTCAGTCTCTCTCTCTCTATGTGCAGCTGTTCTCATACACGAGGCTCAGTGGTGTCCGCCTCTCTTTAGACCCCTCCACACATTTGCCTTGTCTCCTCCCAGAGGAGGAGGAGGTGCAGCGGGGCAGATTGATCTGGCTCGTATATACGGAGCCTTCTGGCGCCAGTCCAGGGCCCAACTCTCTCTCCCACTGCAACAGGAGCGCTTTCTTTTGAGATAATCTCCATAGAGGCCCCCAATTGAATGTCCCGTATTGAACCCCCGTAAACGCTTTCCCAGCATCTCTTTCCATGAGGCTTGATGGCTGAGCGACTTCAAAGCAGGCTTCATGAGAAGGTTGGACGCCCTGCAGAACCTTAAAGAGATTTTTTTTCTATCTCTCTCTCTCTCTTTCTCTCTCTCTCTCTCTCCCTGTGATGAAACGCTTAAGTGCCCGTGTAGTTTTTACGAGTTTTTGGGGGCTGCAACGCCGATAGCCAAACACGGGCGCACAATACGCCCACATCGGCGAGTGCCAAGGCAAGCATTAAGGATTTCCTCCACAGGAGTTGTGTGAGACGCTTTTTTGTGCACACCGACAGGATATGCCATAAAGTTGCGTTGAGGAAAAATGACTTGAATGACCATCGTGGGGCTGTTATAGTGAAATGACCAAAGGAGTTGATGGGCACCACTGAAGTCCTACGGGACCTCTGGGGGCTTGTGAAAATAAGAGTGTGTCTTCCTTGGGCTTCTCTCTTTCCCTTCACATGCTTTCCTGCAGCACGTTAAAGTATAAAGGTAGCATTGTCAAGTGCCGTCTGGTGTTGAGACAAGCCAGCATTTGGAAGACAACCACCCAACCACCAAAAATCCACCTCACTTCCAGGGTTTTAGCACTTTCTCTCTCTCACACACACACACACACACACACACACACACACACGAACACACAGTCCTCTCTGGGTGGACAGCAGGCCACCCTTTTAGTGAGACAGAATGAGGACGGTGTTCCTGTGTTCGTACCCAGCGGTCAGCCAGCCGGACATAGCGGGACAGGAAGGGTGTGGCCATTGGGGACGGCTGTGCTGATTGGCTGGAAGGCTCCTATGCTCGGTCCAGGGGCCGCGAGTCCCAGGCTCAGGCCTGTTGATAACGAGCTGTCCTTCCAAGAGCTCCGATCCCTGGCGGTCATCCCATCTGCCATCTGAGAAAACTCACCAGAGCCAGAGTTTTATGGATGAGAGAGAGAGAGAAAGAGAGAGACAGAGAGAGAGAGAGAGAGAGAGAGAGAGAGAGAGAGAGAGAGAGATGTGTGCGTGCTGTGCACAGCTAGAGATGTGTATATTTTAAAAATATATTTGGGTGCTCATATTTGTGTGAGTGTGTGTCAGAAGAGTGAGACTGATAGAGGGAGGTTGTGTGTGTGTGTGTGTGTGTGTGTGTGTGTGTGTGTGAGAGAGAGAGAGAGAGAGAGAGAGAGTGAAAGAAAGAGAGAGAAAGTGAGAGAGAAAGAGTCTGTGTGAGTGTGTGTGACTGTGTCTGTGACTGCCAGCATGAATGACATAGGCGGATAAAGATGGACAGAGGAAGAGAGAAAGAGAAAAAGAATGGAGAGAGGGAGGGGTGCCGTGTGAGGAGGGAGAGAGAGACTGGGAGCGAGGGATAGAGATAGAGGACACAGAGAGATGCCTGAATTATTTATTAGTGCAGTATGGTCACTGGGAGGGGAGGGGAGGGGAGAGAGGATTAGTAAAGGGGCTCGCCAGCCAAATCTGCTGCTCTGACCACAGCCGTCCTCCTCCTTCTGTTTACTCCTCTCTATCCCTCGCTTCCACTCCTCTCCTCTCTCCACTCCTCTCAATCCCTCTCTCCACTCCTCTGCTCTCCTCTTCTCTCTCTATCTCTCGCTTTCACTCCTCTCCTCTCTCCACTCCTCTCCTCTATTCCTCTCTCCCCTCCTCTCCTCTCCTTTCTCCACTCCTCTCCTCTATTATTCTTCTTCCCTCTGTTCTTCAGCACTCTCGTCCTATTACATCTCGGTTTGGCTTCTTGTTTACACTTGAGTGTATCTTGATAAAAGTGATGGTGGTTAACTAACCCTGTGTGTGTGTGTGTGTGTGTGTGTTGCAGGTGGAGCCTGAGAACAGACTGAAGGAGAGGAAAGGAGGGTCAGCCAGAAGAGGAGACCAAAATGACCTCTCACCTATCTCTTAAGTTATTTTGTCCAAACGCGTTACCTTTCTAACAGGTGTACGAAGTGTGTATGTGTGTGTGTGTGTAAGAGAGAGAGAGAGAGAGAACGAGAGAATGTGTGTCTGAGTATTTGCAGAAATGAGTGCATGAGAGTTCTTTACACAAGTGTGTTTTTCGTCAATAACTTTTTATTTCTTTGTTTACTTTGGAATGTTATAAATATATATTCACATTTTGCTGAAGTGTAAAGGGCAGCATTAAAAAAAAAACGTTAAAAAACACACACACGTTACCATCCAGAGGATTTGGACGCATACTGCTTGTGTATGTATCTACCTATGTACGAATGTTTGTTAGTATGTATGATAGACCTGTACAGATCCACAACAATAATGTCTTGGCTCTCACACTTAGAGCTCACCTGTAGTACTCTTGTTTTGTGCAGACGTTGAGAAAGAGGGAGGAAGCATGCCATTACACTCGAACCAATGACCACGAAAAGACACGACCACGACAATAATACCAATATGCTAATACTTGCAGAACAGCACTGATGGACAGAACAGTAATACTGGTTGTAAATGGCCGTCCTTTGCGGTTCATCTCTGCTGTGCTAGATGCAGATAGCCTTACTGCAGGATCAGTCTATATGCAACGGGCACCGCCAGAGATACACTGCAAGGACATAATATACATGTAAGCTTGCATGTGCTAAAAGACTGTGCTAGTCTGTGTGTCTGTGTGTGTGTGTGTGTGTGTGTGTGTGTGTGTGAGAGAGAGAGAGAGATAGAGAGTGCCTCTGTCTCTGTGCAGAATGTGTATTTGTGTCTTAACACATGCAATACACTCACAACGGTGCTAATGTGTGTGTGTGTGTGTGTGTGTGTGTGTGTGTGTTTAAAGTGGGGAGCAATCAGAAAGGTGAAGATGCCTGATACCCAAGTGTAAAATTGACTCTGACACGTGTCCAGCATTTGATGCGTAGCTCTTTTAGGCCTTTGACAATCCACGCCCATAATTTGCACACAGTTGTTATAGTAACCACTGTTTTTGAAAAAATAATTTACCCATCATCTTAACAATGATATTAATGCTTTAATCTCCCATTGGCTGCCCATAAAGATTTTGCTGGCTTGATAGACTGACAGAATGAACCGCAATCTGCATTAAATCGTAGTCAGACGTGAACTCAGCGACACTACAGTACGTCGCAAAAGAAGACGACGACTCGTAGCGTCGACTCGCTGAAGTTGTGATCTAGGACCACATCAACAGCGACAACTTAAAGGGCACTGTCCACCAGTCTCTCCTCTAATGCCCACTCCTAGCTTACTTCTGCCCGCCCCCTTTACCTTTGTCCAGTCATGCCCTGTCCTCTCCAAGCTCCACCGTCAGGAGCCAGTTTGGATTGGTTTAGAAATGTTAACATTTTCAAAACATTGTTAAGATAACAACACTGCAATCATTCCTACACACCCATTAGTTCCACCTTTACCTATGGCTATCTCCAGATGCATACTGTATATTTGGCGAATCGGAGGTGTATGCACAGTGCCGTGTGGATTGAACTGGCAGTAGTGAGGAGATAGATTGACCTCGCCAGAGGAGAGTGGAGAAGGTTCAGCCACCTCTCTTTGTTCAGACCATGTTAACTCTAGTGCCCGGCAACACAATACTGCTGGATTGGGCGGATGTGAGAATGGAAATAATGTCAGTTTTAATTGTTAAAACACAACGTGTTCTTTCTGTTTGGGTCATTTGTATTTTAGCTGAACCATGAAAATGTTCTTCTGGGAATTTCAATAATAGCCTAACCAGTGTGTTAGCAACAAAAGCCGATCACAAACCAATAACTGAGAACTCTGCACTGTACTCTGTAACCCCTGAGGAACTCATTTAATATGTAACATCACCATGGGTCTTTCTACGTCTCGATTTCAACAATATTGAGTTCGACAATAATGAGTTTGGAGTGCCTTTGACATCCATGTGTCGATCAATGGCTCCACTTTGCATTGTGGCCACATTACCACATTGCATTAATGTTTGCGACCTGAAGGTCCTGTCTTCCATTACCCCTTATTGAATAGGACTTAGTATCATAACGATATTGTCACTTTCTTTTACTGACAAAGTGATGATTTGCCCCCCCCCCCTGCACTCCCAGTTCAACTACCTAAATTCACCTAATGGGCCTGTTTCACCTGCAGCACACAACTAAAAGAGAGGAGAGGACAGGAAGCTGGAAAACACTGCATTACTAACACACCAACAACAACACGTGAAACACAACACAATCAATGAACACAACACCAACAAACAAGCCACCGTCTTTTAGTGGAGAAATTCAATCAGAAGTGGCTTATTCAGTGTCACCCCTCACCTGCAGGCAGACGTGTTATAAGACAGGTGACACCACTTTTCTCCTACCCACCTCTCTCTCTCACACACACACACACACACACACACACACACACACACACACACACACACGCTTTAGATGTAGACACAGCAGCAGCTGAATTATTTTCGGTATGCTCACTTCCCGCATGCTGGCTGAAGCCGCATCATTAGCTACAGTAGGCATCCTCCATGCAACGCCCCAGCAGACGCAGCTGCCCCGACAGCTTGTGACAACATTGCAGCAACATTCGTTTGTTATTGTCTGTGTCTCAGGCCTGGGCGAGGAGACCCTGAAAAGCAAGCACTATATTGTCCTTTTTGAACTTGAATATTCTCACAATACCCTTTTTCCCCCCTTAAGAAGGCGGCGAACAATGGCATAGGTTTATGAAGACAACTAAGCAGGAAGTAAGAGGGGGAAACTAGTAATAACAAAGTGGAAGATTTGCACATTTAGCACTGTGATGGTTCAGACCATAAGAACAATAACAAACATCCATGATTTCAGTGTCATTGAAGTGTAAATCATTTATTTGGCTGTGGCTGGAAATCAGCATCTAGATGTTACGTGTAAAATTGTGTATATACAGTAACAGTTTTAGAGGACTAGACCAGAGTTCCTCGGTTTGCAATATTGGCCATGCTATATAGAACGTACCGTCTGTTCCACCTGTTCTCTACTCTGAGACTCTGATTCATCTGTGAATATTTAATCTTTTTGTAACCTTTGTTATCAATAGTCTGTAGGCTGTACATAAAAAAGGACGCAAAGATTCCTGTGTTAAACAAATGATGATGAGAATAAAGAAAAATAAAGGGTCAAATAAAAATAAAGAACTGTTGAAGTGATGCTGAGGAAAACTTGTCTGCATTCAAAGTCATGAATGTCTTTACCACCTCCATCCCGTACAGAATCGGACTAGGATTCAAACTGTGTGTAAATGTGTATTGGTTAAGGAAAATCAAAGAAAGACTAACTTGCATCCCCGCTCTGCTCAACACTGAAGGTGTTATTTTGGGAAATAGCTTCACTTGCATATAAATATATATAGGGACATATATTTTACTTTTTGTATAATGCACTGAAATAACAAGCGGTCAGGAACACAGAAGTGTTACCGGTCACTTTATATCTGAAAACAAACTTAGTTATATAGTAGAATAGTTATTGCATTATTTGGTACAACTTGTATGTAATGTTATTATGGAAGATGTAATGTCCTTCTGTAAATGTTGTTTGTTGTTTTATCCTAATAAAGTTTATTAATGCTTCAAAAATCACGTTGTTATGACTATTATTGGTTAAACAATGCAGCAACCATTCCACATACCCTACAGTATACCCTGCCGGATCGGCAAGCTATTTGATTTCGCCCTGCAGCTCAGGCTGGAAACCTGCACATTTATCTCTCTCCTGCTTCCTGTCCACGTTTGCTGGGTCCAATCACAAACTAGGGTATCCAAAAGGCGCTCCCGGATCGTTGGTCTGATTGGTTGAAGGACTATCCAAGCGTACGGAGTCATTTGAACGATGTCCATTGATCACGCCTCTTGTGCAGTAGAAATAAAGCGCAGACTCCCCAGACTAATGTTCAGTCTTAAAAGATTGAGCTCAGTGTGCCAGAGTGTAACAGTATTAGAAAACAACTGCATAAATAGACCATAGTGTTTTCATAGTGCTGTCATTTCATCTGCACACACACACACACACACACACATACTGTACCGTCACACACCCTGTACTGCACCAGGTGGTGGTGAAAGCCACCTAGATTGTTGACCTGGAACCCCGGTCTTAACTGAACCTTCTGTTCAAAATCCACAACAATCTAAGATTCCCTGCTGTATTGCTTTTTGCATAGTGACACCAAAGCCATATGCCAGAGGAACAAAGAACCTTTTGAAGAACTTTCTCTTTTTTTTTGTTCTTGTTTCATTTAAAACAAGACATACTATAACATTCAGAGCCTCCTCATTTACCTTCGCTGGCATCCCCCAATGTGCCCGGGCCTGTCCGCGCTGACAAACCTCCGCCTTGGAGTCGGAGCCAGCCTGTAAACCAATCCCCCAGCTCTGCACTCAGCCTTCAGAGTAAACAATGAGAACAACTCCATGATCGGGGAGGTGGGAGACCCAGAAACTCTGGAATTTTGTCCGTGCTAAATATGAAATCTTGGAGTTCTTTGGCGAAAACGTCTCCCTGTGTTGTGCTAGACTGTGACCTACAGTATGAGTATGGGGGGGGGGGGGGGGGAGTGTCTCAATTCAAAGCATACAGGGAGGGGGGTCAGTGTTTCCAACATTAAAAAGTGTGTAGCTGCAGAACAGCAGGTGATTTTCCAGGAGGTTAATCCAACAAGAGTCGTTTGCTGCTGGAATAAAAAGCAACAGACTAAAAGTGATGCTTACATGAGATGAGGGTTAGGTGGATTTTGAATTGCATTTGTTGAACTTTGTAGCGGTTTATGAAAAACACACTGCTCCTGACGATTCAAAGTGAGATGACTGCCGTCGTGATTTGGCGGCTCGTCTGAGGATTGCTGAACGGGAGAGAGTGCATTCATTTGAACAATGTGTGACGGCAGTATGACTTCATTTCCTCCTCTGGAATGTTGTCACACATAATCCACTCCTGAGAGCTGGTGACATTTCTAGTGAATAGAACGCAGACTAGGCAGCCAGCTTCCTCACAAGTAAGCTTCTCAAACATTATTGAACAAAAGTGTGTTAATCCTAACCCTGTGATTCTCATTTAAATCTAATATTAATGCACACACACAGAGAGTAGACTGCTCAGCACAAACAACAATCAGAACTGAGATTCATTTGATCTTTAATTCATCATTAATTCATCATTAAGGCATCATTAATTGCACCAAATCACATTTTAAGTTGTAGTCCATATCTTGGTGTGAAGTAAATAGAAACATCTTTAATACAAGTTATCCGATGCAGCTTGTGAGAGAGTGGGATAAACAGAGGAAGAGTGAGCGTCTGTGTCTCATAGTCTTTTTTGTTGAAAAGTCACGAGTTCAGACACTCACAGGGTCCAGGCAGAGAAATTGAAGGCAATCTCAACATTCCCCTGTCGGTGCAAATCTAGCTCTTTGATTCCCTTCATGCTTGTAACAGACACCCTCTGAAACCAATAGAATGGCTTTAGACACGCCATAGTTTAGGGATCATCTCTATTTTTTTTTTAAATAAAAAAATGTAAATTGGAAATGCATGATCCATAGATGATAGATAGATAGATAGATACTGTATTGATCCCCAAGGGGAAATTCAAGAATAGGGCTGTAATTGAAATTGCTGAACCAAAAATACATACCGTAGGATGTAAGTGTTACCTCGGGTCGAGATTTGTCTTTTTAAACAGATAACCTGACTTTTATCTTCACTAAAATATATCACCAGTCAGACCAGAGAGCCACTGAAACAATTGTCCATGAAAATTGCCCTTAAATTGTTATTTTACAAACATGCTACAAAGAGCTCAACTCCCCACAATCACTTAAAACCTGGGCCAGTTCAAGAAATCACCCATGCATACTGTAAATCTGGCCTGGAATATCGATGTGGTAATTTAAAAACAACCACAAAAACAAAAAAATGTTGGACTGCTGTACAGTAGTCCTTGTTTATATCAAATGGTTACAAATTCTGATCTGGCATGATTCTGCATTAGGCTGTTTTCTACGCCTTGTTGTTCTATACCTTGTCCATTGGCTGAAGGAAAAGGTGTGTTAGCCCACTGCTAAGTCCTGATGCATGAATGGCCCTACATGCTACAGCCATCTCTCTGTGCTACATGGGAACAAGGTCCTTGCCATTTGCCTTTAAAAGATTATTTAGAGATGTTGGAGATCTTGGAGATTAGACAGTATGGCTGAAGAACAAGATTCACTCCAGATGCACGAAGATGAGTTTAACAGCTGCTTACCTCTTCAAACTACAATCCTCACTGTAGGCTGCCTCTAGAGCAATCATATAATCATTATACAAATATTTTCAACAATGTACCACTTCACTGAACAGCAACATATTACAATATTTTGCATATTTCCGAAATAATTTTGTCATGAATTGTCTACATGTTTAGCTACAAGAGAGAATAACACAAGTATGATCATTTCTCTGAAAACGGTCAGCGCATGGAAGATGTTGACGCTCCCTGGACCGTGCCATCTGTTTCTAAGTCCCACCCTTCTTTTCCATATGAAGAGGAGACAGCAGGGCGCCTCGAAACAGGTTTGAACAGCTCGGAGTATTCACTATCGTGTTCGGACAATCGAGACTGAAATATTGAGTCCACGGTTAGGTGTTTTTGCAAGGATTTATGCTGGATGTACTTTCCCCTATACATACTTTGTTTTGGACATTCACTGCGTCTCCGTGCGCCTGAAGAGGGGCAGCTGTCGTTTTACAAAGTTTGGACCAGTGTGATTTTAGCGAGGAAGAGGAAAGACCAAGCAAGGGGAGCGGAGAAGTAGCTAGCTAGCTGGCGAGCTAGCCGTCTGGGGGGAAGAAACCGCATAGAAAGTATGGCTGTGCACAATGTTCCGATAATGGATTATAGTCAAGTGAGTGGAAAGGTTTTCACTATGTTTCTATTGTTATTCGTTGGAATTTTGGGAGTTGCTGGACAGTATGGGGACAGGGGACTGTCCGTTCCTGAGCACGGGTTTTGCCAGCCAATTTCTATTCCACTTTGTACGGACATAGCTTACAACGAGACCATCATGCCTAATTTACTGGGACACACAAACCAAGAGGATGCAGGGCTCGAAGTGCATCAGTTTTACCCGCTTGTCAAAGTTCAGTGCTCTCCAGATTTGAAGTTCTTCCTCTGCTCCATGTACGCGCCTGTCTGTACTGTTTTGGACCAAGCGTTACCCCCATGTCGGTCCCTGTGTGAGCGGGCGAGGCAGGGTTGTGAAGCGCTGATGAACAAATTCGGCTTTCAGTGGCCGGATAGCCTCGCATGCGAAAAATTCCCTGTTCACGGTGCAGGCGAGTTATGCGTCGGACAAAACATGTCGGAGAAAAGCACCCCGATCAACCCGACCCCCCCGGTAACGATGGCTCCTGACCGATGGAACGTATTTAAGTGTCCTTCCTCTCTGTCAGTCCCCTCGTATCTAAATTATCGTTTTCTGGGTTTAGATGATTGCGCTGCCCCCTGCGAACCAAAACGATCCCATGGAGTGATGTACTTCAATGAAGAAGAACAAAAGTTCGCAAGAATATGGATTGGAATATGGTCCGTTTTATGTTGCGCGTCCACGCTGTTTACAGTTTTGACTTATCTAGTGGATATGAAACGATTCAGCTATCCAGAGAGACCCATTATTTTTCTCTCCGGCTGCTACACTATGGTCTCCATAGCTTATATCGCCGGATTTCTTCTTGAGGACAAGGTAGTGTGTAATGAGAAATTTGACAATGACTTTAGGACTGTGGTCCAGGGAACCAAAAAGGAGGGCTGCACCATTCTCTTCATGATGCTGTACTTCTTCAGCATGGCCAGCTCGATTTGGTGGGTGATCCTGGCTCTCACCTGGTTCCTGGCAGCGGGGATGAAGTGGGGACACGAAGCTATCGAGGCCAACTCTCAGTACTTCCACCTCGCCGCGTGGGCAGTGCCAGCCATCAAAACCATCACTATCCTGGCAGTGGGACAGGTCGACGGGGACGTGCTTAGCGGAGTGTGCTTCGTAGGCATCAACAGTGTAGATGCGCTACGCGGCTTTGTGCTGGCGCCCCTGTTCGTCTACCTGTTCATCGGGACATCGTTCCTCCTGGCCGGGTTCGTGTCGCTGTTCCGCATCCGCACCATCATGAAACACGACGGCACCAAGACCGAGAAGCTGGAAAAGCTGATGGTCCGAATAGGCATCTTCAGCGTCCTCTACACGGTTCCAGCCACCATCGTCATCGCATGCTACTTTTATGAGCAGGCCTTCCGGGAGCAGTGGGAGAAAACATGGATCAGTAAGACCTACAGGAGTTATGCTGTGCCACGTCCGTCATTTCACCATTCTGATATGAGCCCAGACTTCACGGTCTTTATGATCAAGTACCTGATGACCCTGATCGTTGGTATTACCTCCGGGTTCTGGATCTGGTCGGGCAAGACGCTCAACTCGTGGAGAAAGTTCTACACAAGACTGGCGAACAGTAAGCACGGCGAAACAACGGTGTGAATGCAGTGTGGGGATTTTGCAGACTAAATTTCAAATGTGTTCTCCCGAACGCTGATGAAAAACTGATGAACAACCATTTGTGGAATTACAAAGAAACTGTCTTTGCTATGTGTATTTTGTAAATATGCGTTTGTGAGATTTTTTGTAAGTATATATTTGTATTTAAAAATCTACTTCAAGTCGATTTAAATCATTCATACTGGATTTTGGACAGCAAGAATGCCGACTTGTCTTTTTTATGTACACAACTAAGCTCTGAGGATATTGGGGAGGACCTTTGGCATTTCTGGAGGGAACATACTATCTGCCTTTTATCACAAGTCTGCATAATGAACATTTGCTTGGATACGCTGGGTCTGCGCTCTGTGATAGACGGCTGCGTTAAAAGTGTTGCGCATGTTTTATGTGAACATGTTCAGCTTTTCCAATACATTAAAAATTGGACATAGCATTGAACACTTTTCATGTGAAGCTCTTTGAGACCCAACGTCCGACAGCGAAAGCATTGCATTCGGTTTTTCTTTTTCTTTCTTTCTTTCTTTCTTTTTATTATTATTTTTTTTACCATAGGAGTTTACCATTGAGCTTTAAATTAAAGCTTAACGCTTTTCAAAGTACAGATCACGTCATTACACATGCGCTTCCACAACTACCGTTATGTTGGTGCTTTTGAAACCAGGTGGAATAGGTTTACTGCCGCTCCATGCCAATGTTTGGGCAGTTAAAAAAAACTATGGGATTTGAGGGAGGGCGTGGGTGGGGATTGTCAAATCACTTCCAGTGCCTTTGGTTTGTGAGGGCCTTTGAGGAGAGTATACTTCCTAGAGGCTGGACAGCACTTGGAATTGAATCCAGCACATGAGAGTTAATCGTATGGGGATAAGGATTGTTTTGGCATCCCATGCTTACCTTAGGAGATGAACCAGGATTAGGAGTTGTCATAACTATTCAGTCAACTTGTTGTGGGCTGCACCTATTGTAATCAATTACAAAAAACAAACAGAGAAAGATTGTCACCGATATTAAAATCTGGAATCAAGTCAGATATTGTGTTATCTTCGTATTTGGGCTCCATTTTAATTATGAGCAGAGCAGATCCAGTGGTGGTATTGTTCGGCTGTGCTTTGAGGGCTGCTGCAAATGTACATGTTGTGCCAGAGTATTTCATGAGCTCTTGTCCAAAACTCTATATCCACCATTTTAATGCATTTTCATCAATCTTTTTTTGAATTTATTTTGTTTTCCAAGTAATTTTAGTGGAACTGTAATTTGGTTATTGTTATTTGATTTATCTTTAGGCCTACTCAATCAAAACAACACAACTGCACTTTTATTGATATTACCCAAATTACACAATTAAATAACATGACTTATTAATGTTTTCAAAATGGATTTATGGTGTTTTGGAAAATAGCTCACATGAGCTGAGTGTGGATATGAACACAAAGGCCAGGGCCACATTCAGCCTCCCATGTTGTGCTTCAGCATAATGGCATGCTTGCTCTCCCTTACCGACACACACACACACACACACACACACACACACATGCACACACACAATTACCCAAGCACACAAACAGTGTATTTCTGTTTTTGTTATGTGCAATTACTGAAGGGAAAGCATAAAAAGAATACTATTTGAGGCGTGGAAGGCCCCTTAGGTGCCTGCATGTGTGTGCTGTACGTGTAGGTGTGCCACTATCCCATCCCCTCTCTCCTGTGCGCCAAAGCCCGCTGGACAGACAGACAGACAGACAGACAGACAGACTCCCTCACCACTGCTCTCCGTGTGTTTACTTTGAGTAGTCGCTGATCTTCAGCAACTGACAAGATCGTTAAAATGGGGTGGAGTTTTTTATTATTATTATTATTGTTATTATTTAGCATTTCAGATTCTTTCTGCATGGTCCTTCATGACCCTGAGAAGTATTTTGTAATCACAACACAACCATGGAAGCCTGTATTCAGTGTGAACTTCTTCACCTCATTGCCATTTGTACTTTGATTTCTTGTTTGTTTCCTGTTCATATATTTGTGATACTACCAAAATAACCTTTATATTTATAGAGAAAAAATAGGTTTATATATACCATGCCTTCTTTGAAGAATAAAATTCCCAACTTTGTACAAATTGTGAAACTGCTTTGATTGAGTTTTTTTCCAGTGTTGTCCTTGCACGTCAGTAGCCGGCCCCTTCAGGCCTGGTAGTCCAGGTTCACCTGTTTGAATCTAGTTTACCGACAAACACGTCAACAGTGATAATTACAGTACCATGGTCACTATTTTTTGATGATGTAAATCAAAGCTTAAAATACTGCTGTCCCATGTTTCTGTGTAGTTCTGAATAACATGAATATGAATATGAAGTGTTTGTAAAGTCCACGAAAAAGACAGTTGTATGTGCAATATGTGCGGACCATCATTTATGTTAGGTTCCTGAACATTGTTGACATTTTATTCCAGGTTATTCAACTTCAGAAGAGGCAGAGAGGAACTGTTATTTTGCTCTGTACAGTTGCATAGCTAGAACCTTTTGTGATACCAAATACAATCACCTGTCATATCCACAAACCTCTGCTCAAGAATATTTCATTTAATTTGTGAACTGTTAACTTTGGGTGATGCCAAACAAATAGCACAGTGAATAATGCCATATAATGTAATATTGTTTCATACATAAAAAATAATCAGTTTGAGATGGAAATCACAGGAGCATTGTGTCATTAAATTGTGTAGTAATATAATTGAACTATTTATTAATGAATTGATCTACTATACATTAACTATACTAATCCTGTGTGTGTGTGTGTGTGTGTGTGTGTGTGTGTGTGTTCACCTCTACTGCACTCTGTACTGATTCATTTCTCTGGGCTTCATCACATGTCTAAGTCTGTACCCAATCCTCAAAGACATCTGCTCACAGGGCTCCATCATCTGCTGTTCTCCACAGATGTGTCAAGTTTGGATTTGCGTGGACTTCATCCCAAATAACATCCTGCTGTAATTTGTCACCCTGATAGAGAGCAGATCCTTGAGGCTTGGCCTGCCTCTGCTGCGGCCTGAGCTCACAAACAGACATTTGGACAGAGAGACAAAAATAACTGATAGAAATTGGATTTGAAGGTATTGTCTTGTACTAGTTGAGATGTTTGTTTTGCGAATCATTGATGGATTTGTTGGGAGTAAGCTGTTGCTTTTGATAGATTTTAAACAAAACAAGCATGTCTATAATAAGGTCAAAGATACAAGGGAAAAGCACACAAAAATGTAGATGTCATGTGTTTATTATCATTCCAGAGGACTCCCTCTTCAAATTATCTGTTTTTGTTGAACACCAATGACATTGGACTGTGGCAGAGGTGTACATTTTGGACTCGTAAAGGAAATGACCGATGAACAGTGTGTCAGTCGTATGCATTTGTGTGTGTGAGTGTGTGTGCTCTCTGCCTGAGATTAGCGGCTACTGGCATTAGTTTGAGTCAGTATGCTGACAGATAGTTAGTGTATTTGCCCTCTTCTCTATTGGAACAGACTCACAGGGGGGCATTAACAGTCTAATGTGCCCAGCGATCACAGCCTTGACCTTCTGTGGTTTATTTCAGGGAAAGAGCAGGTGGTGCTTGTCCTTTGTGTCAGTTGCGTGTGTGTGTGTGTGTGTGTGTGTGTGTGTGTGTGTGTGTGTTTCATAGAGGTTGGTCTGAGCATTGCATTCCTGTCTGTCTTTGTGCCTGAGATATGCTGTGGAATGTCATGAGCCCTGAGCGAGAGACACAGAGGACCGAGGAGGGAGGGAACTGCAGCAGTCACGAGAACCCTGCTGCCAAATCAAGCACAACATGATGGGCCCTGCCTTGTGTTCGTGTGTGTGTGTGTGTGTGTGTGTGAGCGCGTATGTGTGTGAGCGCGTGTGTGTGTGCCCATGTGTGTGTGTGTATGTATGTGTGTGTGTGTGAGTGAGGGAAAAGAGAGAGTCTCCGCGTGCTTCCGTCAGGTCCGACCCTGCGCTCCACAAAAGGCCCACCCTTTGCCTGCAGCTCTCCCTCTGAGCGGCGTGACGTTGGAGGCTGCAGGCCAATTTAAATTCCTGCTCTGATGCCCGGCACTTGGCTCGCCCCCTTTTCACAGTCAGGAAGAAAAGGCTTCTGTGGCTCCATGACAAGGTGATGGATGTGTGTGTCAGCACTGGGAGCACTGCTAGCTACTCTAAGAGTCGGCATAATCACAGCATAGCATGCTACATCTATGGAGGATACTGACGTGTAGGAGAGGGGGGGAAACTGACCAGAGGCCACTAAGAAGTCGGAGAGTCAAAGTCTCAAAAGCTCAATAAAATGGGTTGAACCTGACATCATCTGCCATATGTTTTATTTGTGGGTTTTTTTCTGTTAACTTTGACCCTAAGAAACAATAATCAGAGGGTCTGCTCTATCGCAATAAAATATCCCAAAAATATTTGGGCGGGGACTGACCAGAGGCCACTAGACTAGGTCCAAAGCTGGTCATTCACCGCCAACAGGAAGTGGTTCTGTTCGGGCTCTGTGCGGTTGTAGAGTCCCTCTCCTGACCAACCACAGCCAGGCCCTCACAAGTGGAAGAGACATGGCACGCTGTCCTGTGACATTTTCTCTCCTTCCATGACTGTCTCTCTCCTGGGGAACTCCCGCCCACACCTCTCATGGTGGCTTGAATTTCACACGTTGTCATAGCAGCAGTGTTACAGCATTGTTATTGGTCAGTGCCAGACTAGGCTCTCGAGCGGTGACACTCTAGTTTATTCCACTGTCTAGGAAAGTGAGGGATGTTCTCACAACACTAGTTAGATGAACTACTCATCATGAGGGATATCTTTGAGGGATTGCTATAAAATATCTCAAGTTTTTGATCAGACAAACTGAAATTTGTCTTCGTATTTATAACTGCATATCTTTGTCTTCATTGTTGTATGTCCTCAACTTGAGGAGCATTCTTCCTCTGAGGCCTGTTCTTTCTGCAGAGAAAATAAGTATCACTGCCACACTCACTGTTTCCCCTTGAATGGAAAATGCCCAAATGTGGATATTAAATTACTGCTCGTTAGAGGATTTCTCCTTTCACTAAAACCCTTCCATTCAAACACTGACGTCAACAATGTGATAAAGGCCAACTGTGCTCTTGTACTTTCTGGAGTTGGTGTTATTAAGTTATGGGCAACTTGAGTAATGTGAGGAAGCTTAGAGGAGATCTGGTACAAAAATTTGATGCAATGCAATGTGTTTGGATGTTTTTTAAAATGGTGAGATACTCTTTTTGGCATGTACTGTAGCGTCTTCAGAAATCTGTCTTATGATGTGACCGTGTGTGTGTGTGTGTGTGTGTGTGTGTGTGTGTGTGTGTGTGTGTGTGTGTGTGTGTGGTCACGCCGTGTTGATGTCACATCACACAAACACACACAACATGGTAATAACTCCAGTGTCTCCTCAGAAGTGCCGGCTGGGTCCGTTATACAGTCAGACCTGTAGGAGTTCTGCAACTTTTTCTGGTTTGAATTGTGAACTTATGCCAAAGCTGGTGCTGGTGCCATTTCAGAGTTTCACTGTTTCAGCGTTTGAAGCCCAGAGGAGCTGAAGGACACTGTGGGCATGTCTGACATTTGATTGAGGAGTGTTGTGGTTTAATGTGAAACCTTTAACGGGGCATTGGCCTTTGAGTGAAATGTGCTGTTTGGTCCACATATCGTGACCTTTGTTTGAAGTTTTAGCGGAGCTCTTGGGCCGTCCGTATCCTGTGATCCTGGGCTTCCAGTATTCTGTGCTGATTTGCCTCAGTCTGCTGAAGGCTATGCAGACAACCAGCAAGAAGCTCATAAAAACAATGACACTTGGAGGAATGCAAGTACACCTGTATCAAAGAGGAGAGGGTGTGTGTGTGTGTGTGTGTGTGTGTGTGGGGGGGGGGGGGGGGGGGGGGTGCTTACTCATATATTATTTGCTAAATCTGTGATTTTGACAGTTTGCCGATCGTTTTGTGGTTGTTTTTCTTTTTTTTTCTGCCGTTATTAGGAAGACAAAGCAAACCATCATCTGAATTCAGTGCAGCATGGCAAAGCTTATAGTAAGGAGGAACCAGGATATAGAGAGAGAGAAATAAGTAAACAGTCTGACCTTTCTTGTCAACTTCAGCTTCTAGGCACAGAGATTTGGCTCGTCACTCTGCCGCAATTCATGTCAGTTTTACCCTGGAGATGCTACACCTCAACTTTGCATACCCTCTCAGTTTAACATGCATTATACATTAACCTCACGGTATGGACGCAAGCTGTCTAAGGGCTCAAGAGGGACAATAAATAACCGTGGACTACCTCACATTTCTCATTGTCTGTCAGACATGTCTAATAGCCTTAAGCCCAGACTCTATTATAGTGCTATACTAGTAAGATAGTGTACCTAGTGCTTACCAAAGGATCAGTTCATTACATCATGAGTTCAGAGTGAGATCTGTGTGCCCCATCTGTGAGATCAACTCTACTGCAGGCCTAATGACTGGTCATCTCTGAGATCCACTCCGCTGCAAACCTAATGACTGGTCATCTGTGAATCAGTTTGAGATCAACTCCACTGCAGGCCTAATGACTGGTCATCTGTGAGATCGACTCCACTGCAGACCTAATGACTGACTGGTGAATCAGTTTGAGATCAACTCCACTGCAGACCTAATGACTGGTCATCTGTGAGATCAACTCCACTGCAGACCTAATGACTGGTCATCTGTGAGATCAACTCCACTGCAGACCTAATGACTGGTCATCTGTGAGATCAACTCCACTGCAGACCTAATGACTGACTGATCATCTGTGAGATCAACTCCACTGCAGACCTAATGACTGACTGGTCATCTGTCAGATCAATTGCGCTGCAGACCTCATGACTGGTCAGTCTGCCTGACATTGGTGTTAAGCATTGCTCCCATGATTTGAGTTGTCCAAACTCTACTCGGCCTTAGTCTATGTGGGCACTGGGCAGGTTTTCATGTACTGTTGATGATCTCACTGATGTGATGCCCCCCTGCCCACCTCCAGTTGACTCTGTGTTGATGCAGTGGAGGTGGAGCTTTTCTTGTGCTCCATGTTCTCCAGGATAGGTCAGTTAAGGTCCATCTAAAATATCCGTATTACTTCTCAAATATACAGTACGCCCATATGTGGCAAGTAGTGTTCTGTGTCGTGCTTCATGGACAACTGCATACCCTGTCGTAGTTAAGTCCCTCAA
>NC_084999.1:25588151-25590651 GCF_963854185.1 Sardina pilchardus
TTCCTGTGTATTAGCCGCATTGTGTATAAGCTGCAGGGCAGAGTTTTATGCAACTAAAAAGCCAAATTAACTAGGCTATGGGCCAATATCACAAGGGGCAGTATTGTGGGGCAATATTATATTTCGGGGCAATACCCAGGGGCAACAATCCTGCTAGGCCTATAGCATGATGCTAAGTCAATATCTTAATCAGTATACTATCTCTGCTAGGCCTATAGCACTATGCTAACAATATCATAATCAGTTTATTATCTCTGCTAGGCCTATAGCATGATGCTAACAATATTTCTAATCAATGTACTAAGAGGTATACTTAGAGTAGTTTTGCATTGTCATTTTACTGTAATGTATCCAATGTCTTGGAGATGCTCAGGAACATGTTTAAAATCTCTATCTCAAGGTTGACTGTAAATTGACTAGGGAAGGTTTCACCAGATGCTTTCAGGTAAAAACTAGTTGGAAAAGAGTTGGCACCCTTTGAACACTGATTCTGTCTGCTGAGTGTAGTCAATGATCACAACACATCATTCTTTCTCTCTTCCTCTCTCTCTCTCTCTCTATCTCTCTCTGTAACTGTACCAGTAACCCACTTCTGGCCTGGGTTGAATCCTCCCTCAGAAGGATTGAGCCCCCTTCAGGATGTGTGGAGTGCGTGAATAAAGAAGAGAAATCACAAACACAAATACACTGTGCTGCGCTGCGCTGGGCCACGCCAGATTGTTTTCATGGACTCTAATTACATCTCTGGTGTAATGGGCTAAATATGGAAGTAGACCCCTCCCACTTGTTCTGGGGAGGCTGGTGATTGTGTGTGTGTGTGTGTGTGTGTGTGTGTGTGTGTGTGTGTGTGTGTGTGTGTGTGTGTGTGTGTGTGTGTGTGTGTTTCTCTCTCTCTCTGAGTGTGTGTGTCTCTCTCAGAGTGAGTCTCTCTCTCTCTCTCTGTGTGTGTGTGTGTGTGTGTGTGTGTGTTTGTGTGCGTGTCTGTGTCTGTGTAGGGGTTAGATGACTGTGATCCCAGATTTGAGGGAGCCTGTCATTTAGTTGTGCTGCCTCGCTGCTTGGCTGTCTGAAAATCACATTCAAGATCTCACTCTATGCGGCTTCAAGTTTGTCTTTCACAGAAAATATTATTTTCCTATATCTTTCATATACAGGAATGGCCTGTAAATCCACACACCTTTAACTTATCATGTACACTTCGTAGATTTCATTCCATTCCAAAGCCAAAAACAAATGGATTTACAAGTAAAACATAACTATCTGTTTGGTGGTGTCATGCCATCTCCTGACATGTCTAAGCCTCTTAGCGACGCTTTAGTTAGCTAGAGGCAGGAGACCACAGACGTTTGCTGACACCATCTTGTCAACTCTGCTGGATGTTGTTGAAGAGCTCCTCTGTCTGAGCTCTCTCTCTCTCTCCTTTTCTCCTCTCAGGAGCCAGAAGGAGAGACACAGGAGAGACACGAGGCGAGCAAAGAAAAGAAAAGAGAGAGAAAAAAAAATCAAATTCAATTATTCCACGGGCCATCTTCACAGTGTGTGTTTGAGGCACCGCTGAATGAAACTATGCAAGCATGACATTTTTTAATGGAAGCAGTGTGCTTTCTGCCCAGGCCAACAGCTACGAGGGGAGAGAGATGGGGGGAACAAGTGAGGGAGGGATACAAACAGACAGAAGAGAGAGAGAGTGAGAAAGAGGAGGAGGAGAGAGAGAGAGAGGGGGAGAGAGAGAGAGGGGCAAGGATAGACTTGGTTGTTTGAGCACAAGAGTGGGCCGATCCCGATGGCAGGTTATGGAGCTATATGCGGGGTCAGGGGGAGGTTGTTTGGCGTGCGGAGTGCGACCACGCCACAGACGATGGCTCTTTTATATGGCGCGCTGGCACGCACGCAAGCACCCACAGAGCATGCGTCACTGCGCTCCACCTGAGAAGCTGAGCTGAGAGCAGCAGGCCAGAGGCACATGGCTCTCTCTTCTCTCTCTCTTTCTTTTTCGTTCTTTCTCTTTCTTTATCTCCTCCGGCTCTCCGATCCTCCTTTTTACTTTTCTTCACTATGAGTTTGTGAATGGCCATGTTTTGTTCCCATAACTTTCCTTTCTTTTGGTTTCATTTTCTTTCTTTCTTTCTTTCTTTCTTTCTTTTCTTTCTTTTCCTTCCTTCTTTCTCTCTCTCTCTCTCCTCTCTCTTTATAGTATTGTTTGAGTGTGTGTGTGTCTTCCCTTCTCTCTCCGTCGAGTCTTTTGTATCCACTCCATTACTCTGATTCCTTTATTATTGTTACATGTGCCGCTTGTCTGATCTCCTGGGCTGCATGGAGCTACAGACCCAGTCATCTCCCGCAGAGCCCAAAGCTGCCTGATGTCTCTCTCCCCCCTCTCTCTCTCTCCCCCCCTCTCTCTCTCCCCCTCATCTCCTCATCCTCCTCCTTTCTGCCTTTCTTTCTCCATCTCTCTCTCTCTCTCTGTCTCTTTCTTCCCTTCTCTTGACTTTTTTTTTGC
>NC_084999.1:25593151-25595651 GCF_963854185.1 Sardina pilchardus
TACCCTCTATCCATCCCCCTCTCCTCTCCTCTCCTGCCCTCTATCCATCCCCCTTACCTCTCCTCTCCTACCCTCTATCCATCCCCCTCATCATCCCCCTCTCCCCCTTACCTCTCCTCTCCTACCCTCTATCCATCCCCCTCATCTTCCCCCTCTCCCCCTTACCTCTCCTCTCCTCCCCTCTATCCATCCCCCTCTCCTCTCCTCCCCTCTATCCATCCCCCTCTCTTCTCCTCTCCTCCCCTCTATCCATCCCCCTCACCTCTCCTCTCCTCTATCCATCCCCCTCTTCTCTCCTACCCCCTATCATCCCCCTCTCCCCCTTACTTCTCCTCTCCTTTCCTCCATTTCCATATCCATCCCCCTCTCCTCTCCCTCCACTTCCAAATCCATTCCTCTCTCCTCTCCTCTCCTACCTCTCCGCTTCCACATTCATCCCCCTCTCCTCTCCTACCCCTCTTCTCCCAAATCCATCCCACCATCCCTCCCTCTCTTCTTCTGGACGGAGAGTCGAACATTTTCTTGTCGTTTCATTTCACGTCTCCCTCCCTCTCTCCTCTCCAGGGGAAAATGAGCAGCATGTCAGTTTTACATTCGCTGTGTTTGCTGCTTTTTGGTCCGAAGGTCTCTGGCTGGGGCCTGGAATGCTGATGGAGACCTCAGCCAGAGGATATGAGGCTGGGAGCGAGAATCGTTGTGGTGGTGCTGTGTGTGTGTGTGTGTTGTGTGTGTGTGTGTGTGTGTGTGTGTGTGTGTGTGTGTGTGTGTGTGTGTGTGTGTGTTGAGGGGTGGTGATAGAGGCAGAGAGAGAAAGATGGAGAGAGAGAGAGGGAGGGAGAGAGAGACAAAAAGTGGGAGGGAAAGAGAGAGAGAGAGAGAGAGAGAGAGAGAGAGGAATAGAGAAAGAGAGAGGGAGGGAGGGAGGGGTTGCTAGCTCACGGCCGGCACCAGGCTGTATTAGTGGTGTCCCAGTAATAAAACCACTGCTGCAAGAGAGAGCTGCAGCATTTCCTTCTCTTCTATGATCACGGCCAAAAAATGAGGCCATTGTACCTCAGGAGGGGAAGACGTTGCACAGAGGAGAGAGGGAGAGAGAGAGAGAGAGAGAGAAAGAGAAAGAGAGAGAAAACATCAATAAAGTAAACAAACAAGAAAGCACACACACACATGCACACACACAAAGACCAAATCCAGACACACACATACAGAGAATGAGAGAGAGAGTGAGAGAGCGAGGTAGAGAGAAGAGAGAGAGAGAGAGATGTACATACTGTAGACTCCAGTACAAGTAGACCGTGCCAGTGGCTCTCCTCTGCTGATTAAATGTTGCTCCACTCACTAAACTACTGAAGTATCTCGTGGGTATTCAGGCGCAGGAATGGAACGGTCATCGTCTACGACACCACTGGCACTGTGGCCTGTGGATGGCCCATCACACCGGACACTGAGAGCTGTGCTAACATAGCCGCTAAGGGGTGGCTTGTGTGAACTATCACTATACTAAACATCTCCACATGGAAGCCACCTGTCAGTCCATCTGCTCCCCCATGCCATGCATCAGATGGTGCTAGCGTAGCGGCTAAAGAGCTCGGCTGGCACTAGCCAGAGAAGTTGTAGGTTTGATTCCTGGCTGTCGTCGTTGTGCCCTTGAGCAGGCTACTCAACTCTAAGTTGCTCTGGGGGTCACTGGTCCTTGCGATAGCTGAGCCATTGAAAGGGGAACTGGGCAACTTTTATCACCTCAGAGTTGGACTGCTAATGACTCAATAGAAGAGTTGAACCGGCAATGACAAGAGTTGAACCGACAATGACTCAGTAGAAGAGTTGAACCGGCAATGACTCAGTAGAAGAGTTGAACCGGCAATGACTGGGTAGAAGAGTTGAACCGGCAATGACTCAGTAGAAGAGTTGAAACGGCAATGACTGGGTAGAAGAGTTGAACCGGCAATGACTCAATAGGGGAGTTGAACCGGCAATGACTCAATAGAGGAGTTGAACCGGCAATGACTGGGTAGAAGAATTGAACCGGCAATGACTGGGCTGAAGAGTTGAACTGGCAATGACTCAGTAGAAGAGTTGAACCGGCAATGACTGGGTTGAAGAGTTGAACCGGCAATGACTGGGTTGAAGAGTTGAACTGGCAATGACTGGGCTGAAGAGTTTAATTGTTCCACAGATGTAGATATAGGTGATTAGATCAGAGCTGGTCTCTCTGGGTGTTTGGCTTTCTGTTGATGGCTTTTCTTCCTGTATGAGATATTTGGTGTTGACTGAAGTATGGCCCAAGTCAAGCAAAGCAGGAAGGCACTAGTGTGTGTGTGTGTGTGTGTGTGTGTGTGTGTATGCGTGTGTGTGTGTGTGTGTTGCCTTGGCATTGACCCTGTCCTCCATCTCAGTCAGGACCCTCACAGACGAGTGTAGACAAGCAGTGGGTCAGGAGTAATAGTGAGTGAGCAAGGTAGCATAAGAGTCCTGTTGGCAGAACTTGCGCTGGAAGCTT